>NC_086448.1:541820959-542132165 GCF_028390025.1 Pseudophryne corroboree | reverse complement strand
TACCTCAATCAAGTCTCTAGTTGCCTCTGAATTAACGGTGGATACCGGAACCACATTTCTCACCGCCCAGGCTGCCAAGGCCTGAGTTATCTACTTTGCAGCAGGATGACTGCTGTGATATTTCATCTTCCTCGCAAAGGACTGTTGGACAGTCAATTGCTTACTGGAAGTAGTACAAGTGGTCTTCCGACTTCCCCTCTGGGATGACGATCGACTCCCAGCAGCTACAACAGCAGCGCCAGCAGCAGTAGGTGTTACACTCAAGGATGCATCGGAGGAATCCCAGGCAGGAGAGGACTCGTCAGACTTGCCAGTGACATGGCCTGCAGGACTATTGGCTTTCCTGGGTAAGGAGGAAATTGACACTGAGGGAGTTGGTGGTGTGGTTTGTAGGAGCTTGGTTACAAGAGGAAGGGATTTAGTGGTCAGTGGACTGCTTCCGCTGTCACCCAAAGTTTTTGAACTTGTCACTGACTTATGATGAATGCGCTGCAGGTGACGTATAAGGGAGGATGTTCCGAGGTGGTTAACGTCCTTTTCCCTACTTATTACAGCTTGACAAAGGCAACACACGGCTTGACACCTGTTGTCCGCATTTGTGTTAAAATAATTCCACACCGAAGAGCTGATTTTTTTTTTAAATAATTCCACACCGAAGAGATGATTTTTTTTGTATTTTGACCAGGCATGTTAATGGCCATATTCGTCCCACGGACAACAGGTGTCTCCCCGGGTGCCTGACTAAAACAAACCACCTCACCATCAGAATACTCCTTGTCAATTTCCTCCCCAGCGCCAGCAACACCCATATCCTCATCCTGGTGTACTTCAACACTGACATCTTCAATTTGACTATCAGGAACTGGACTGCGGGTGCTCCTTCCAGCACTTGCAGGGGGCGTGCAAATGGTGGAAGGCGCAAGCTCTTCCCGTCCAGTGTTGGGAAGGTCAGGCATCGCAACCGACACAATTGGACTCTCCTTGGGTATTTGTGATTTAGAAGAACGCACAGTTCTTTGCTGTGCTTTTGCCAGCTTAAGTCTTTTCATTTTTCTAGCGAGAAGATGAGTGCTTCCATCCTCATGTGAAGCTGAACCACTAGCCATGAACATAGGCCAGGGCCTCAGCCGTTCCTTGCCACTCCGTGTCGTAAATGGCATATTGGCAAGTTTACGCTTCTCCTCAGACGCTTTTAATTTAGATTTTTGGGTCATTTTACTGAACTTTTGTTTTTTGGATTTTACATGCTCTCTACTATGACATTGGGCATCGGCCTTGGCAGACGACGTTGATGGCATTTCATCGTCTCGGCCATGACTAGTGGCAGCAGCTTCAGCACGAGGTGGAAGTGGGTCTTGATCTTTCCCTATTTTAACCTCCACATTTTTGTTCTCCATTTTTTAATGTGTGGAATTATATGCCAGTAACTATCAAAAGCAATGGCCTACTACTATATATACTGCGCACAACTGAAATGCACCACAGGTATGGATGGATAGTATACTTGACGACACAGAGGTAGGTAGAGCAGTGGCCTTCCGTACCGTACTGCTATATATACTGGTGGTCACTGTCAGCAATCTGCAAAACTAAAATGCACCACAGGTATAGAATGTAGATGGATAGTATACTTAATGACGACACAGAGGTAGGTACAGCAGTGGCCTTCCGTACCGTACTGCTATATATAGTATACTGGTGGTCACTGTGTCAGCAAACTGCAAAACTAAAATGCACCACAGGTATAGAATGTAGATGGATAGTATACTTAATGACGACACAGAGGTAGGTACAGCAGTGGCCTTCCGTACCGTACTGCTATATATAGTATACTGGTGGTCACTGTGTCAGCAAACTGCAAAACTAAAATACACCACAGGTATAGAATGTAGATGGATAGTATACTTAATGACGACACAGAGGTAGGTACAGCAGTGGCCTTCCGTACCGTACTGCTATATATAGTATACTGGTGGTCACTGTGTCAGCAAACTGCAAAACTAAAATGCACCACAGGTATAGAATGTAGATGGATAGTATACTTAATGACGACACAAAGGTAGGTACAGCAGTGGCCTTCCGTACCGTACTGCTATATATAGTATACTGGTGGTCACTGTGTCAACAAACTGCAAAACTAAAATGCACCACAGGTATAGAATGTAGATGGATAGTATACTTAATGACGACACAGAGGTAGGTACAGCAGTGGCCTTCCGTACCGTACTGCTATATATACTGGTGGTCACTGTGTCAGCAAACTGCACAACTGAAATGCACCACAGGTATAGAATCTAGATGGATAGTATACTTAATGACTACACAGAGGTAGGTACAGCAGTGGCCTACTGTACCGTAATGCTATATATTATATACTGGTGGTCACTGGTCAGCAAAACTCTGCACTGTACTCCTCCTATATAATATTATACTGGTGGTCCCCAGTCCCCACAATAAAGCAGCACACTGAGCACAGATATGGAGTGTTTTTCAGGCAGACAACGTATACTGGTGGTCACTGTCAGCAAAACTCTGCACTGTACTCCTGCTATATAATACAGCTGCTCCCCAGTCCCCACAATTAAGCAGTGTGAGCACAGATATATGCAGCACACTGAGCACAGATATGGAGCGTTTTTTTCAGGCAGAGAACGGATAACTGGTGATCACTGATCAGCAAAACTCTGCACTGTACTCCTCCTATATTATACAGCTGCTCCCCAGCCCTCCCCTCAATTAAGCAATAGTGCACAATCAAGTTCAACAATAACGGAGAGGACGCCAGCCACGTCCTCTCCCTAACATTTCCAATGCACAAGTGAAAATGGCGGCGACGTGCGGCTGCTTATATAGAATCCGAATCTTGCGAGAATCCGACAGCGGGATGATGACGTTCGGGCGCGCTCGGGTTAACCGAGCCATACGGGAGAATCCGAGTATGCCTCGGACCCGTGTAAAAAGGGTGAAGTTCGGGGGGGTTCGGTTTCCGAGAAACCGAACCCGCTCATCACTAGTCCTCGATTCCCATTGCAGGAAAGTCGGTAGTCCGGAAGGAACTCGTAAATGTAGTGAGATCACAAAAGTATCACCAGAGACTCTGTTCCGTGAAGACTGAGAGGCGGCACTGTTGAACACTACCTGAGCGTACTAAAGGATTGCAGAAAGACCAGTCATTGTAATTGATTTGTTATGAACAAGAGTTGTTTTGTTCTATTTCTCTTTTCTCTCTTACCCGCTGACAAACATTTTTTTTCAAGATATTCTATTTTTGAGAGGTTTTTTTATGAGGAGTCGAGTGTGGGACTGGAACTGGTTCTGGAGGTAGGAGTGATTTCCTTATAGGATCCCAGGATTAGCCGATCAGTTTGTTAAAGTCAGAGAAAAATCAAAGGTCTAGTACTTATGGAGTTCAGAGGTAATCAGGAACAATCAGACAATGGCTATTCACACATTGCAGATAAAGAGCTCATTAATATATGTGGAAGAAAGGTTTATGAGTGGCTCTCCCTGAACTCCGAAGGTTTATGTTATTTAGGAAGGACACTACTTATAACCCTTGTTTAATTAGTAAACAGACCTAGCATACGTTCCAGAAATGGAAACAATGTTCAGAAAATGATAGGAATATGTAGATCATTAAAATTTTATATGTCACTGTTACGATTTGTTTATGTCTTCTTCATCTACCCAGCAGAACCTCAATCGAATCCAAACATCAGTGTACAAAGACGTAGGTACATGTATGTGTGAAATGTTTGTCGCAAATCAGACATTATAGGCCAAAGCACTGTCCCAGCATACTCTATAGGTTGAATGTTGTCCCACACCCAACCAGTGGTCCCGTGACCACCGAGTGCATATAGAGGATGTCTCGTCCTCCTCCCTGTCTTCCCCAAATATAGTCAAGTGTCTGATTTGCGAAATGCATACATACTTGTGTCTAGGTCACCGATTATTGTATGAAATATTTTTTTTCTTATGTTAATAATTGATGGCAGTTATTGTTTAATGCCAAAGGGTGGACTGTCGTAGTCAAAAATATTACATTAAAAGAACATACAAACTACACACATTATGAGTCGCTATACTTGCAAATACGCGCAGCAAGCACAGCAATATATGGTAACACACGCATTTACACGGACATGCCACAGAGATGGATTCAACACTTATTTCATGCAGTACATAATTATATTAATATCAAGCACCATTCATCATGATGATTTAAAATTATATAATGAAGTAATGTCATGTATGTGTATTATTTGAACAAAGCAAGATAGACCGGTCATAGTTACTATTAAAGCAACCAGATTAATGTGTAGATTTATTTGATACTTGTTATAAAGTTGTAGGACATAGCAACAAATAATCATGATTAAATGTATGTAAGCTAAAATCACTTTTATTAGAACAATAGATATTCCAAACAGGTAGTGGACAGGAAGCTCAGGCCAGCCCCTTTGGACGTCCCCAAGGCTGAACCTGTTTAGCATATACAAAGAGACTAGTGACTCATCATGAATGAGTAAGTTCCCTCCCCCAAACTAGATAACATATTGCTGATCACACAGGAAGGCAGTTGCTGTTTTGGACTAGACGATGATGGAGTTATTGCCAGATCAGTTCCTGTATTTATTTGCTGAGAGAGAGAGAGATATTAAGAGGAGGATGCATTGAAAGATATGGTAATTGTATCGCTGGCCTGTAACTGTATGTAACTATGTAACTGTAACTGTATGTAACTGTATGTAACTGTATGTATTAACTGCTTACTGTATGAGTTGTAACTATAGGTATACTGTACATTGTAATATATTGAATCCATATCCTTTTAATAACAAATATATACATCAATGAGCTTTGGAAATCAGATAATGTGTGGGTGTATTGTTTTCTCTTATGGGATGCAGTGTTTTGCGATGTACAGTGCACTTTTATTGTATATGGTAATAAAATGCGCCTGGCGTCTGCAATATATAGTCCTGCTTATTACTTTACCAAACCCGCCCGAACTCAACTTGCCCCATCCGGGGCTGCTGTGGGGGCTCAGGAAGGGCTGCTAAAACATCTAAGGGGCTGCTTTATTTAAATATAAAATATGAATAATATAAACAAGACACATGGGTATGCTCACATACGTGTAACTGGGAGCTGTGAAAAACTAAAATAATTAATCTGCCACAAAATATGTAAATAAAAATGCAATAAAAAATTGGAAAAAAGAAACCCACAAGATTTTCACAAAATAAGGCTCCAGACTCCATGGAGGGGAAAATATCCAATCTTGATCCTGTAGTATACACCAGTTTATTTGCATCCCAGTATTAAATCCGAGATTATCTTAATCCCTGAAAATGGAGAAGGAGGTACAAATTCGGAGACTTTGGCCCCTAGTTTTTTAGGTTGTCCAGTAATGTGGTAATTATATATTTGCTTGGTTAAAGTCCTTTTTGTTCCACACCAATATAGGAGTGGAGGTGAAAGCTTGTGTGTTGTTCCTGATTGCGTGTGCCTCTCTCATTTTTAATCACCTTCTTGACAGTGTCCTCTTCCTCTTGACTCTTCTCATAACGTGAAAAGTCATCAAAGAAGAAGGTGGTATGCAGAAGCAGAACTCTGGGAGGCAATGGAGTCAGCTGCCGTCGGGCTCCTGCTTTGAAGGGGGGCACCTCTCCTTCTGTTACATGTGTTCAGCGACATTAATCAATTAGGTTAAATGACAGCAGCTGGTATCTCTTCCGTAGCCGACTTCCCCACTAGTCATTGCACCTTACAAATCACACCCTCTCTATTATAGATACACTGGAAGCAGATACCTTACTGATGAAACTATTTGCCCCTATAAAGGAAGCATGAGAATTCTAACTATATGAAATTATTTCTCAGACAATTACAAGTAACTTCATATAGTTAGAATTCTCATACTTCCTATGCAAGAAAGGATATCTCCATCAGTAAGGTGCATGTTTCCAGTGTAATAGGTTGTGGGTTCTAATCCTGGATATGTCACTTGCAAATTAATTGTCAGAGAAATAATCAGCATTGTGAGTGACTGAGCAGATCTATGTAATGTGTGGCTTGACCCCTACATAGATCTACCTAGTTGCAATGGTTTTGTAGTAGCTTCATATAGTTAGAATCTGCAGGCTTGCTATGCAGGAGCAAATATGTGTGTATGTATGTATCTATCTATATATATATATATATGTATTTATATATATATAAAGTACAGGGCCGTAACTTGGTGTGTGCGAGAGGGGCCTCGCACACAGCGCAGAGCCCTGGGGAGCGCACCATCACGGCACCAAACCATACTGTGTCTCGACTCCTCTTACTCCTGGCCTCTACTGCTTTCACGCTCCTACTAACTGTTCCGCCGGCGCCTCCCCCACTTCCCTGTGCCATGTGTACAAGCTGGATCGGCTCCTGCATTTAGCGCCTCAGCCACGATCCATCCGGTCAGTGCAGTGGAGAGATTGGGCTTGCCTCTCCCTCCCATTAATTAGTCCTTCAACTAATCTGTCGTGTCCTGCACTTCAGCTGCGAGTCTGACTGACTGACTTATTAGCAGCAGCGATGGAGGTAAGCTTCGGGCTGTGAGTCTGTGAGAGATCATCCACACAGCTTCAGCCTCCTCCGCTGACTAGCACTGACAGCTGAGTGCCTCAGTAGCCTCCGAGCTGCAGATCGATGGACACGGCTACACAAGCATTGAAAAGCGCAGACCAATACAAGTGAGTCTATACTTACTGCAGTATTGGTCCCTGGGGAGCTCTATTGTAACAGGCACAGTGGACAATAGGACACAGAGGAAGAGGGGTCAGGGAGTGTTATGCTTAATTGCACTTTCTACCAATTTAACCTTTTCAGTGCACTTTATGCTGCTTGAAACATGTAGTCCAAATTTTGATGGTTCTTAACTTTTAAAGGTATTTGAGGTTTAAATAAGTTGCAACATTAATACATTTTTACTTTTTAGCTTCAACTGGGTGAATGACTATATAGCTGCTACATACTACCATATTGTACTGACATACTGTAAGTCACTTATCAGCACTGATTTGATATTGAGACAGCAGATTCTTTTATGCTATGCATTAATTTTGTATGGGTATAGTTGGCAGGGCCGTTGCTATGTGTGCACAGATGGTGCCTTGCCCATCGCGCATTTTCCCTGCGGGCACACCATCTGCATCCACCCTGACTGGCCGGCTCTGGATGCGGTAACAGCTGCAGCGCTGACCGCTGTGTACATTACAGCAGACAGCTCCGCCCCTCTCGACCCGCTCACTCTGACTGCCGGACTATTTAATAGTAGTTTCACTCATCCAAGAGGGAACCCGCTCCCCCCCCAGCTTCCAGCAGCAGTAAGTATCTGCGATCTCCAGACCAGGCGCCCGCCGTGATCCACAGCTCCACAACAGCGGGGGGGCAAGGTGACAAACTGCAAATATATGCCTGTCAGCCTGCAGTAACATGGTCCCCTACCTCCTCCATGGGCAGGTGGGGCACATTCTCCTCCCTTCGGTGGCGGGGCTCTGCGGCACCTCTAAGGGCTGTAGGCAGTGAGGTGCAGTGACTACCACAGCCTATAATGCTCAGCTGCCAACAGGGCCCCAGCGGCAGCTAGAATGCGTAAAAAGCAACTGGCACACCCGGCCCTGGCTGTCCTTGGCTTCCTTTGATCTGCCTAACCCAGGCCTCTTCATCATGCAGAGAGGAGCGCGGACACCTACCATGGAAATGTCCTCACATCCTGTAAAAAAGTAAGATAAAACACTGCGTGGCATCATGAGCTTAATATGTATAAGGGGGAGGGAGGAGTGTCATAGCATAATGTATATAGAGGGATTAACATAAAATATATAAAGGGGGTTCCGCGTGCTGCAGCGTAATGTCTAAAAGTGGGCTCTACCTGCCATAATGTGTAAAAGGCGGCTATACCTGGCATAATGTGTGACTGGGGCTCTACCTGGTGTAATGTGTGTAAGTGGTGCTACTGTGCGGTGTAATTTGAATAATGGAGACTACTGTACAGCATAATATGAATTGGTATTATTTTTTGACCACGCCCCTTCCCCATAAAGCCACGTCCCTATATTTTTGATGTGCATATGGGGAGGGGATGCCGATGCTGTTTCTTGCACACGTCGCTAAAATGTCTAGTTATGGCACTGATAAAGTATATATATATATATATATATATACAATTTATATTACTGTTTTTCTTTATTTTTTTTCATTTACTTACACATCACTTGATATAAGCATTAATATATAAACAGGATCTATAAAACATCTGTGTTCTTTCTGCTACATTGTAGGAGCACCTGGTTATCATATGTTTGCGCTCACAGTGTGGTTCATTGGTTCACAAAACCTGGAGTATGCATATTGAACTATCTGAGTGGAAAACTTGCACTCCACTGCAATTGTGCACGACTAGTACTGTATGTTTTATGGAAATTACCATTTTTCATACCTAGACTTGTTTGCTCTGTTATACATCAGCTGAATTATGAAATAACCCTAACGGAAAGTATTTCAGAAAAAGTGCATTAGTGCATTAATGTGTTACAAGACAAGTGGCGCTTCTCCCGTGACCGTGTTCAGCTTTACTCACACAGCCTCCATGGATGCTGCTGCAGCTCCCAGTACTGCCATGCTGCCTCTCCAGATCTCTCATGCACACTGATGGCACATCTGCTGCAGTCTGTCAATGGGTATTCAGTGGCGTCGGCATCACTAGAGCGTTGTAGCTCGGACCTGCGGCACTGTAGATGTATGCTGTATGTAGATTGCAACATTGCTATCCGTTTGTCATACAGGAAGTGTTTGTTACACAGGAAGTTTTGTTATACAGGATGCGCTGCTGTAGCCTTTGTCCACTATGGAATGCAGGTAGTAAAGACATGGGGCCTAATTCAGACCTGGTCGCACGCAGGCAGTTTTTTGCACTTCTGCGACCAGGTAATTGCCGCTTACAGGGGAGGGGGTAATCGCTGTGCCGGGGTGCGAACGGCTGTGCAGTGAGCTGCACAAACAAAAGTTTGTGCAGCTTGTGCACAGCCCAGGACTTACTCAGCCGCTGCGACTATCCGGGCCGATGCTGACATCAGGAATTCTCCTCCCGAATGGCTGGGCACACCTGCGTTTTTCCGGATTCTACCTGAAAACGGTGAGTTGCTGCCCACGAATTCATTACTACTGTCAATCTTCTTGCGATTGCCGTTGCGATCGCTTCCTTCATTAGTTCTGTCGCTGCCCGGCGATCCCCATCGCTGGTGACCAATGCGTCTGCGTATTGCGGTGCATGCGCATGCGCTGTTCAGACCCGATCGCACGGCTGCGAAAAAGGCAGCATGCGATCAGGTCTGAATGACCCCCATACTTCTGCAGTTTTCCAGAAACCTGTGGTGATTTGCACACAGACCACTTTATTAGAAGTCTGGCAGTGATGGCACAAGGTCTCCGATGCATAGATCCCCTGGTTTTCGACAAAGCCATTGTGGATGCATGGCTCAAGTTCAAGAAATAATGGTGCGTATACTGCTGAGCACGACTCTCAGACAAGTCATAAAACATACAGGCAAATACCCTGCTCACCCTAATTGGGAATATGGCTGTTGACAAAGCAGACACATTTGAAGGGGAGGATCAAGAGTATCTAGAGATGCTAATTAAAAAGTTTATATGAGTTATGCTTATCATTGAAAAATGTTAGAATGGACAGATATGCTTTTAACACTGTTGTGCAGAGCCCTTCAGAGAATTCACACATATGTTGCCTGATTGAAACTTCTAGCAAAGTAATGTAATTATGGACAGGTTTGTTACTCGTGCACTGTGTGACAATATGGGGTAATTAGCTTGGTAGTGTACTTAGTGGTGCTGCGAATCAGGGTCAACACGCTGCTTTTTAGTTTCAAATGAAACAAATGGAGCCTTACTGTCAGCAGAGTGCATAAATGAAAACCAACAACCTAACCCTCATTCAGGGCAATTGCTCACTTCTTCACCCTCTCTAAAATGGGCAACTAGTCTGCGTCAAAAGTCTCAAAGTCTTTATTGTACTGCCTCTCACAGGGTATAGCACCAGCCTCCTGGCATTCTCAGACTGAAGGCCCACTGGCCTGGATTCTTCTCAATATCGTATGCGCAGTAAGGGTGAGGACACACCAGCGACATATTGTCCACATCATGTAGTGTGTACCCGTGATTGCGCACTCCTGCGGGTCATCCGTGATGTCAACACATTTGATGTTCTGCACATCAGATTTGATGACCTTGACGACCATGGCATGGTCCTGGATACTGCCACTGAATGATATATCGCGCGCTATATCGTTTTGAGCGTACAGGCGACAGATGTATCTTTACATTGGTCATCATGTTGGCTGTGATCTCCAGCCTTAAAGAGATTTGTGGTCTTTTCTGCCTCCTGCAGACTTGGACACTGGCTCAATAAGCTCAGGTGTTGGTTGATAGATACAAGGTCGACAGTCATTAGATCAACACCATAGCTTCAAAAGGTTGATAGTCAAAACGTTGACAGTCAAAAAGATTGACTCATTTTTTTTTAGTTTTTTTTTTCTTGTTTTCACAACTTTTGCTGCATTTACTATCCATGTCACAAACTATTACCTTTATAAACCTGGTGGCGAGTGAAGCGGAGCAAGCCACCAAGCCTGAAGCTTGGCGAGCAAAGCGAGCCCGCACACGGGTACGCATTTCACAAATTTGGGTGAAGTATGTTTAAAAATGCAAAATATGAAAAAATCTACAATTTTTTTTGTGTTGACCTTTTGACCCTGTCAACTTTATGCTGTTGACCTAATGACTGTCGACCTTTGCCATGTGTATCTTCTGTATCACACCCCTGGACTCTTTTGCTACCACAGTTCCTACTTGAAGTGTCTCCACAGGCAGCCTGACTGGCTTCCACAACCACACCTGGGCTGTATACAAAATTTTACCTGACTACAACAATCTCTCCTGGACTGTCTCCACTGTGCAGCCTCTAGGTCTTTTTCTTCTCTGTGTGGGCGGATCCCTCCAGCATATGCTAGTGCACATGGCAAAGGCTTAAACTAGCATTAGTATGTTATTGCACCCATGATTCTGCCAACAGACGTAACATCATCAACCTCTGATCCAGACCCTCAAGCCAGGATGTAAGGAGGAAGTCCGAGTTTGGTGGCTGTCCGGCATGCCGGACGAACTCAGACGTTGTTTAAAGGGTTAATCATGTACGAGGCATTGTACATGATTACCCCTTTAAAAAAAAGTCTTGTTTCGTCTGGCATCCCTCACGGTGTGGTATGGATGGTAGATAGTAACTAGGTCGACAGTATCTAGGTCAACAACTATTGGTCGACAGTAAGTAGGTCGACAGGGTCTCTAGGTCGACAAGGTCTCGGTCGACATGAGTTTTTAATGATTTTTTGTGTCGTTTTCTTCATAGAATGACCGGGAACCCCAATTAGTGCACCGTGTCCCCTAGCATGGC
Organism: Pseudophryne corroboree; assembly: GCF_028390025.1. Classification (NCBI taxonomy): domain Eukaryota; kingdom Metazoa; phylum Chordata; class Amphibia; order Anura; family Myobatrachidae; genus Pseudophryne; species Pseudophryne corroboree. The sequence continues at coordinate 542,120,653 of NC_086448.1, read as the reverse complement.
TCGCTTTGCTCGCCATGCTTCGGCCAAGGTGCCTCGCTCCACTACCGCTGCACTCGGCACAAGTTACCATTCCCAATTGTAGTCCATGTGAATCGTTAAGTATGAAAAGGTTAAAAAAAAGAAAAAACTCGCGAAAAACTCATGTCGACCTTTTGACCTGTCGACCTAGAACACGTCGACCTAGAGACCCTGTCAACCTAGAAACCCTGTTGACCTAGTTACTGCCGACCAATAGTGGTCGACCTAGATAGTGTCGACCTAGTTACTGTCGACCTAGACACCGGATCCCATCCCTCACGGTCCCTTATCTCGGACTACATTACATCCCGATCTAAGTGTAACAGAAAATAGAGAAAAATATCATGACCACATATTCAATTACATTAGTCAAAACTACACCTGGAAAGGGATGCATATAAATGTAGAAACAAATATATATCAGACTATCATAAAAACATCCTGATAGCTAAAGATGACTCAGATGATTCGGATGATTCAGCTCTCTGACTTCTGCAAATGCCTATCTTGTGACAAAACAGCTGTAAGAAACATGCTATACGTAAGAGGCTTCTGCAAAATGCTTACCTTGTGACATACTGTATACATCCCCCACCAAAAAATTAATTATTAAGACTGGTTTAATATAACATTTATTTAAGTTAGGTATTTTACTCATGGCATAACGAGGATTTTTCATCGTTCTGGTGATCGTACTGTGATTGACAGGAAGTGGGTGTTTATGGGCGGAAACTGGCCGTTTTCTGGGAGTGTGCGAAAAAACGCTGGCGTTTCTGGGAAAAACGCGGGAGTGTCTGAAGAAACGGGGGAGTGTCTGGGCGAACGCTGGGTGTGTTTGTGACGTCAAACCAGGAACGAAACTGACTGAACTGATCGCAATGGCTGAGTAAGTCTGGAGCTACTCAGAAACTGCTAAGAATTTTCTATTCGCAAATCTGCTAATCTTTTGTTCGCAATTCTGCTATGCTAAGATACACTCCCAGAGGGCGGCGGCTTAGCGTGTGCAATGCTGCTAAAAGCAGCTAGCGAGCGAACAACTCGGAATGAGGGCCATAATCTGTTCTTGTTGATAAATGTTTATATATGAACAGTACACTGACGACCACTAAATTACTGACATCTATAGAACTCTACGAGGAGCTTAAAAATTGATATATAATACCCCTGGCGTAGAATTTTAAATTTTCACTTTTCTTTCTATTCTTGAATGTTTAATATTTCACCATTTTAATCTCTATGCAGGGGAGTAAATGCTCTTTTTAACCTAATAGAATAAAAGTTATATTTTATGGTTTAGACATATACATTGGATAGTGCGTGCACCAATTTACTACCTCTTTCTCTTTTCAAAAATTAGTTACCATTTTGATAGGTGGTAGCACACTTCCAGATGATTACTACTGGAAATAAATATCATATATTGGGGTTTTTTCCAACATAAACCTGTGCAGTAGAGGTCTCTTCTTTGAGACAATATACTACTGTAAGAAACATGTTACACGTAAGAGGCTTCTGCAAAATGCTTACCTTGTGACAATATACTGCTGTGTCACGACGCTGCCGGGCAATTCTACAAATACGACAATTTGAGAATTGCCACATGCGACGTGGGGGGTCACTTTTTGCACACAAGATTAATCAAACACCTTAGCTGCCACCAGCGAGAGGGATTTAACGTCTAAATGCAAGGTAGTCTTCGCTTCTACCTGTCACACACACACTGCAATACTTAGAAAAGTAGGTAGACGTGGGCCACATGAGTCTTTAGTTCATAAGAATCACAGAATCAGAACAAGAATTTTGTAAGTTTAATTCCAAGAATACTTCAGAGCTTTAGTTACAAAAAGGTGTTACAAAGATTATTAAGAATATTTTAAAAACACACACAGAATATGGTATGATTTCAACAAATGAAAAGCAATAAAAATACAGAAAACCTAACTCACTTACTCAAATGAACTTAGGTGGTTCTGTTGTGGGGGAGTTTCACAAAATAGCCCTGGTCATTTCCAACATGTAGTTGAGTCCCCAAGAAATGCACTCTCTGTCCCAGTAGGAGGGACAGATATAGCCATCAGCTGCAGCCCCTACTCTTGGCATTTTTAACCACTTCCCTGCTGGACACTAAACATACACCATTTCTACATACTGTTGGTGCTTGGCAACAGGCAGGGGGGAGGGGGTGTAGCCCAAAGGCATTGGAATCTCTGTCACAGAGAGTGAGGATCTGTACCTCGTCACCCCTGGATGGTTTTATGACTAGCCAGGAAGTTAAGTGGCTTAGTCATCTAAACATGTGGAATTCCTTTACTTTCCATCAGATGATTGATCTGGACATCTCCCTCTTATCAGGGTTTATAACCTCTGGTCTGGTCATTGCACATGGAGCACTGCTTTCATCCCTAACTTTAGGGTCTGTAGATAAAGGTTGATTTCAGGAATACAGAATCTACTCTCTCTCTCTCCCAGCCTAGATACATGTAGGTCACATGTAGCCAGGACACAGCCTGTCAGCCATTTTGTCACATCTAAGCTGAAAGAATACATTATATATATATATACATATATACAGTCACTTGAAATCATTATTGGTGATTATTTCTGCAGGTAATCACCACACCTTAGATCATATATACTTTGTGATCCTCCTTTCTTCGTTTAAACATGAAACGCTGTAAGAAATATGTTACATGTGAGAGGCTTCTGCAAAATGCTTACCTTGTGCAACATACCGCTGTAAAAAACATGTTACACGTAAGAGGCTTCTGCAAACTGCTTAATGTATGATAATACACTGCTGTAAGAAATATGTTACATGTAAGAGGCTTCTGCAAACTGGTGAACGTGTGATAATATACCACTGTAAGAAACATGTTACACGTAAGAGGCTTCTGCAAAATGCTTATAGTATGACAATATACTGCTGTAAGAAATGTTAAACGCAAGACGCTTCTGCAAAATGCTTATCATGTGACAGCATACCCCTATAACAAACATGTTATATGTAAGAGGGTTCTGGAAAATGCTTATCGTGTGACAATATACTGCTGTAAGAAACATGTAAGAGACTTTTGCATAATGCTTATTGTATGGCAATATACTGCTGTAAGAAACATTAAAGAGATTTCTGCAAAATGCTTACCATGTGACAATGGGATATAGTTGCTGTCCCGGCGGTCAGAATTCCGACGCCGGGATCCCGACCGCCGAGAATGCCAACAGCTGCGCCAGGGCTATTCCTACTCGTGGGAGTCCACGACACTCATAGAGGGGGAATAGACCCTGTGACAAGTGCACCGAGCCCACAAGGGGCTTTCTAGTGCTTGCCTCACTGCCGGCATTCTGGCGGCTGGGATCCCGGCATCTATATTCTGCCCATCTAAATCCCAGCCGCCGGGATTTCATACCCAACCCGTGACAATATCTCGCTGTAAGTCTGTAAGAAACGTAATAGGTTTATGCAAAATGCTTCTAGGTCCTTATTCAGAGATGGATGCTAATCATACAGCAGCTGTGTCTTTTGGTTCATCTGCGTGAACATCAGGCATCTGAGTAACTCGCAGGTTGCGCAGGATGTCTGCTTAATTCCCAAAAACTTCAAAAACATCTCTCCAGCATTCACCTCTGAATCAGGCCCATTGTGTGACAATATTCCATTGTAAGGGGCTTCTATAATAGAATCAAGTGGTCGAAGATGAGTCATCCCAAAAGGGATTCTGTATTATTATAAAGTGAATGGAGGGTAGTAATTTTTGATTTTAAATAGTTGTGATACAGAATCTAAATCGCACATTTATAAACTTTTTAAAAATAGCTAAAAAAAGATTTTTTCCCTCTGCGCTATTTAATTAAAATGAAGCAATAGGACATAAATATACTCGATACACTCCAAATGACTAATCACATAAAAACAATTTAATACAAAGAATATTATACATATGTAAAACCCAAATCACATATAAAATATAAGCATAAGAGGTGGATCATATATCTAAAACCTTAATGTTATCCACAGCGGGCTTCACTGTTAGCTGTACTAATTAACTATTTTCCAAATTCCTATGTAGGACAGTCCCGTATACTTTAGTATGTATTGTCTCGTAAATAAAAGAAATATGGGTTTGAATTGTTGTAATCTTTACCAACATGTATAATTTACGTGTGCTCCCAGCAAAGATAGTTGATCCTAAGGGCATAGGAGAGGTGTCCTTCCGACCCTGGAGGATTGAGTCCGGCACTGGGGCTCGGCATACCGCAGGTGCCTTTAGCCAAGCGAGCTCCCGTCTTCCAGCCGCCGCATATAAAGTGTCCTCCGCCTCTCATTAGTCAGCCTCACAACAGCGGTGCACACCTTTTTCACAGTGGTTTACAGCAACAGGTAGAGTCCACTGGGTCCCCAAAGGGCAGCTTCTCTTTATCGGCACTTCTAATAACTAGTGACTGATCGCTCTCCAACTCCTTTAGTGCTAACCGTTCTTTCCTACTTAAATTAGAGGGTCTAGAATTTTGCACAAATTTTCTGAAAATCATCCCTAGTTTTCTTGTAAAAATACATTATTGTATTCGATTTATGGTTTACTAGGTTAAAAGAAGACTTTCTCTTAAAAGGAGTACCCTCCTTAGTTTCAATCAGATTACTTCCTATGTCAAACAATTTCATGGGTGGGTCAGTAATTTCAATATGGTTCTCCTCCCACAAATTTTCTAACTGTAACAAACAATCCGTATACATTTTATCTAGAATTATTGGTGAGAGTTGGTCATCTTTCAGTTTTTTAGAGGCAAAATACCTTTTACGACATAAATCACGTGTAAAATGATTCAATTCGACAAACAGGTCAAATAAATTAGGGCCCTGAGTGGGTGCAAAATTAAGGCCCTTTTTTAGGAGAACAATCTGTTCTTCCGTCAATTTCCTGTCTGTCAAATTGAAGATTCCATTTTGATCTAATGAAGTCTGGCTTTTCTTGTGTAAACTCCTTTCTCCTCTTCTTCCTCTTGGTCTCTTGGTCTTTTGTACATATCCCTGGCTAAAGGGGCAAACCTGTTGTGTGTCGTGAAGGGCCCTTGCCTTGGGTTCCCCCCTAAAAAACGATCATTAGGAAAGTCATGATAGTCGTTACTAAAATTTCGGGGTATTTTTTACCACTAAAAACTCTGGAATAAACTGGAGTATCATTTCTTGTTGCATCTTTTCGTCATATAACCTCCTCTGGAAACAGGTGACCTATAATACTGTCTCTTATAGACAGGCTGCCTTCTATTAGCCTCAGAATCCAAATGGGTCCCAGGAGTCCCCTGGTGGCCTCTGGGATTATCACATCGATGATAATTGGGAGGTGGGTACTCTCCCATCTTTATAATCATTATCATATCTCAACAATTTTTTATTTTATGTTTCCACTAGTTCTTTTTCGAATTGTTCTACTCTTTTGTTAGTGCTTTTATCTCTCTCTAGAAAAATGGGTAAGTCCTTAAATTTCTTTTATCTGTAGTTTATAAGTAATTCTATCAATTTGAATGAACATTTGTCTAGACTGCAATCCCAATTGGACATGAGTACTGGATCATCTTGTATCCCCAATAATTTAAATATCCTCAATCCCCGTGGTATCTGTTTACTAGATAAATATCTCTTTACTGAGACACTGTCCCACCAGTGCCTCATTTCATCCTTTAATAATTGTTCCAATTTAAAAAAACCTTTTATCACCTCCCCATCAGTATGGTTAATATTCTCAGTGGGTTCAATTAACTCTTCCATCTGAACATATAACTCCCTTCTGGACAAGCGGGCATTAAAACAAGTAAACTCAGCCATGTTTTGCTTCAAATTAAATTATTATATCCAATTACAGAAATATATATATAATTTCTTAGTGATAATGTACAGCTGCCTGGAATGCCAATGACCAATTAGGACCACAAAAAAATCCAAATAGGTCTTCCACAAACACAAGAAATAACAACCACCAGTTCCTGGTGCTAAATTATTATATATATATATATATATATATTAGTGCTGGGCAACGATTAAAATTTTTAATCGCAATTAATCGCAGGATTTCCTGTGATTAATAGCGATTAATCGTATTGTTAGCCGACTAAAGTCAATAATGAATTCAAAAGTAGTGTATTGCGCACTTTTAGTACTTCTATATGAACAACAGTGCAATAACATTAAACAACACTGCAATTACATTTGGTTTGCAGTTTTCCCTTAACACAGTAGCATTTAAAAAAACTTTAAAAATTAAAATAAAATAAAAAATATATTTTCTGAGAATCTAAATCTGTTTTCTTTCCCAGATTTTTGTTCCCACCAGATTGGACAGATATATTTTAGGTGCGTAACCTATGTACTCCTCTGCACCAAGCCAGTTGCTAAGACACACAAGGTTATTTACATTTTCAGATGATAAAGAAACTCTCTTCTTCTGTACAATATGACCAGCAAGAGAAAACAACCTTTCACAGGGTACTGATGTTGCAGGTGTGGCCAAGTACTTCTGTGCAATGGAGGCCAGCCTGCTGTGTGAGCCTGCATGTTTGGACCACCACTCTAATGGACAGGACTATTTTTTTTTTTTACAGCAGATTAGGCACCGCAGCAATAAAAGGGAGTATAATAGCTCAGCAGGGAGACCTTAATGAATGAAGGAGGCCCAAAGCTTCTAATCCCATCCACTAACTCTCCTGTTAATATAAGCAATATCAGCCCCAATGTTCATAAATCTGGCAGACCACCGTCACTGTATTATATTTCCTTTCCTGATAGAACCTCAAGTGCACTTACCCAGGTGTGTGGGAGATCTCGTGTCCCTAGGCTGAGTGTCCGAGAGGTAGTCTGCCCAGTCTCACTGAATCACAGCACAATCTGGTGGCTGGCAACTTCCAGGTCTAGCGTCTTCCAACGCAAGCGAGTCTGGCAGCGTGTGGATACAGCGGCTTGCACCGCAAGCGGTTATGGCAGCTATTGAAAAAAAATTTTTTTATAAGACATGCTGTCCGTGAGGGTACATATTGTATTTTATTAACACAACAATTCACTTAATTAACAACAACATATAAAGGTAAGGTACACAAATATCAGATACATCTGATGGGCTGGATTAGGGTGCTAGGGGGGCTGGTCCAAAGGCAAATTCACTAGCAGCAGACAATAGCCCTGTGGACATCACACATAGTTAAATGGAAAAAAAAAATTGTGTGGGGTCCCCCCTCCTAAGCATAACCAGCCTCGGGCTCTTTGAGCCGGTCCTGGTTGTAAAAATACAGGGGAAAAATTGCGTAGGATTCAAAAGATGTAGGGGTCTTCCGTATTTTTAAAACCAGCACCGGGCTCCACTAGCCAGAGAGATAATACCACAGCCGGGGGACACTTTTCTATAGGTTCCTGCGGCCGTGGCATTACCCCCCCCCAACTAGTCACCCCTGGCCGGGGTTCCCTGGAGGAGTGGGAACTTCAATCAAGGGGTCCCCCCCTCCAGCCACCCAAGGGCCAGGGGTGAAGCCCGAGGCTGTCCCCCCCATCCGTGGGCGGTGGATGGGAGGCTGATAGCATTTGTGTAAAAAATATAATATTGTTTTTTGTGGTAGAACTACAAGTCCCAGCAAGCCTCCCCCGCAAGCTGATACTTGGAGAACCACATGTGCCAGCATGCTGGGAAATAACGGGCCCGCTGGTACCTGTAGTTCTACTACAAAAAAATTACCCCCAAAAAAACACAACGCACACACCGTGAAAGTACAACTTTATTACATACATGCACACCTACATACACACATACTTACCTATGTTGACACGGAGCTCCTCGGTCCTCTTCTCCTGTAGAATCTACGGGGTACCTGTAAATAAAATATATACGTACAAACAATCCTTGCGTAGTTCTGTCCTCTTCTTTTCCAACGTAATCCACGAACTTGATTAAAATAATAAAACGGAAACCGATCCACGCGACTAAAGGGGTTCCATGTTTACACATGGAACCCCTTTTCCCGAATGTCGGGACCCCCCGTGACTTCTATCACTGAAGGTCCCTGTAGCCAATCAGGGAGCGCTACGTCATAGCGCTCTCCTGATTGGCTGTGCACTCCTGCCCTGTCAATCAGATAACGCGTTATCTTGCCCAGCACTATATATATATATATATGTGTTAATAAAAAGCTGCGCATTAAACACACTTTCCTTTTGACGTATTAGTCCATTAATAATGCCCTGTGTCCCGTTCCTTATGATGTACGCTGCCGCTTCCTCCGTTAGGAATTAGAGCCACTAATTCCAATGTACATGTAACGAAAGAAGAGTGGAGGGCACAGGTATAAATAAAAAGGTTTACAATTCCATTTATTAAAAACAAATGCTCACATACATCTCAGTTTAAAATGATGAACTCAGTCCTCCATATGTCAGTCAAGCCTCAGAACCGCTCTCTCCCATACTCGATCGTCCGTCTATTATCAGGGATCACAGGTGCCGCTCGTTCTTTCACCGGGACCAAGACAAAGTTCAGACTGTCTGTCTTTTGCTCCACAGGCCACGCCCAACGCGTTTCGTCAATGGACTTAGTCAGGGGGTGTGGCTATGATCCGTCTCACCCTTAATTTATACCACATCAAACACCTGCATCTCATTATCACTTTAATCTGTGTAGTCTACATGGATTTAAAACCTCCCAGCTAGCATATCCATTCTAATTACATCTGTGAACACTGGAATAATTTATATATATATATATATATATATATATCAGGGGCGTATCTAGCCCTTGGCCAAGATGGCACTCGCCAGGGGCACCCGCCGAGGAGGGGTGCCACCCATGCAAAGTTATCTCTTGTCAAAAGTTAGTGCTGCTCTGTCAGGAGCATCAGCGCTGGTTGCGGGGGAAGATTGGGGAGCAGGGAGTGCAGTCTGTCACTGCTCTCTCTGAAGCAATGCACTGCAGCACCAGCCGAGGAGAGGGGGGAGGGGCACCCGCAGGAGCCGGGCAGTACCACAGTAAGTGCTGTCTGCTCTCAGCGTTACAGCAGCCGAGGAGAGGGAGGAGGGGCACCCGTGGGAGCCGGGCAATACCGCAGTAAGTACTGTCTGCTCTCTCCTTAGCATCACATCAGCCGAGGAGAGGGGGGGAAGGGCCCCCGCCCCCGCAGTGAGTACCATCTGTCACTGCTCGCATCAGCCAAGGGGGGCAGACAGACCCACAGCAGCCAGTACTTCGTAACACTAGCCCATGCAGCGTGTAGTCAAAGTCAGTGGACTCAGTGATGATACAAAGGACAGGCTTTCTAATGTTGCACCTGCTCCACTGCTGCCTGTCGATATATAGTATGGCAGGCAGTGGATCAGCTCTGGCAAGAAGTCTGTACTGTAGTGTACATCACTGGCCTCACAGTAGAGAGACTCTGGACTCTAAATCAGGGGAGTGAGAAGGATGGCACCATGGCTTGGGGGTAGAAAAAAATAGTAGTGGCAGTACCTAGAGGAGACCCCAGGGCTCAGCCCACCACACCCACTACGCTGGGGAATGTTGCCCACACAGGGATAATTCCCGTAGTGACCCGATGAGTCTGTCAGGAGAGTCAGAGGATTGGGTCTGCAGTCTGGGCTGAGGACGAAAGAAGAAGTTACGGGTGTCAGTGAAGCCTGGAGATCTGCCTGGTTGGCAGGGGGGGCACGAGTGTAAGGACAGCTGGCTCAGCTAGCCGGGGACCAGGCGCTTCTGATCGGGGAACAGATGACAGGAGAGGCATGTGGACGTGCCTCCCAGTGCCACGATGACTGACACCCAGAGACGGGTGAAGGTCTACACACTCAATGAGGACCGACAGTGGGACGACCGGGGCACCAGCCATGTGTCCTCCAGCTACACGGAGAGACTGAAGGTATGTTGCTGCTGGTGAGGGCCAAGAGCAACAGCTCACTGCTGCTGGAATAAAAAATTAACTCCAGCGCAGTTTACAGGGCCACACAGACCGGGAGATGTGGAGGGAGATGTGTGCTGAGCGGTCTAGCACAGACCGCTCTGCACACATCTCTACCCCTGATCAGCACAGCGTGATGTGTGCTGAGCGAGGGGGGGTGGGGGGTGCTCATTTCACCCAGCAGTGAAATGAGCTACCTGCTAGATTGTGCCTGCATGCAGTCCAATCTAGCACCGGCGACAGCTACGCGCGGGACCACACATCGCTGTCACCGGCACACCTACACACGGAGCGATGTGTTTCTAACTTCTAAGCAATCTGGCCACATTGCTTAGGAAGTAGATGAACATCGCTCCGTGTGTACCCCCTTTATCAGTAGCAATAGGTAAACTTGCAGCTCTCCAGCATTAATCCCTTTAACACAAAAGTGGATAGAAACCTCTTTTTTTTTCTTTTCTTTTTTAAACTATAGCTTTTTTTTCCCTTTTAATTTTGTATTCTACTATGCAAAATTTTAGTTTTTTTTTTCTCCCCAAGATATAGACTGTATTGGTTTAGTAGCATATTAAAAAACACACTCATACATTTCCTGTCATTGGAAATAGCTTCTTTGTTGTCCAGCCAAAGAAGATTGAGTAATATGGGCAATTTGGGCAGCACGGACAGTGTAATGGTTAGCATTACTGCCTCACAGCACTGAGGTCATGGGTTTATGTGTGGAGTCTACCATGCTTGCGTGGGTTTCCTCCAGGTACTCAGGTCTTCTACCACAATCCAAAAATAAACACTGGTACTAGGTCAATTGTCTCAGACAAAAATTAACCCTAGTGTGTGCATGTACATGTGTTTAAGGCAGACTAGATGGGACAAGTGGTTTTTATATGCTGTCAAATTCTATGTCTCTATGTACCTGGTGTGGTGTGTTGACCTGGGCAGTTCCTGGCAAGGGCTGTTGGGAACTGTAGTTAATTTTGAGTTTGTTCACTGTAGTGTGGTGTGGTGCTGGACACCAGTGCCATTAGGTCTGTGAGAGTCTCCAGGACAGGCACTGGCCATAGGGGCACACCACACCAAGTAATACCACTACTATTTGATTCTACCCACTGGGGACATGTGGTACCGCTCGGTGACTCCCATCCTCAGCCAGGCCAGGCACTGCTGCATAATGTGTAAAGGGCACTACAACTGGGTGGGCATAATATGTAAAGGGTGCTGCTACTGTGGGCATGTGTTAAGAACACTACTATGTGGGCATAATGTATAAGGGGCATTACTACTGTGTGGCATTGTGTAAGGGACACTACTACTGTGTGGGCATAATCTGTAAAGGGCACTACTACTGTGGGCATAATGGGTAAAAAGGGGTATTACTGTGTAGTGTAATGTTAATGAGGGTCTCTAGTGTGTGGCATAACATGAATAAGGGACAATACTGTGTCGTGTAATATGCATAGGAGAAACTATTGTATGATGTAATATGAATAGGGACACTACTATGCAGTGTAATGTAAGGGACACCACTGTGTGGCGTAATTTGAATTGCGGGCACTATTGTGTGCCACGCCCGTTCACCACATGAACACGCCCCATTTTCATCACACAGGTCTTCCTTATTTCATGGGTGTGTGTGTGTGAGGGGGGTGCTAGCCCCTTACTTTGCCAGGGGCGCTCAGATCCCTAGATACACCCCTGATATATATATAGATGACTGTACCAGTAATAACATTGATATTTTAAATAGAGATGAGCGGGTTCGGTTCCTCGGAATCCGAACCACCCCCGAACTTCAGCCTTTTTACACGGGTTCGAGGCAGACTCGGATCTTCCCGCCTTGCTCGGATAACCCGAGCGCGCCCGAACGTCATCATCCCGCTGTCGGATTCTCGCGAGGCTCGTATTCTATCGCGAGACTCGGATTCTATATAAGGAGCCGCGCGTCGCCGCCATTTTCACACGTGCATTGAGATTGATAGGGAGAGGACGTGGCTGGCGTCCTCTCCGTTAGAATAGATAGAGACACTTGAGTTGATTTACTACTAACTTAGTAATTTTGGGGAGCATTAGGAGTACTCAGAGTGCAGAGTTTTGCTGATAGTTACTAGTGACCACCACCAGTTTTATTTATTATTTAATATAATCCGTTCTCTGCCTGAAAAAAAACGATACACAGTCACATACCATATCTGTGCTCAGCCTCAGTGTGCTGCATGATAATATCATCTATGTATATCTGACTGTGCTGAGTGCTCACTACTCACACAGCTGAATTGTGGGGGAAACTGGGGTGCAGTTATAGCAGGAGTACAGTGCACACTTTTGCTGCCAGTGTGACTGACCAGTGACCACCAGTATATTGTCTGCCTGAAAAAGTTAAACACTCCTGTGGTGTTTTTTTTTTTTATTCTACAAACGCATTCTGCTGACAGTGTCCAGCAGGTCCGTCATTCATTATATTATATAAATATTTACCTGCAGTAGTGTTATATTTTTTTTGTTCATCTCTATCATCTTTATCATCTCTATATTAGCAGACGCAGTACGGTAGTCCACGGCTGTGGCTACCTCTGTGTCGTCAGTGCTCGTCCATAATTGTATACCTACCTGTGGTGGGGTTTTTTTTTCTATCTTCTTCATACTAGTAGTTTAGGAGTCTGCTGACAGTGTCCAGCAGGTCCGTCATTATATTATATATACCTGCAGTAGTGATATATATATATTTTTTATATCATTATCATCTCTATACTAGCAGACGCAGTACGGTAGTCCACGGCTGTAGCTACCTCTGTGTCGTCAGTGCTCGTCCATAATTGTATACCTACCTGTGGTGGGGTTTTTTTTTTCTATCTTCTTCATACTAGTAGTTTAGGAGTCTGCTGACAGTGTCCAGCAGGTCCGTCATTATATTATATATACCTGCTGTAGTGATATATATATATATTTTTTATATCATTATCATCTCTATACTAGCAGACGCAGTACGGTAGTCCACGGCTGTAGCTACCTCTGTGTCGTCAGTAGAGATGTGCACCGGAAATTTTTCGGGTTTTGTGTTTTGGTTTTGGGTTCGGTTCCGTGGCCGTGTTTTGGGTTCGAACGCGTTTTGGCAAAACCTCACCGAATTTTTTTTTGTCGGATTCGGGTGTGTTTTGGATTCGGGTGTTTTTTTCAAAAAACCCTAAAAAACAGCTTAAATCATAGAATTTGGGGGTCATTTTGATCCCAAAGTATTATTAACCTCAATAACCATAATTTCCACTCATTTTCAGTCTATTCTGAACACCTCACACCTCACAATATTATTTTTAGTCCTAAAATTTGCACCGAGGTCGCTGGATGACTAAGCTCAGCGACCCAAGTGGCCGACACAAACACCTGGCCCATCTAGGAGTGGCACTGCAGTGTCACGCAGGATGGCCCTTCCAAAAAACACTCCCCAAACAGCACATGACGCAAAGAAAAAAAGAGGCGCAATGAGGTAGCTGTGTGACTAAGCTCAGCGACCCAAGTGGCCGACACAAACACCTGGCCCATCTAGGAGTGGCACTGCAGTGTCACGCAGGATGGCCCTTCCAAAAAATACTCCCCAAACAGCACATGACGCAAAGAAAAGAAGAGGCGCAATGAGGTAGCTGTGTGAGTAAGCTAAGCGACCCTAGTGGCCGACACAAACACCTGGCCCATCTAGGAGTGGCACTGCAGTGTCAGGCCGGATGGCCCTTCCAAAAAATACTCCCCAAACAGCACATGACGCAAAGAAGAAAAAAAAGAGGCGCAATGAGGTAGCTGTGTGACTAAGATAAGTGACCCTAGTGGCCGACACAAACACCTGGCCCATCTAGGAGTGGCACTGCAGTGTCACGCAGGATGGCCCTTCCAAAAAATACTCCCCAAACAGCACATGATGCAAAGAAAAAAAAAAAGAGGCGCAATGAGGTAGCTGTGTGACTAAGATAAGCGACCCTAGTGGCCGACACAAACACCTGGCCCATCTAGGAGTGGCACTGCAGTGTCACGCAGGATGGCCCTTCCAAAAAACACTCCCCAAACAGCACATGACGCAAAGAAAAATGAAAGAAAAAAGAGGTGCAAGATGGAATTGTCCTTGGGCCCTCCCACCCACCCTTATGTTGTATAAACAGGACATGCACACTTTAACCAACCCATCATTTCAGTGACAGGGTCTGCCAAAAAAGAAGCAATTAATCTCTCCTTGCACAAACTGGCTCTACAGAGGCAAGATGTCCACCTCATCATCATCCTCCGATTCATCACCGTGTACATCCCCCTCCTCACAGATTATCAATTCGTCCCCACTGGAATCCACCATCACAGCTCCCTGTGTACTTTGTGGAGGCAATTGCTGCTGGTGAATGTCTCCATGGAGGAATTGATTATAATTCATTTTAATGAACATCATCTTCTCCACATTTTCTGGAAGAAACCTCGTACGCCGATTGCTGACAAGGTGAGCGGCGGCACTAAACACTCTTTCGGAGTACACACTTGTGGGAGGGCAACTTAGGTAGAATAAAGCCAGTTTGTGCAAGGGCCTCCAAATTGCCTCTTTTTCCTGCCAGTATACGTACGGACTGTCTGACGTGCCTATTTGGATGCGGTCACTCATATAATCCTCCACCATTCTTTCAATGGTGAGAGAATCATATGCAGTGACAGTAGACGACATGTCCGTAATCGTTGGCAGGTCCTTCAGTCCGGACCAGATGTCAGCATCAGCAGTCGCTCCAGACTGCCCTGCATCACCGCCAGCGGGTGGGCTCGGAATTCTGAGCCTTTTCCTCGCACCCCCAGTTGCGGGAGAATGTGAAGGAGGAGATGTTGACAGGTCGCGTTCCGCTTGACGTGACAATTTTCTCACCAGCAGTTCTTTGAACCCCTGCAGACTTGTGTCTGCCGGAAAGAGAGATCCAAGGTAGGTTTTAAATCTAGGATCGAGCACGGTGGCCAAAATGTAGTGCTCTGATTTCAACAGATTGACCACCCGTGAATCCTTGTTAAGCGAATTAAGGGCTCCATCCACAAGTCCCACATGCCTAGCGGAATCGCTCAGTGTTAGCTCCTCCTTCAATGTCTCCAGCTTCTTCTGCAAAAGCCTGATGAGGGGAATGACCTGACTCAGGCTGGCAGTGTCTGAACTGACTTCACGTGTGGCAAGTTCAAAAGGTTGCAGAACCTTGCACAACGTTGAAATCATTCTCCACTGCGCTTGAGACAGGTGCATTCCACCTCCTATATCGTGGTCAGTTGTATAGGCTTGAATGGCCTTTTGCTGCTCCTCCAACCTCTGAAGCATATAGAGGGTTGAATTCCACCTCGTTACCACTTCTTGCTTCAGATGATGGCAGGGCAGGTTCAGGCGTTTTTGGTGTTGCTCCAGTCTTCTGTACGTGGTGCCTGTACGCCGAAAGTGTCCCGCAATTCTTCTGGCCACCGACAGCATCTCTTGCACGCCCCTGTCGTTTTTTAAATAATTCTGCACCACCAAATTCAAGGTATGTGCAAAACATGGGACGTGCTGGAATTTGCCCAGATTTAATGCACACACAATATTGCTGGCGTTGTCCGATGCCACAAATCCACAGGAGAGTCCAATTGGGGTAAGCCATTCTGCGATGATCTTCCTCAGTTGCCGTAAGAGGTTTTCAGCTGTGTGCGTATTCTGGAAAGTGGTGATACAAAGCGTAGCCTGCCTAGGAAAGAGTTGGCGTTTGCGAGATGCTGCTACTGGTGCCGCCGCTGCTGTTCTTGCGGCGGGAGTCAATACATCTACCCAGTGGGCTGTCACAGTCATATAGTCCTGAGTCTGCCCTGCTCCACTTGTCCACATGTCCGTGGTTAAGTGGACATTGGGTACAACTGCATTTTTTAGGACACTGGTGAGTCTTTTTCTGAGGTCTGTGTACATTTTCGGTATCGCCTGCCTAGAGAAATGGAACCTAGATGGTATTTGGTACCGGGGACACAGTACCTCAATCAAGTCTATAGTTGGCTCTGCAGTAATGATGGATACCGGAACCACGTTTCTCACCGCCCAGGATGCCAAGGCCTCAGTTATCCGCTTTGCAGCAGGATGACTGCTGTGATATTTAATCTTCCTCGCAAAGGACTGTTGGACAGTCAATTGCTTGGTGGAAGTAGTAAAAGTCGTCTTACGACTTCCCCTCTGGGATGACCATCGACTCCCAGCAGCAACAACAGCAGCGCCAGCAGCAGTAGGCGTTACACGCAAGGATGCATCGGAGGAATCCCAGGCAGGAGAGGACTCGTCAGAATTGCCAGTGACATGGCCTGCAGGACTATTGGCATTCCTGGGGAAGGAGGAAATTGACACTGAGGGAGTTGGTGGGGTGGTTTGCGTGAGCTTGGTTACAAGAGGAAGGGATTTACTGGTCAGTGGACTGCTTCCGCTGTCGCCCAAAGTTTTTGAACTTGTCACTGACTTATGATGAATGCGCTGCAGGTGACGTATAAGGGAGGATGTTCCGAGGTGGTTAACATCCTTACCCCTACTTATTACAGCTTGACAAAGGCAACACATGGCTTGACACCTGTTGTCCGCATTTCTGTTGAAATACTTCCACACCGAAGAGCTGATTTTTTTGGTATTTTCACCAGGCATGTCAATGGCCATATTCCTCCCACGGACAACAGGTGTCTCCCCGGGTGCCTGACTTAAACAAAACACCTCACCATCAGAATCCTCCTTGTCAATTTCCTCCCCAGCGCCAGCAACACCCATATCCTCCTCATCCTGTGTGTTCTTCAACACTGACATCTTCAATCTGACTATCAGGAACTGGACTGCGGGTGCTCCTTCCAGCACTTGCAGGGGGCGTGCAAATGGTGGAAGGTGCATGCTCTTCACGTCCAGTGTTGGGAAGGTCAGGCATCGCAACCGACACAATTGGACTCTCCTTGTGGATTTGTGATTTCGAAGAACGCACAGTTCTTTGCTGTGCTTTTGCCAGTTTAAGTCTTTTCATTTTTCTAGCGAGAGGCTGAGTGCTTCCATCCTCATGTGAAGCTGAACCACTAGCCATGAACATAGGCCAGGGCCTCAGCCGTTCCTTGCCACTCCGTGTGGTAAATGGCATATTGGCAAGTTTACGCTTCTCCTCCGACGATTTTATTTTAGATTTTTGAGTCCTTTTTTTACTGATATTTTGTGTTTTGGATTTTACATGCTCTGTACTATGACATTGGGCATCGGCCTTGGCAGATGACGTTGATGGAATTTCATCGTCTCGGCCATGACTAGTGGCAGCAGCTTCAGCACGAGGTGGAAGTGGATCTTGATCTTTCCCTATTTTTGGAACCTCAACATTTTTGTTCTCCATATTTTAATAGGCACAACTAAAAGGCACCTCAGGTAAACAATGGAGATGGATGGATACTAGTATACTTATGGATGACGAGTGACTGACGACACAGAGGTAGCTACAGCCGTGGACTACCGTACTGCGTCTGCTAGTATAGAGATGATAATGATATAAAATATATATATATATCACTACTGCAGGTATATACAATATAATGACGGACCTGCTGGACACTGTCAGCAGACTCCTACTACTAGTATGAAGAAGATAGAAAAAAAAAACCCACCACAGGTAGGTATACAATTATGGACGAGCACTGACGACACAGAGGTAGCTACAGCTGTGGACTACCGTACTGCGTCTGCTAGTATAGAGATGATAATGATATAAAAAATATATATATATCACTACTGCAGGTATATATAATATAATGACGGACCTGCTGGACACTGTCAGCAGACTCCTAAACTACTAGTATGAAGAAGATAGAAAAAAAAACCCCACCACAGGTAGGTATACAATTATGGACGAGCACTGACGACACAGAGGTAGCTACAGCCGTGGACTACCGTACTGCGTCTGCTAGTACAGAGATGATAATGATATAAAAAAAATATATATCACTACTGCAGGTATATATAATATAATGACGGACCTGCTGGACACTGTCAGCAGACTCCTAAACTACTAGTATGAAGAAGATAGAAAAAAAAACCCCACCACAGGTAGGTATACAATTATGGACGAGCACTGACGACACAGAGGTAGCTACAGCCGTGGACTACCGTACTGCGTCTGCTAATATAGAGATGATAAAGATGATAGAGATGAACAAAAAAAATATAACACTACTGCAGGTAAATATTTATATAATATAATGAATGACGGACCTGCTGGACACTGTCAGCAGAATGCGTTTATAGAATAAAAAAAAAAAAAACACCACAGGAGTGTTTAACTTTTTCAGGCAGACATTATACTGGTGGTCACTAGTCAGTCACACTGGCAGCAAAAGTGTGCACTGTACTCCTGCTATAACTGCACCCCAGTCTCCCCCACAATTCAGCTGTGTGAGCAGTGAGCACTCAGCACAGTCAGATATACATATAGATGATATTATCATGCAGCACACTGAGGCTGAGCACAGATATGGTATGTGACTGTGTATCGTTTTTTTTCAGGCAGAGAACGGATTATATTAAATAATAAATAAAACTGGTGGTGGTCAGTCACTAGTAACTATCAGCAAAACTCTGCACTCTGAGTACTCCTAATGCTCCCCAAAATTACTAAGTAATCAACTCAAGTGTCTCTATCTATTCTAACGGAGAGGACGCCAGCCACGTCCTCTCCCTATCAACGTCCTCTCCCTATCAATCTCAATGCACGTGTGAAAATGGCGGCGACGCGCGGCTCCTTATATAGAATCCGAGCCTCGCGATAGAATACGAGCCTCGCGAGAATCCGACAGCGGGATGATGACGTTCGGGCGCGCTCGGGTTAGCCGAGCAAGGCGGGAAGATCTGAGTCTGCCTCGGACCCGTGTAAAAAGGCTGAAGTTCGGGGGGGTTCGGAATCCGAGGAACCGAACCCGCTCATCTCTAGTCGTCAGTGCTCGTCCATAATTGTATACCTACCTGTGGTGGGTTTTTTTTTTCTATCTTCTTCATACTAGTAGTTTAGGAGTCTGCTGACAGTGTCCAGCAGGTCCGTCATTATATTATATATACCTGCAGTAGTGATATATATATATTTTTTATATCATTATCATCTCTATACTAGCAGACGCAGTACGGTAGTCCACGGCTGTAGCTACCTCTGTGTCATCAGTCACTCGTCATCCATAAGTATACTAGTATCCATCCATCTCCATTGTTTACCTGAGGTGCCTTTTAGTTGTGCCTATTAAAATATGGAGAACAAAAATGTTGAGGTTCCAAAAATAGGGAAAGATCAAGATCCACTTCCACCTCGTGCTGAAGCTGCTGCCACTAGTCATGGCCGAGACGATGAAATTCCATTAACGTCGTCTGCCAAGGCCGATGCCCAATGTCATAGTACAGAGCATGTAAAATCCAAAACACAAAATATCAGTAAAAAAAGGACTCAAAAATCTAAAATAAAATCGTCGGAGGAGAAGCGTAAACTTGCCAATATGCCATTTACCACACGGAGTGGCAAGGAACGGCTGAGGCCCTGGCCTATGTTCATGGCTAGTGGTTCAGCTTCACATGAGGATGGAAGCACTCAGCCTCTCGCTAGAAAAATGAAAAGACTTAAGCTGGCAAAAGCACAGCAAAGAACTGTGCGTTCTTCGAAATCACAAATCCACAAGGAGAGTCCAATTGTGTCGGTTGCGATGCCTGACCTTCCCAACACTGGACGTGAAGAGCATGCGCCTTCCACCATTTGCACGCCCCCTGCAAGTGCTGGAAGGAGCACCCGCAGTCCAGTTCCTGATAGTCAGATTGAAGATGTCAGTGTTGAAGTACACCAGGATGAGGAGGATATGGGTGTTGCTGGCGCTGGGGAGGAAATTGACAAGGAGGATTCTGATGGTGAGGTGTTTTGTTTAAGTCAGGCACCCGGGGAGACACCTGTTGTCCGTGGGAGGAATATGGCCATTGACATGCCTGGTGAAAATACCAAAAAAATCAGCTCTTCGGTGTGGAAGTATTTCAACAGAAATGCGGACAACAGGTGTCAAGCCGTGTGTTGCCTTTGTCAAGCTGTAATAAGTAGGGGTAAGGACGTTAACCACCTCGGAACATCCTCCCTTATACGTCACCTGCAGCGCATTCATCATAAGTCAGTGACAAGTTCAAAAACTTTGGGCGACAGCGGAAGCAGTCCACTGACCAGTAAATCCCTTCCTCTTGTAACCAAGCTCATGCAAACCACCCCACCAACTCCCTCAGTGTCAATTTCCTCCTTCCCCAGGAATGCCAATAGTCCTGCAGGCCATGTCACTGGCAATTCTGACGAGTCCTCTCCTGCCTGGGATTCCTCCGATGCATCCTTGAGTGTAACGCCTACTGCTGCTGGCGCTGCTGTTGTTGCTGCTGGGAGTCGATGGTCATCCCAGAGGGGAAGTCGTAAGACCACTTTTACTACTTCCACCAAGCAATTGACTGTCCAACAGTCCTTTGCGAGGAAGATGAAATATCACAGCAGTCATCCTGCTGCAAAGCGGATAACTGAGGCCTTGGCATCCTGGGCGGTGAGAAACGTGGTTCCGGTATCCATCATTACTGCAGAGCCAACTATAGACTTGTTTGAGGTACTGTGTCCCCGGTACCAAATACCATCTAGGTTCCATTTCTCTAGGCAGGCGATACCGAAAATGTACACAGACCTCAGAAAAAGACTCACCAGTGTCCTAAAAAATGCAGTTGTACCCAATGTCCACTTAACCACGGACATGTGGACAAGTGGAGCAGGGCAGACTCAGGACTATATGACTGTGACAGCCCACTGGGTAGATGTATTGACTCCCGCCGCAAGAACAGCAGCGACGGCACCAGTAGCAGCATCTCGCAAACGCCAACTCTTTCCTAGGCAGGCTACGCTTTGTATCACCGCTTTCCAGAATACGCACACAGCTGAAAACCTCTTACGGCAACTGAGGAAGATCATCGCAGAATGGCTTACCCCAATTGGACTCTCCTGTGGATTTGTGGCATCGGACAACGCCAGCAATATTGTGTGTGCATTAAATCTGGGCAAATTCCAGCACGTCCCATGTTTTGCACATACCTTGAATTTGGTGGTGCAGAATTATTTAAAAAACGACAGGGGCATGCAAGAGATGCTGTCGGTGGCCAGAAGAATTGCGGGACACTTTCGGCGTACAGGCACCACGTACAGAAGACTGGAGCAACACCAAAAACGCCTGAACCTGCCCTGCCATCATCTGAAGCAAGAAGTGGTAACGAGGTGGAATTCATCCCTCTATATGCTTCAGAGGTTGGAGGAGCAGCAAAAGGCCATTCAAGCCTATACAACTGACCACGATATAGGAGGTGGAATGCACCTGTCTCAAGCGCAGTGGAGAATGATTTCAACGTTGTGCAAGGTTCTGCAATCTTTTGAACTTGCCACACGTGAAGTCAGTTCAGACACTGCCAGCCTGAGTCAGGTCATTCCCCTCATCAGGCTTTTGCAGAAGAAGCTGGAGACATTGAAGGAGGAGCTAACACTGAGCGATTCCGCTAGGCATGTGGGACTTGTGGATGGAGCCCTTAATTTGCTTAACAAGGATTCACGGGTGGTAAATCTGTTGAAATCAGAGCACTACATTTTGGCCACCGTGCTCGATCCTAGATTTAAAACCTACGTTGTATCTCTCTTTCCGGCAGACACAAGTCTGCAGGGGTTCAAAGAACTGCTGGTGAGAAAATTGTCAAGTCAAGCGGAACGCGACCTGTCAACATCTCCTCCTTCACATTCTCCCGCAACTGGGGGTGCGAGGAAAAGGCTCAGAATTCCGAGCCCACCCGCTGGCGGTGATGCAAGGCAGTCTGGAGCGACTGCTGATGCTGACATCTGGTCCGGACTGAAGGACCTGCCAACGATTACGGACATGTCGTCTACTGTCACTGCATATGATTCTCTCACCATTGAAAGAATGGTGGAGGATTATATGAGTGACCGCATCCAAGTAGGCACGTCAGACAGTCCGTACATATACTGGCAGGAAAAAGAGGCAATTTGGAGGCCCTTGCACAAACTGGCTTTATTCTAACTAAGTTGCCCTCCCACAAGTGTGTACTCCGAAAGAGTGTTTAGTGCCGCCGCTCACCTTGTCAGCAATCGGCGTACGAGGTTACTTCCAGAAAATGTGGAGAAGATGATGTTCATTAAAATGAATTATAATCAATTCCTCCATGGAGACATTCACCAGCAGCAATTGCCTCCACAAAGTACACAGGGAGCTGTGATGGTGGATTCCAGTGGGGACGAATTGATAATCTGTGAGGAGGGGGATGTACACGGTGATGAATCGGAGGATGATGATGAGGTGGACATCTTGCCTCTGTAGAGCCAGTTTGTGCAAGGAGAGATTAATTGCTTCTTTTTTGGTGGGGGTCCAAACCAACCCGTCATTTCAGTCACAGTCGTGTTGCAGACCCTGTCACTGAAATGATGGGTTGGTTAAAGTGTGCATGTCCTGTTTATACAACATAAGGGTGGGTGGGAGGGCCCAAGGACAATTCCATCTTGCACCTCTTTTTTCTTTCATTTTTCTTTGCGTCATGTGCTGTTTGGGGAGTGTTTTTTGGAAGGGCCATCCTGCGTGACACTGCAGTGCCACTCCTAGATGGGCCAGGTGTTTGTGTCGGCCACTAGGGTCGCTTATCTTAGTAACACAGCTACCTCATTGCGCCTCTTTTTTTTCTTCTTTGCATCATGTGCTGTTTGGGGAGTATTTTTTGGAAGGGCCATCCTGCGTGACACTGCAGTGCCACTCCTAGATGGGCCAGGTGTTTGTGTCGGCCACTAGGGTCACTTATCTTAGTCACAGCAACCTCATTGCGCCTCTTTTTTTTCTTCTTTGCGTCATGTGCTGTTTGGGGAGTATTTTTTGGAAGGGCCATCTGGCCTGACACTGCAGTGCCACTCCTAGATGGGCCAGGCGTTTGTGTCGGCCACTAGGGTCGCTTAGCTTACTCACACAGCTACCTCATTGCGCCTCTTTTTTTCTTTGCGTCATGTGCTGTTTGGGGAGTGTTTTTTGGAAGGGCCATGCTGCGTGACACTGCAGTGCCACTCCTAGATGGGCCAGGTGTTTGTGTCGGCCACTTGGGTCGCTGAGCTTAGTCACACAGCTACCTCATTGCGCCTCTTTTCTTCTTTGCGTCATGTGCTGTTTGGGGAGTATTTTTTGGAAGGGCCATCCGGCCTGACACTGCAGTGCCACTCCTAGATGGGCCAGGTGTTTGTGTCGGCCACTAGGGTCGCTTAGCTTACTCACACAGCTACCTCATTGCGCCTCTTTTTTTCTTTGCGTCATGTGCTGTTTGGGGAGTGTTTTTTGGAAGGGCCATGCTGCGTGACACTGCAGTGCCACTCCTAGATGGGCCAGGTGTTTGTGTCGGCCACTTGGGTCGCTGAGCTTAGTCACACAGCTACCTCATTGCGCCTCTTTTTTTCTTTGCGTCATGTGCTGTTTGGGGAGTGTTTTTTGGAAGGGCCATCCTGCGTGACACCGCAGTGCCACTCCTAGATGGGCCAGGTGTTTGTGTCGGCCACTTGGGTCGCTGAGCTTAGTCATCCAGCGACCTCGGTGCAAATTTTAGGACTAAAAATAATATTGTGAGGTGTTCAGAATAGACTGAAAATGAGTGGAAATTATGGTTATTGAGGTTAATAATACTTTGGGATCAAAATGACCCCCAAATTCAATGATTTAAGCTGTTTTTTAGGGTTTTTTGAAAAAAACACCCGAATCCAAAACACACCCGAATCCGACAAAAAAAAATTCGGTGAGGTTTTGCCAAAACGCGTTCGAACCCAAAACACGGCCACGGAACCGAACCCAAAACCAAAACACAAAACCCGAAAAATTTCCGGTGCACATCTCTAATTTTAAACACCAATTGTTCAAATAATCGTATAAAGCGTATGGATATAGCCAAAAATCACCTGATATAATCAAATGTAAAGCTAAAAAACAGATTTTTTTCCCTCTGCGCTATTTAATTAAAATGATGCAATAGGACATAAATATACTTGATACACCAATCAATTTATAATGAGTTTTAATCTCCAAATGACTAATCACATAAAAACAATTTAATACAAAGAATATTATACATATGTAAAACCCAAATCACATATAAAATATAAGCATAAGAGGTGGCTCATATATCTAAAACCTTAATGTTATCCACAGCGGGCTTCACTGTTAGCTGTACTAATTAACTATTTTCCAGATTCCTATGTAGGACAGTCCCGTATACTTTAGTATGTATTGTCCCGTATGTGTAAATTGATTGGTGTATCAAGTATATTTATGTCCTATTGCTTCATTTTAATTAAATAGCGGAGGGAAAAAAACTGTTTTTTTTAGCTTTACACTCGATTATATCAGGTGATTTTTGGCTATATCCACATGCTAATTATTCCTTTGCTGCTTTATATGATTATTTGAACAACTGGTGTTTAAAATACTAGTGTTATTATTGGTACAGTCATCTATATATGTATATGTTCTAAAATTATATATATATATATATACAGGTTGAGTATCTCATATCCAAATATTCCGAAATACGGAATATTCCGAAATACGGACTTTTTTGAGTGAGAGTGAGATAGTGAAACCTTTGTTTTTTGATGACTCAATGTACACAAACTTTGTTCAATACACAAAGCTATTAAAAATATTGTATTAAATGACCTTTAGGCTGTGTGTATAAGGTGTATATGAAACATAAATGAATTGTGTGAATGTAGACACACTTTGTTTAATGCACAAAGTTATAAAAAATATTGGCTAAAATTGCCTTCAGGCTGTGTGTATAAGGTGTATATGTAACATAAATGCATTCTGTGCTTAGATTTAAGGTCCCATCACCATGATATCTCATTATGGTATGCAATTATTCCAAAATACGGAAAAATCTGATATCCAAAATAGGTCTGGTCCCGAGCATTTTGGATAAGGGATGCTCAACCTGTATATATATATATATATATATATATATATATATATATATATATTATAATTTAGCGCCAGGCACATTGTGTTTGTTATTTTTAAAAATAGATGTAAAAAATCAATATTGTTAGTAAATGTTCATTTTAGGTCCTAATCCACAACATCGATTTAGATTGTCTTAAAATCAATTAGAATCAACCTTTAGTAACTTTACCCATGGGTCTTACCGAGGAAGTGTAAAGTGACAGAGGCACTGCGTGTAATCATCTTCATGGTGTTGTAGATATCTCACAAAACACACAGATTTGCAGAGCGGGATGACGACAACATTTTACGAGCAATAGACATTTGCATTTGCACCTAGTTTTACAAATAAAACAAAAACAAGGACTTTGAAAAAAGCTAAAAGTGGGAGAGGGACCAATTCATAGAGACATTCCTCCCTTGTATCTATTTACACTCTGCTCAATGCTTTACTTTTTTCAATAGCTCTTAGCTTGCTGATATCAGGTTCCATTTTATACTTTTAATGGGACAATGGGCGTGATTCGTGATTCATACTTGAAACAAGCAGGGGGTTTTCCACAGCACACCAATGGGTATCAGTAACCAGATTTGAACTCTATACAGTAATAGAAAATTCAGAGTTCTTGAAAAGATTTGGTTATGCCTCCGGGCCAACTTCATGGCGTCTCTGGTACTGGAGGTACCTATACTAAAGAGAGGTACACACGGAGAGATCCAGGCTTATATTCTAAGCAACCTGACTAGATTGCTTAGAAATTAAGCACAGATCTCTCCGTGTGTAGGGTGCCAGTGACAGCGATGCTCGGTATTGCGCGTCACTATCGCCGGCTCTAGATTTGGCATGCATGCATGCCAAATCTAGTGAGATCACTCGTTTCACCCATTCCCCCTCCACTCGCTCAGCACACATCGCGCTGAGTGCTGAGCGGGGGGAGAGATGTGTGCTGAGCGGTCTGTGCTAGATCGCTCTGCACACATCTCCTCCGTGTGTACTGGGCTTAAGTCCAGGGTGTGGAACCCTACAAAAGCCAGCAAAGGCCAGCCACCCCAGGGCAGAACACCAGTGAAAGGCTAAGGTGTTAGTGAGTGTTAATAAGAAAGAAGCAAAAGCTGACACACAGATGAAAAGGTGCTACTTAAAGTACTAAAAAGAGTAGTATTAGTGAAAAAAAATATTACTGTTAAAAAAGTGCTAATTAAAATATCATAGTGTGCCACCACAAAGTAGTCTATCCACATCAACCTAGGAGGCACTGTACCCCAAATTCATCCCTGAAATTGATAACAACACCCAATCTGAGTCATATTATTGCCCAATGTAAGGCCACATGATAATGGCACATACAAAAATATATCAAAATTTTGAGCCAGCTTACCTGGAGCCACCCCATAATCCTCCAACTGGCAATACAGCTACCAGCATGCTCTCCAAATGCTGGTCCCATCTGTGCTTCTCTAAACTGCAGTAGAGAATGGAAGCTGCTCAATCAATCTCGTAATACCTCCCAGGGGTAGTGTCATACCTTCAGCAAATGTTTGTTATACTGTGCATCTATCTTATCCCTGTGCTTACATTAAATCATGTTATCAGCCCTAGTGGTCAGCACAGAAGGACTGTATCTCAATTGTGAACCTCACAGCCCACCATAGCAAGGTTCCCAGGGTATTCTGGGTAATTCACTGGAGGCATCCATTTTCTGCTTCCCTCATGGTCCCAACTAGATATCACACGTGCTCACCCTCAGTATAGAATCCAATGGTAAGGGATACTGACCCTTAAATCTGCCATTTGCTGACAGTTATGTACGCTACCAGTATTTTTTTATACTGTAGCCAATCCTTTGCATATGTAATTTCATGTTGTCTGCATTACAGTAGTTAGTTCATGTTTCTGCATCTTGCATGTTATGTTTGCATTGCATCCTACCTTTGCATAATGTAATTACATTATGTGTATTTTTAAAGTTTTCCAGTTTCCTCTATTGCATAATAAACACCATTCTTCAGATCATCACATCTGATTGGAATTATTGAAAAGTAGAGGTGTTTATGCTGTCTGTCTGAATTTGGTTAAAAGAAACACCATAGTGAAGGCAGAACGGGTAGTACAGGGACCTCCAGTATCAGAGATTCCGTGAAGTTGGCCCGAAGCGTAACCATATTTTTGCAAATATATGTAACTAAGATCTGGGTAATTTTTTTTGAATCTCCATATTTTGATTGACAAAGTGTCAAGATTTTAAAGTTATATGTGGATTAGGCACAGAGATGTAAATTTCTTTCCAGATACACCTCCGAAAAAACGGAGCATCAGTACTGGCATTTCCCAGCAATTTTTCAAAATTTTGACCCCCTATATCTCAAAAACTGTGAAGCATAGAGAAGAAACAATTTACATGGGTTAGTAGCTATGTGGTACTATCAAGTGTACAAAGTATCATGAAAATCCGGTCTGTGGGGTATGCACAGTCGGCTGATAATCACTCAACTGAGTAAATCGGCATATCATGCAAGTATGAATCGGGCTCACAATCTGTGCTATCTTGTTGTGGAGAGAGAATTTCTAGGCACACATTGTCATTGTAACACAAATCTTCCATCACACAAAAGTGCCACATGTAATTAAACAGTCCCAGTTTACCCTCACCTCATGATTAATTAATGTCAATGCTGAACCAAAACTGAGCAGTATCATAGGAAAGAAAAGTAAAGGCTGTATTCTATGAAATTGGTGGTAGTTGAAAGAGATAGGTCTTCCAGACACAAACTAACTAAAACACGGCTAAAAAATAACAAGTCAACATGCAGTACAATCAGGGGCATATACACAACTTTGTGGGCCCCATAGGAACATTTTGAAGGGGCCCCTGTCCCAATGCTTCTAGAGAGATATCAGTCTGCAACAGTTGTTCATTTTATGCCCCATAGTAGTGCCTACTTTATTTTAGGAACCATAGTAGTGTCTAGTAACGCTAATTCACATTGTGACATACGGTACCCCCAGTTCATATTATCATATCACACTGTAGGGTTGCCAGTATACATTACACAAAACAGTACCCCCAATTCACATCATAACATCCAGTGTCACTGTTCATATTATTTATGCCAAATTACAGTGCCTTCAGTTCAAATGCCACAATATAGTGCATCCACTTCATAGCGGGACTGTCTTGCCAAAATCAGTAGATATGCATACCTAACTAACTGTAATGTAATATATGTAATGTATGGAAGCATTATATGTACTGTAAATAAAACCCTAGTTATATCTGTACAGTAAAAAGGTTTTGTCCTATATGTCTGTTTTTATGTTTGATAACTAAGGGAAAGTTTGATTGAATGCATGTTTTGTTAACACGTATAATGCAGAATAGTGGGGATGACAATAGACTTGTATTTCATTAGCGATTCACACATAATGGTGATCCATAAGGCATGGGGATCAAACAGAATGTGTGATACTAGGGCATTAGATCCCCTGGTCTAAGGAAGGAGTCACAGGGTTACTTCTCCGGACTTCTAGCTGTTATGCATATTGTGTACCAACTAAGACTCACTATCTGTGATTGAAAGAGTGGTACAAGATAAAGGTTTCAATATGGTTGAGGAGAAAGGATACCTATTCATAACATCTGTGTTATTATGGATTTTAATGTAACTATAATAGCAATGCAGGACATATTGCATTATGTATCAAATGACCTGTGAGATCACCTGTAGGGCGTTCTCGCCCCACTAACAAGGGTTTAAAGAATTAGGGCAGCATGGAAACTCTGACACTCCCGCAGGCCGATCTTGCCCTAATTGTGAAGATTTTTGTAGGCAGCCCTATGGGGCTAAAAAAAAAAAAATCAATAAATCCAGCTGGCTGTAAGTATGGCATATAGCCGCACATACTCGCGGCGGTTAGAACATCACATATAATTGAATCAACTCCTATCAGTTTACAGATATTTCCCTTAATAGGGGCTGCATATTATATGTAACATAGTAACATAGTAACATCGTAATTGAGGTAGAAAAGAGGCAAAATGCCCATTGTGTTCAACCTGTATCCTGTATTATGTTGAGTTGATTTTACTGTACCTGCTGAAGAATGTTTTTATGACTAGTTGACAACTATATGTCATGTTACACCCGGATTAACAACGTCAATATTTTAAATGTTGTAACCTTGGATTTCCTTTTCAATCAGAAATTCATCCAATCCTTTTTTAAATGCATTTACAGAGTCCACCATTACCACTTTCTTTGGCAAGGAATTCCAAGTCCTGATTGCCCCAATGGTAAAGAACCCTTTCCTCCGTTGCGTACGGAATTTTATTTCCTCCAGCCTCAACGAGTGCCCACGTGTCCTAAACAGAGTTCTTTTAATAAATAATTCCTCTGATAACTCTTTGTAGTGCCCTTTTACATATTTGAAGACATTAATGTCTCCTCTTAGACGCCTCTTTTCCAGTGTATACATATTCAACCTAGTAAGCCTTTCCTCGTAATCCAGTCCCGCTAGCCTTTTAATCAATTTAGTAGCTCGCCTTTGAACCCTTTTGAGTTCCCTGATATCATATTATTTATTTATTTATTTATTTTTTATACAGTGGTGCCCAAAACTGAACACAATATTCCAGGTGCGGACGCACCAATGATTTGTACAATGGCAGAATTACATCCTCGTCCCTTGTCTCAATTCCCTTACTTGCCTTCTTTACTGTGCTTTGACATTGTATACGGTTATTAAGCTTATCAATGAGTACCCCCCCAAATCTTTTTCCAAAACTGTTACCCCTAGACTTTCCCCGTTTAATATGTAGGATGCAAGTTTGTTTTTAGTCCCGAAATGCATAACCTTGCATTTTTCTATATTGAACCTCATTCCCCATTTTAGACTCCCAGATTTCAAGTTTAGATAAGTCCTTCTACAGTGACTCCACATCTATTTCTGAATTAATTACCCTACACAGTTTAGTATCATCTGCAAAGATTGAAACTGTGCTTTCCAGGCCTATTTCTAGGTCATTGATAAATATGTTGAACAGAAGTGGCCCGAGTACGGACCCCTGTGGTATTCTGTGGACTACTGGTGTCTAGCTTGAAGACTTCCCGTTGACCACTACTCACTGTACCCTGTTGTCCAGCCAGTTGCTTATCCATGTACAAACAGTTTTTCCTAGGCCAAGCTCCTTTAATTTGATGATTAGTCTCCTGTGAGGCACTGTATTGAAGGCTTTTGCAAAATCTAAGTAGACCACATCCACTGCTTTTCCTTGGTCAAGATTGTCACTTACTTCCACGTAGAAGTTAACTAAGTTAGTATGACATGATCTTTCCCTCACAGACCCATGCTGGTTCTTGCTAATAATCTTAGTAGTCTGCAGATACTCCTGTATGCTATCCCTTAGAATTCCTTCCAATATTTTCCCCACTAAAGATGTCAAACTAACCGGTCTGTAGTTACCCGGATGATTTTTGGATCCCTTTTTAAATAATGGCACTACCTCTGCTATATGCCAATCCATTGGTACCATGCCAGATCTAATTGAACTATTGAAAATCAAGTATAAGGGTCTTACTAGTTGTGACCTAAGCTCCATAAGAACCCTCGGATGAAGTCCGTCTGGGCCAGGTGATTTATTCATCTTTATTTTGCATAGTCTCTCCCGGACTACTTCTTCACTTAAACAAGTATCTAACCACGAATCCTTACTGTCACTATTGCTATGCACTACTCATCTGTGTTACACAGGCTCGACTCCCTGTGCTGCTCACTATGCAGTTCTGGCATATTATACAGTAGTAGATATGGGGCCTATGTACTAAGCCTTGTAGAAAGATATAGTACCAGCCACTCAGCTCCTAACTGCCATGTTACAGGCTGTGTTTGAAAAACAACAGCTGGCACTTTTTCTCCAGCCACTTTCTCTCTCCACAGCTTAGTACAACTGCTCTATAATGTCATCTTCTTTGAATAAATATACCCTTTTAAAAAGGTTACATGTAGTTCCTAGTACAACAGATGTAAAGTGAGCGCTGGTCTTCATGCATGTCAAGGCTAACCAGGCAAGCGCCATGGGCCACTGAGATGTCTTAGCAAGCTTTATTACATTTCCGCTGTCAACTAAATATCACTGCAGAGGTTCCTGCCACAAGGACCAACCACCATGTAGGGTACAACAACAGCATTGCGTTGTCCAGTACAGCGACTATAATACTGATCAGCAGGATGTCTTTACTAGGTAATAAGTTGCCCCACACTAAATATAGGTGTGTTTTAAGTAAATCTTTGTATAATCTGTTGTGTAATATTAACCCCTGTAATATTTTATTAGACATTTATTTTATATGATTGTACACTCAAAATGGGATGCAGTTAATAACCTAGCAGTGAGGATCCTGGTGTTTAGGTTCCCGACGCCGGAATCACAACAGTCATGGAAATACTGGTGGTCGGAATCCCGACCCAACCCCGTATTCCCACTTGGGTGGTGGTCCACGCCACCACCCAAGTGGGAATATAATAGTGTGGCGAGCGAGGCTCACCACCGGACCCAAAGCATGGTGAGCTGACTTAATGCTTTCACCATCAGGATTCTGAATATCGGGATTGCGGTGTCGGTCTCCTGATCGCCGAGATCTCAACCACTGGCATTTTATACCGGTTCCCGTGACGAAAACAATTATTTGGTTTTAATGGGTACAGTGTAGACTGTTGAAACCTATACATGTTGAGCATATTCCTTGAATCGTAGCAGGTAGGTACAAGCACAAATTATATGACTGACAATGTGGAATAGCACTATATTATGCTATTTGGCTAGACCAGTTTTGTCATCTGTAATTCTGACTGAAATTATGTACAATTTTGTTCTGACTGCTCTACAGAAAGTAATCTTCAAACGCTTTTAGCTTTAACTGTAAGAGAATTGCCAGCTTTTATAGAAAATGTCTGGAATGGAGTGCTGCGTAGGCTTACTTGACCACTGGGTTATGGTGAATATATTTCTGTGAGCACACTACGCGTTTCAGGCAGACTTGGAATTCCTTTAATTGGAATTAAGGCACATTCCTGAAATTTGAATATTTTAGTTATCTATAAATACTTAATTTTGATATAAACAAAGGGAAGACTATAGTTAGTCTGCTTTATTTCTCCAGGCACTTGTGCCAGTGCTAGTTATAAACTGACTACTGTGCTTAAATGTAGACATCTAATTTGAAAAGGTGATATGTATTAATTTATTACCATAAGTAAAAAATTCTGAAACACTGCCCTCAAGACACCCCAATGGTCCAGGTTTTAAGTCTATCCAAGGCTCAACACAGATGGTTAAATCAAATTGACTAAAGTACTAATTAAATCTCTGGCCAAGCAAGGATAAATTTAAAACCTGGACCATTTGGATACCTTGAGGAGCATGTTTGAGAACATCTGACACATACATACACACACACACACACACACTCATTAATTTTTATATATAATATTTATTTTTATAATTTTTTTGTATACAGTATGTATGCCCCAGTGGAACTTACTATACACATTCTGTACCAAACCAACAAATACAATATGGTGAGGAACCATACAAGTGGTTAAGTCCCAGTTTTCTTTAATCTACTACTATTACATGAGGGGACCTCGTGTATATGTTGTACGTCGGTTTAGCATACACTGACTACTTGCTGTTCATTGCTATCTGTTACTATATTGTCTATCCTATGCCTTGGTACAGTGCTGAAATGTAAATATATCTTTTTTTTGGCCACAGCGCGAGGCACTGGGTCTCCATAGCAATGGCGCTGGGAGGCGCACATCGTGGATCTCATGACGTCATTGGAGGTCGCCAGTGCCCACGCCGGGCTGGGTGCATGTTCCGGTGGCAGGATTCTGTCACTTCTTCGATTATAAAGTAAGGTAAGATTGTTAATTTTTTATGTCCTGATGAAATTTATGTATAATAAATGAAACGTTGACCACTACTTTGACTGTCCGGTTAAGATGACTTGGACAGGGCTGACTAACTGAAGTTTGAAATCCTGGGAGTGCCGCAGCAATTACCTCTTTCCTGCATTCACAAATACTGAAGGCTCCTGGGTAAAAATAGATTACAGCATCTTCAAACTTATAAGTGACAAGTGATAACACTAGACCTGGATGGCACTTGAATGAGGAGATAGGGGACATTTCACTCATGCATACATACAAGGGACTTCAAATACTATTTCTGATTCAGCTGGAAGATGGTGATTTGCACTTACAGTACTTAGGAAAAACTAAAATAAACAATACACTTCTATATCTCTGTTGCTAAGAGCAAAAGTGTTAATATAAACTTTTTTTATCTCAAGACTCTGACAATTAAAAAATAACACTATATCTTAAATTACATTAGAGTAGAAAATTCCTTACAAACTAATGGGAACACTGCTATTTTCCAAGAGAATTGGAAGAAAACTAATAAACAAGTACTGAATGTTTAACTGACATAAAACATAGGAAACAGTGAGGATATATCTATATACAATACTATGCAAGGGTTTTCGGCATGTGTGGAAAAAATGCCACAAAATAAGAATGCTTTCAAAAATAGAAGTGTTAACAGTTTTTTTGAAGTAAATTAACAAAATGCAAAGTGAATGAACAAAAGAGAAATCTTAATGAAATCAATATTTGCCTTCAAAATAGCGTCATCTCGGCAGGGAGAACTAGCTACAGATCATCTGTGGATGTAGGTTTGCTCAGATCCTTCTGTCTCTTCATGTAATCCCAGACAGACTCGATGTCGGGATAAGGGCTCTGTGGGGGCCATATCATCGCTTCCAGGACTCCTTTGCATTTTGTTAATGGATAAAAATAAACTATTAACATTTCTATTTTTGAAAGCATTCATACTTTGCAGCATTTTTTCAACACCTGCCTAAAACTTGTGCGCAGTATTGTATATTATATATAATCTATAATAACTGTTAAGGCATAGTAATAACAAAGTAGATAATTAAACAATTATCATACAAATCAAATGTTAGGGTCAAATATAAAAAATGGGGAATATCACTGATGCAATAATCATATCCCTTTAGGGACTTTAATAATGTGCCACACTTTGATCTAAAATCTAAGGGCGGTATTCAATTATTTTCACCCCCTTCCACACTCGTTCTGTTTCTGCTGATGTGTGTGGTATAATCATTTCAGTTCGCTACCGCTGGGGTAGTGAGGGTGCCCAACCCTTTACGCAGCTAAACCTGATTACTATGGGCATGATATGTGTGATAATGTGGATCACTTTAGAAAGGGGATTGGGCGTGATATATCATTTGAATACCGCCCATATGTTTCAATAATAAACCAGGTTTAAGCCATGCTCTTAACCTGCAGCATAGCAGGATTCCTACATTTAGTAATTTGGTTTTATCAAGAAGTGAATATCAGCTGAGACAGAGGTCTTATATACATGAGACTCCAGAGTGTAAATGATGGTGAACATGGCACCACCCTTAGACAAACATGTTAAAAATATATCAAAATCTTACTTCACAGCAGTGTCTTTGTTAGCAGTGCATAGTCATTTGCAGTCTCTCAGTAACCGACAGCAGCATAGAAAATACGTTTATTTCTAAACATGATGAATGAATCGCTTGCTAAAAAATAGCTTACTCCTGCTGAGCTCTCACTCTGAGGTACAACACAAGTTTATTTTATCCACTATAAGCTTACTTGTCTACTTCCCCGGAAAGACCGGGAGGTT
Source organism: Pseudophryne corroboree (assembly GCF_028390025.1). Lineage (NCBI taxonomy): Eukaryota > Metazoa > Chordata > Amphibia > Anura > Myobatrachidae > Pseudophryne > Pseudophryne corroboree. Next base: position 542,085,938 of record NC_086448.1, on the reverse strand, counting down.
CCCAAAAATCGGTTGGCACTCTCGGCTCCCAGGAGAAGTGGGTAAGTCTCCTGCATGTCGCTTACCCTCACTCTCACCGCCACCTGCAGCATCCCATCAAACAGGGAAAGGGGGTGGGGTGATGACGCAATTCATGCTAAATCACATAATTGTAGCTCTACACCCCACTTTACAATGCCGGTCATATGGGCATTGTAAAGCGGGGGCGGGGCTAGGATGAAGGAATCATGTCACCACTCCCCTGTACCGCCTCCTCCATGCACCTGCCGTGTGACCTGTGGAGCAGCCAAAAAGTAGGCAAGCATGACTGTAAGTCTAATTTTATCACCACGTTAATATCTGTATGTGTATTCATATCTATACTGTTTTGTGATGTTTTTTGTAACTGATGACAGGTTAAGGGATCTTTTTACGAAGCCTTGGATGAGATAAAGTGGACGGGGATGAAGTACCATCCTATCAGCTCCTAACTGCTATGTCACAGGCTGGGTTTAAAAATTACAGTTAGGAGCCGGTACTTTATCTCCGTTCACTTTATTTCCATCCAAGGCATAGTAAAAAGACCCCTACGTCCCAAAACATTGGAGAAATAAATTATCTTGCCTGATTCAGAGACACTGAGTGCCTCCATCCTGCTTCTGTATATATAGAGTATACTGTACGCCTCTAATAATTGTTGCGTTTGTATCGTTATCCTCAATGTATAGTGACGATACCTTTTCTGTGGTCCTCTTGATCTTCGCAGAGAGGGGAGATTGATTGAAGTATATTTTACAACTCGCAGTTATAACTGAAACAATTTACTTTATTTTTGCAATGTTCAGACTGACAGATACACTAGATGAACATTTACCAATAGTAATAACATCAAAGTTTATGTCAATACAGGTAGTGCTGTATTATAACAATAATTATCAGTACACCTAAGCAAATAAATGTAGGGTTTTATTGTACTGCAACCGACGATCTCAGCTGACTCTGGCTGGTAGGAATGAAAAGTTTATATTATCTGTAACAGCATTACTCACATGAAACAACCATTATATGCATATGACTACTATTAGTCAATACCATTGACACAATATTGTATCTAGCAACAATTTATCTTACTAAAATACTAACTCAGACTCTAATAACTTTTATGAATAGTCTAGACTGCGCAGGGACTTATGGCCATCACGTTGGTGCACATGAAGTCTATAAGGGTCAATATCCTCCAAACGAAATGTATGAGCTAATATAGTTATCTCTTGCAGAACTGGTGGGAAATAAATATTTTTGTAATCCTTGGTATATACTGTGTAGTTAAGTCTTGTATCCTCTAAGACTAAGGGAACTGACTGTAGCTCAAAATATAAATACACGTCCTTGGGAGCCGAAATATAACTAGAATTAATACATCTGTGGTGGTTTTGGGTTAACTGAAGTAAGTTACACTAGTGGGTTCTGTAGTAATATTTGTTATTTATGTCAGAAAAACTGATATTGATATTCTTATTTGCTTTAGCTGTCTACTGGGAGAGAAGCTTTCTGACACTATCTCCAATGGACACACTGACTGGATGAATGACGTCACTGTTCATCACTCTCTGTAGCTGCACTGTGGCTGCAGTAAGTATATCTCTGTCTGGAATTGAGTAACTGTACTCTGCTGGCTGATCTTTTAGTTTGAATACAGTGTAATTTAGTCAGGCCTGGCAAATAGTTAATTGAAAGTATTCCTTAAGTGTCCTCTTATGCTGAATGTCTGTAATATCCTGTGGTACTATATTTCAGTAAATTCCCTTCCGTATAAGGCCCTTTCTCTGACTGCTTAGCCTTCAGTGTATGGCAGTAGTAAACTCCCTTCAGTTAGAGGCCCTTTCTCTGTCACTGTTTATAATGGGCCCACCCCTGACCTTATATGGGGTAGCTGGGGCCGCCTACCACTCTCCCCCTCTGTTGTCACTCACTGCTCCAGCTTCGGTTGGCTGATCTGACCTTGGCCGCCTCCCGCAGGGCATTGTTGGGGGAAGGACTCTGCTACCTCGGCCGCCCCGACAGCGCTCCTCCTCCGTCACCTCCGCGACCCGCTCTCCACTGCCCGAGACACGGGAGCCTGAATCACACTGATCCGCTCAGAGGTCACCGGAGCTCAGGTCAGTCTTGCCGTCTTCCGCGATTCCCGGCAGCGTTTCTCTTTCTCTGTCCGTCCCGCTGCTCGAGTAGCACAGCGTCCCTCTCCGTTGTTCTCTCCTCAGCGACTCCTCAACTGTCCTCCACGTTGTTCCTTATATCGGCTCCCTCTAGGTTCCTGGATCAGTCCCGCTCTCCTCACGCGCCCGCTCCTATCTTCTTAGTGGTGGCCACAGCACCCCCCCCCCACAATCTGGCCAGTAGCCAAGTCCTGGGGCCACGAGCCCATCAGTTTTCCTGGGCTCTGAACTGTTTCGTCCAAACTATTTACTTTCCGTGGGGGTGATATTCCTATCATAAAAGTCTTTGCCCTCTGTGGGGGTATTATATATTTTAACAACTTTTACCACTAAGTGGTATTTTTATGAAAGAAACACTATGAACTTTAATTGCTACCATAGCTATATAACACATATAGGTGACTACATATGAGATAACTTTTGCTGGTGCAGGGTATTACAATACCCTTGGAAGGCACTGGAGCAAGCCGTTTCCCTTTTTTGGTACACACAGAAATACAGTATATACTGTACATACAGGATCCGGTCTCTTCTTTTCAATAACTGTCTCTAGTGCCTTCCAAATCCACCAAGAGTAACTGGTCAAATACACACAGCAAACCAGGTGGCACTCAGGATAATAACTGACACAAGGCAGCCACTGCCTTGCATCAGTCTCCAAAGTGACACTCGGTTCGCTGTCTATATCATAGTTGCCTACCCTCCCTCATTCTGCAGGAGACTCCCTGAAATAGCAGTGATCTCCCTGACTCCCTGAATAGTTCAGCAATCTCCCTGACTGCACCATTCCCCCATTACATAGATGTTACATTCTCTTGGAAAAAGAAAAATCAGAGATACGTACAGTCAAATAGGATCAACAGTGCTATTTCCCTGCATTGGTTGTAAGGCACAATGATCCCTATCGCTATATGTATTTTACTAAGGTATCTGGTGGAACCTCCTGTTAAACACAATGCACAGACAAATCCTGAAAAATATCAGTGTCTTTTCTTCAACAAGTAGATTACTAACTTTGGGGCTCATTTACATGTGGATGTAAGTCATTTTTATGATGCGCCTCTCAGATGTACAGTACACATCCGCGCTGATAGGTGTACTGTCACAATCTCCCTGACAGGCTTTATCAAAAGTAGGCAAGTATGGTCTATATAGATATACTGTATATCTGTAATTATATAAACACACTCACAGAATAGATAGACAGCATGGATGGTGTAATTGTTAGCATTACTGCCTCACAGCACTGAGGTCATGGGTTTGATTCCCACCATGGCCCTCACTGTGTGGAGTTTGTATATTCTTCCTGTGCTTGCGTGGGTTTCCTCCAGGTACTCTGGTTTTGTCCCACAATCCAAAATGTACTGGTAGGTTAATTGGCTCCCTACAAAAAATTAACACTAGTGCTGTGGAATATGTGTGCGCTATATAAATAACTAGTAATAAATAAATAGATAGAACCCCTCCTTGCAAATCCTGCATATGAACTTTTAATACTTCCACAGGTGAGCAAGGTTTTATTTGTGTGTCTAGCTAATAATTATTGCTTGTAAAGAGAAGTCTCATGCCATTTTTATCAACTAGCAAATAAAAAAGTACTATTTAATGTATTTTAAATACCAATTAAGTACAGTTATTTTTTTTATATTTGGTATACTTTGATTAATACTTTAATCTCTCCCTTCTTTTTTCCTTTCTGTACCCCACTATATGTAAATATTAGTGATGTGCACCGGAAATTTTTCGGGTTTTGTGTTTTGGTTTTGGATTCGGTTCTGCGGCCGTGTTTTGGATTCGGACGCGTTTTGGCAAAACCTCCCTGAAAATATTTTGTCGGATTCGGGTGTGTTTTGGATTCGGGTGTTTTTTTTTTCAAAAACCCCTCAAAAACAGCTTAAATCATAGAATTTGGGGGTAATTTTGATCGTATAGTATTATTAACCTCAATAACCACAATTTCCACTCATTTCCAGCCTATTCTGAACACCTCACACCTCACAATACTATTTTTAGTCCTAAAATTTGCACAGAGGTCGCTGGATGACTAAGCTAAGCGACCCAGGAGGGCGGCACAAACACCTGGCCCATCTAGGAGTGGCACTGCAGTGTCAGACAGGATGGCACTTAAAAAAATTGGCCCCAAACAGCACATGATGCAAAGAAAAGAGAAAAAGAGGTGCACTGTGGTCGCTGGACGGCTAAGCTAAGCGACACAAACACCTCAATATCACAGGAATTATTTGTTCTAATCAATGGTATTATTGGTCCAAATCACTGGAAGAAAATAACAAAATCACTGGAATTATTCGTTCTAATCAATAGTATTATTGGTCCAAATCACTGGAAGAAAATGACTATATCACTGGAATTATTCGTTCTAATCAATGGTATTATTGGTCCAAATCACTGGAAGAAAATGACAAAATCACTAGAATTATTTGGCAAGATGACTGTAATTAATAATTATAAATCACTGATATTAATAGGTAAAATCTCACTATCGCCTGCCTAGTGAAGTGGAATCTAGATGGGATTTTGTACCGGGGACACAGTAAGTTCATCAATTGTCTAAATCCCACTGCACTAATGGCGGAAAACGGGCACACGTTTAACAGCGCACTGATTATACTGAGAACTGGTGATTATACTGATCACTGATGATACTACGGAGAACTGACACTGAGCAGCAAGAACAGCACTGGACTAATGTACTGTAGTATACTGGTCACCACAATGCAGCACTGACACTGAGCACAGATATCAAGCACTGATCAGGATACTAGAAGTGACACAGAGCTGCAAGATACAGCAATGGCCTACTGTACTGCTACTGTGCTATACGTATACTGCTGGTCACCAAAATGCTGCACTGTCCTATTATATACTGCTCACAACAATGCAGCACAGATATGGAATGGATACTTGCAGTGACACAGAGCTGCAAGAAACAGCAATGGCCTACTGTACTGTACTACTATAATTATATACTGGTGGTCCCCACAATGCAGCACACTGAGCACAGATATTACCAGGTGTATCTCACACATCGCTCAGTACAGATTACAGGATGTATAATCACCAGGTGTATAACACACGTCGCACAGTACAGTATACAGTATGCAGCTCTGGAGGGATCAATATTTGGCAGGAAGGCAAGGCCTGGTCCTGGCAGCAGAGTGACAGGCGGCCATATAGTAGCAGCCAGCTCCAAATCTGGCAGTGTGTGGAGAGGGAGGGGGTGAGGGAAGGGAACGAGCGCTAGAGTGTCTGAGCGGAGGGCTTGGAAGTTCAGGGGGAGTGAGGCGGGAGCTGCTCTTCCATAGCAGCGCACAGTGGTGGTGACGGAGTCTGACAAAGGAGGGAGGAGGAGGATTGGGGCAACTGGCCGCAGGGGAGCACTGTGCCGCAGCCATCACCTGCAGGGGGAGTGGAGGGAAACACATCCTATCTGCCCCAGATAAGTGACTTCTGATCAGAGCAATTGAGGGTCGGAGTTTTTCTGAAAGGTGGAAAGGAAGGGGTTCTTTTTCGTGTAGACTGGAAGGACTACAACAAACTTGAAATGACTACACTTTGCACCCTAGTTCGGCAGCCCTGCTGCCCTTTAATACACAGATGAATGAAGACTCCTTTTGGAAAGGCGGCCGCTCAGCGATCAAGAGCTGATGCAGCACATGCAGGTGTTTCTGCAAATATGATGAAGAAAAGAACATCTCATAAGAAACATCGAAACAATATGAGACCAAGTAAACCAATCTCCCAGCCAAGGCAAAATATTGTAGGCTGTAGAATACAGCATGGGTGGAAAGAGGGCAGTGGGCCAATAACCCAGTGGAAAGGAACAGTTCTGGATCAAGTACCAGTGAATCCCTCCCTCTATCTTATAAAGTATGATGGATTTGATTGTGTCTATGGACTTGAGCTTCACAAGGATGAAAGGGTGTCTGCTCTTGAAGTTCTACCAGACAGAGTTGCCTCATCCCAAATCAGCGATGCCCATTTGGCTGACACAATGATTGGTAAAGCAGTGGAGCATATGTTTGAAACAGAGGATGGTTCCAAGGATGAGTGGCGAGGGATGGTATTAGCATGAGCACCTATTATGAACACATGGTTTTATTATTATATAACCTATGAAAAGGACCCAGTCTTATATATGTATCAACTTTTAGATGACTATAAAGAAGGAGATCTTCGGATCATGCCAGACTCAAATGATTCCCCTCCAGCTGAAAGAGAACCAGGGGAGGTTGTGGACAGCCTGGTGGGCAAACAAGTGGAATATGCCAAAGAAGATGGCTCAAAAAGGACTGGCATGGTTATTTATCAAGTTGAAGCTAAATCATCTGTGTACTTCATTAAGTTTGATGACGATTTCCATATTTATGTCTACGATTTGGTGAAGACATCCTAAATGGGATTCTGTACTTTTTTTTTTGCCAAATGTAATCTAATGTAAACATTTGTAGAAAGTCGCTGCTTTCTGATTACAGAAATGCTCAGATATTCCTGCAAATCCACAATCCCTTCCCAGAGGAAAAAGAAATTGAGAAACCGTTGTTTGAGAACGTTTGTTCTCTTTCCCTTACAAAGGAACAAACCACTTTCCAAAAAGACTGACGTTTTTGGGATTATGGAGACATAATGTTTTTGAATATAAATCCTAAAGCAGGTGGTGTATTAGAGCAAAAGAGTGCAAGAGACCAGCCATGCAGTTTCTGAAATATTATGACAAAATGTTACTGTATTTCATAAGCACTCATTCCTAACTCTGCTAAGTACTGTTTGGTATACTGTATCTGGCTTCCATGAGGTAGTTGTCCATTATTTCAGCTTCCATTGACCTTTTTGAAAGTGGTAGAAGTTATTGATTCTTTTTTTTTATTTTTATTTTCCACTATTTTTAATTTTCTCCTGCATAGCCCAGTAAAATGTTGCAATGTTAAGTATTGACTTGTGCCTTCTGGGGGTCCACTTCTTCACCAAACCCAGCCAAATCTCATCCTAACCCTCTGTTCCACGTTCTCTATGTACCCCATCTGTGTCACCCATGTCTTTCTACCCCTCCCCTTTAGATTGTAAACTGTCACGAGCAAGGCCCTCTTCCCTCATGTGCTTATCCTTTGTCTTACTTTAATAATCTTCAACTGTACCACATCCAGCAGTCTTCTGCCACCTGATACTTATTCCAGTGTCATCTGCTGATGTAACTATGTTTATTTACCCTGAACTTGTCCTATACTGTCATCAACTGTAAATTGCTGTTTTCCTGTTTGATTATTTATGTACTCTGTAATTGGGCGCTGCGGAACACTTGTGGTGCAATAATAAATAAAGGATAATAATAATATAGGGTGTATAATCCCCAGGTGTATCTCACACATCGCTCAGTATAGTATATAGGGTGTATAATCCCCAGGTGTATCTCACACATCACACAGTACAGTATATAGGGTGTATAATCTCCAGGTGTATCTCACACATCGCTCAGTACAGATTACAGGATGTATAATCACCAGGTGTATAACACACATCGCACAGTACGGTATACAGGGTGTATAATTAATTACCAGGTGTATCACACACATCGCACAGTACAGTATATAGGGTGTATAATCCCCAGGTGTATCTCACACATCACACAGTACAGTATATAGGGTGTATAATCCCAAGGTATCTCACACATCGCTCAGTACAGTATACAGGGTGTATAATCAGGTGTATCACAAACGTTGCACAGTACACTATACAGGGTGTATAATCCCCAGGTGTATCTCCCACATCGCTCAGTACAGATTACAGGATGTATAAAATCACTAGGTGTATAACACACGTCGCACAGTACAGTATACATACTGGTCAAAACAATGCAGCAGCTATTGAGCACTGATCAGGATACTAGAAGTGACACAGAGCTGCAAGATACAGCAATGGCCTACTGTACTGTACTATATGTATACTGCTGGTCACCAAAATGCTGCACTGTCCTACTATATACTGCTCACAATAATGCAGCACAGATATTGATAGTATACTTGACACAGAGCTGCAAGATACAGCAATGGCCTACTGTACTGTACTATATGTATACTGCTGGTCACCAAAATGCTGCACTGTCCTACTATATACTTCTCACAATAATGCAGCACAGATATGGAATGGATACTTGCAGTGACATAGAGCTGCAAGATACAGCAATGGCCTACTGTACTGTACTACTATAATTATATATTGGTGGTCCCCCACAATGCAGCACACTGCAGTCATCGCAAGATAGGAGTAGGTCTGGAGCTACTCAGAAACGGCATGAAATTTTTCCTGTGCAGTTCTGCTAATCTTTCGATCACACTTCTGCTAAGGAAGATACACTCCCAGAGGGCGGCGGCCTAGCGTTTGCATTGCTGCTAAAAGCAGCTAGCGAGCGATCAACTCGGAATGAGGGCCTTAGTGCACATGCTTAAGATGTGACAGGTTGGAGGTACAGCGGGAGTATGTAGATGCATCAGGACAAGTATGGTCAGCATGAGCTGGAGGACACCCAGCAAGAATGAGCGTCTATTTCTATATATATTTTGTCTTATTTGCAATGCAGCCAGAGCCAACACTACTTACAGTGTACTAGAGGCAATGAGCTTAATGACACAGGAATTAGTTTTAAACATGTACAAAGGGGGTGATTCAGACCTGATCGCTGGGCTGCTAACTTTGCTGTTCTGCGTTCAGATAGTCGCCACCCCAGGAGGAGTGTAAATTCTAGTGATGAGCGGGTTCGGTTTTACTCGGTTTTACTCGGTTCTCAAAACGGCATCTTATTGGCTCACGGATGTCACGTGTTTTGGATAGCCCATAAGGTTCTGTTTTGAGAACCGAGTAAAACCGAGTAAAACCGAACCCGCTCATCACTAAATTCGCAGTGCAAGTTTGCAATTGCATGTGTACGCCGAGCTGCAAAAATCCAGTGTGTGCAGTGTGTGCGCAGCTCTGGACTTTCTCCTACAGTGTGATGAGAACAAACTGATCAGAGCCGGAGCTGACATCAGACACCCTCCCTGAATACGCTAGGGAATGCCTGCGTTTTTCCGGACACTCCCAGTAAACGGTCAGTTATCACCCACAAACGGCCTCATCCTGTCAATCACCTTGCAAACTCCCATGAAATTTTCGCACCATCCTGTCGCTGACAGTCGATGTCCGTTGTTGTTGGCTGACGCGTGTGCGCATTGTGGTGCATACGCATGCACAGTCCATTACTGATCGCCCACTAAACGCACAGCATCAATCAGGCCTGAATCACCCCCTAAGTTGCAGATGAAGCACAATGGAACTTGGCATGAAAAAAAGTTACTGACACTTCATCGTAGCACTTTGTAAATAGATTCAAAGGGTTGGGTATGGGTGACCGGCGTTTGGGATCCCGCCAGTCACCATACCGATAACAGGGTCCTGTGGTTTAGAATGCCAGTTGGAGGGGCTAAGGGGGGGTGAGTACAACAAAGCCTCTTGTGGGACACCCAGGAGTGGGAATAGTCCCTGTTAGGCATGCCGACTGTCTGGATTTTGAGGGGGTGGGATGCAGGCGTCGGTATTATGACTGGCGGTCACCTGACCACCAGTCACATAACTAAATCCCGCTTCAAAGGTATAACATCAAACTGATCAGTGCATGCTGGCAATGTAGTTTTGATATTCATTTTGAGCAAAAAAGTGTGTGGCTGAGTCGCTCAGGAACTATTATGCCGAGAGGTGCTGTTAACCACGACTAGAGTCACTGTGTAAGAGGACACATCTGTAGGTATAAATACGGTAGATGAAACTGTGGTCAAACTCTCCAAGATCAGGGCCACTAGCCGTGGTCACAAATAGTAAACTGTGGAACTAATACAGAGAAATACACTAAGAACAACAGTAGGGCACGGGGGCGGATTTAGGAATAAAGGAACACCTAGGCACAGCAATAAAGGCTGCCCCCTTTTGATCATTTGTATTGTATTATTTTCATGGGTTGGTTATAAGTCCTCATTATGTATTATAACAATAAAAAATCTATGAACTATAAAATTTTATTTTAATCATGTATACATATTTACTAAGTAGGACAGCTTACAGCTTGCAGTCTGTGCATGTCCTACCTATTTACACTCCACTCAAGGTGACATATGGCACAGTAGAGTTAGATATTTTGTAGTTAATGGTAAATTTCATACTGACAATACTGAAACAAGCAGCCAGGTGTCGCCCCCAACAAGTATCACCCCTAGGTAAGTGCCTCACACGTATAATGGGAAATTCACCACTGCTAGGGGGTATATTTACTAAAAGTTGATTCTCATTCTTTTGTATTGATTTTAAAGGCTGCAGCAAGCTGGCTGGTTACTAACAGACAGAGCAGTGGCACAAACACATGGCAATTTATAGCACATCTATGATACATTGCCACATAGCAGTGGCAGAAAAGAAAAGTGGTGCAAGATGGAATTGTCCTTGGGACCCTCCATCCTACGATGGATAGTAAAAAGAATATGCACAGGTTAACAATCCAAGCACTTCAGTGACAGGGACTGACACTTTTGTGGCTGAAGTGCTTGCTTTGTTTGGGCTCCCACAAAAATTTTTTGGGAAGGACTACTTCCAATTACCAATGAGGAGGTTGATGATGAAGGTGTTAATTACATTATAATCTTGTACAATAACTTTCATAAATTCTCCACAAATGCTGTAAAATGGAGGAGTTGCCTAGATGGCTAACATCCCTACCACTACTAACTTTGGCCTGACAAATGGAGCAGATACCTTCACAAACATTGTCCAGATTTGGGTAAAAATAATCCCACACCCAAGTGGCTTTTTTGGTTTTATGCCCAGGCATCACAACACAAAAGCATCACAATACCTTTATCACGGGCAAGAACTGCAGTCACTGGTGGCTGACTTACACAAACAACATCATCATCAACATCCTCCTCAGTGTCAGATAGTAGTACACACATATCCCCTTCATACTGTTCCACTTCCACACACAAATCCTCTATTTCTATTATGACCTCATCATCACCATCTCTACATGTACTGCTTCCCACATGTGCAGATGGTGCAGAAGTGGTAGAAGGAGATGAAAAAGGCTTCTCTATGAGGACAGTCTGAGAAACGTCAGACTTACACATTGCTGACGTGGACACCCCTAAACGTTCCTCAGGAATGTGTGGCGGTTCTGAACGCAATTTGTTCTACTGCCTTAGTAGTTTTTATTTTTTTGACACCTCTTCTAGGTTCTTGCATCATCATGAGATGCAGAAGAAGGCACCTCACTGACAGTTGCAGAACCACCACTTAAAGGCCAAGACCTGAGTCTTTCCTTGCCACTTTCATATTTTCTGATGCAAACTTTCCTTTTGATGTTTGTTTCTTTACCACTGTAAAATGAAATTGCTTATTTGATTTTACATGACCTGACTTAAGCCCTCTGGGCATTGGCCTTAGTAGATGACATTGACAGACTTGTATTGTCATGACTGGTGGCTGCACCTGCAGCACTTGTATGTGCTTCCTGCTCTCCTCTCAATTGTTCAATTCGTCCATATCTATCAACAAACACGAACCAACTGGGGTACAGCACACACCACAATCTATTCAAAAAATGTACAACCTACAGTGTCACACAATACATTTATGAGTGAGAAATAATAACTAACGCTGCGGTTTAATTTCACCAACAGTGTCACACATTACCTGTAAGAGTCAGAAATAATATATTTCTGCAGTTCATTTTTACCTACAATGTCACACAATACGTGCATGAGTCAGAAATAATAACTTAATGCTGCAGTTCACTTTCACCTACGATCGTGCATTCTCTGCAGCTCCGGGCTTGCTACCCAGCCCTGGTTGTCCCGCGGCCACACAAGGCAGACAAACACCGGACGGCTCAGCCAACGAGCCCCAGGACTTTCATACCGGGGAGCCGCCGCAGAGCGGCCGTCTTCAAACTGGCCAGTGAGTGAACTATCCCCATGTTTATGGGAAAGTCATACAGACGTGGATATTATCCGTCTTTAGGATTCACTTTCTTCCTCATACAGCTGGACATTACTAAAACAGCTTTATATTGATAAAGCACCAACAGGCTTCTAAAGCTAAGAACTACATCTGTTTTTACTAACATCATATTGAGCTCAATATACTAACGTTTAGTGGCTACTAACTTATAACAGATGCATGCATACTTTGAACATTCAACCAGCACTATGTGGTACTAGTAGCAAGTCAGGAGTCTTAGGACACTTGTTTATAGGTCCATTTTAATTGTTTATGTTATGATTAATTTTACTTATTTTATTTATACAGTATTATATGAATAAATAACTGTGTTTACAAAACCAGCAGCCGTTATTATACTAAATTTCAGAGCGCCTACACTTTTTTTTCTTTATTATTTAGCTATAACTGGTGCAGAGCATACCTAGATTGGCAGAGGACCCCTTTATGTACAACAAAGCATGAACAACCTACAGTGACACAATATGTGTATGACTACACTGCAGTCTGTCAAAGAAAATTACTAATATAGTACACTAGGATTTAGCACAAAAAAGATATATATATATATATATATATATATATATATATATATATATAGTATATATTTGAAATTATATATTAATTAGCTATAACTGGCACCCCTTGATTGGCAGAGGACCTCTTTATGTACAAAAAAGCACAGACCACTTACAATGTCACAATACATGTATGATTAATTACACACCACTTTATGTACAACACAGCACGGACCACCTACAATGTCACAATACGTGTATGGCTACAGTGTGGTCTGACTGTCAGTGTCACAGAAAAATAATAGTATAGCACACTGGGTTTTAGCACAAAAAAAACAACAACTTTTTTTTCCGATTATATATTATTTAGCTATAACTGGTGCAGAGCACCTGTAGATTGGCAGAGGACCCCTTAATGTACAACAAAGCATGGACCACCTACAGCTACAGTGTCCCTCACAATACGTGCATGCTATACTACACTGTACACTGATTATACAGCAGCCCTTTTATGGACGGAGAGAGTACCCCTGAATGCAGCAGCCCCAATCCCTTGATGGAACACAGCACAATTGAGGACACAGGTACCCTTTTAGCAGCCCCAGCTCCTTGATGGTCAAAAACAGAGCACTCCTGAATGGACACCACACAGACACATCTGTTCACTACAACCTTCACAGCCAGAGTAAAATGACGCAATCACGGGGGCCTTATATAGAATCCAAAACCCGTTAGAATCCGACTGCAGTAGGATGACGGGAAAACCCGAGCCGATTCTGAAACTGGCTCGGATAGCAGTGTTTGGGTATGTCCGATTCTCTGAGAACTGGACCTGCTCATCTCTAGCTATAGCCCATCACATTACAGATGCACTGCGATTGGAAAACGTCATGGCTATAGTGTAGGCATTACCTACTGTAGCACTATCTGGACAGCTGCAGAGCACCCTACCACCACTCCCTATCAGTGGTGCCAAGAGAGGGGGCAGAGGGTTCAAATTACCCAGGCCCAGGTCTGATGGAGGGGCCCAGGCCACCTCCCCCTTACCTAGCAACTGTGTACTGGGCTGCAGTGCGGCCATGGAGGTGCTTAAAATACTATTTTTTCAGTATTTTTTTCTAAGGGTGCATGACCACACCTCCTGTGATTAAGCCACGCCACTTGAAAAGTACCTGGGCCCATCCCGACTCTTGACTGCCCTGCTCCCTATAAAAATGACAGAGCAGGAGACCTAACTGGCAATAGTTCCAATAAAGCCTATGACTAATCTATGCCTGATAAAATCCCCCAGGCTGCAATTTATTTAACTAAGTGGTGATCAGGTGGTATAAAAATGTATAGTCATTCTGTCAAAGACATGTTTAATGACTAACTCACGATATGTTTCCCCAAAAACCGCTCAGAAATTGTCGTATTTTTTTATGAGTGAATTAGGTGAAGGACATGAATTTAACCGTATCCAAAATTATTTTAGTTAAAAAAAATAAAATGTTTTTTAAAAAAAATAACAAATTTTTTAAATAATTTTCTCAAACATTGAAAACATCGGCCGGGAAGTTCGGTACAGATTAGACCGTTCGGTACAGATTAGACCGTCAGTATAAACAGCAGCTTGTGCAAAGATTTTGGGACTGTTCGCCATCTCAGGATGGTGAACAGTTTCACTGTCAAACCTTTTGGGAGTTTGATGAATTTCACAATTTCTACATTCCCTGGGGAATATGCCCGTTACTTTTTTTATATTGTTATGCAATGTGTATTTTGGGTTGTGGCGGGGCTATTACTATACATTTTACTTTTTAGATTAGCTTTAGAATGAACCTGTGTTTGATCTCCATGCTGCATACAACTTTTAGGGTTTAATTTCATTCAGTGTAATTATCAATATAATTACCTATAATAACCACCGATTTTCAACTGCATTGGTTAAAAATAACATCTTTGAAATTCACTGTAAGTGGTTTTAAAATTAATTATTTAAAAACTGGTGGTTAACATTCCTAAGGATATTTTATTAAAGAGAAATCTAGAACTTTATTAAGCTCCAGTATTTATCTGTCTACAGAGAACTTTATTAAGCTGCAGTATTTATCTGTCTACAGAGTCATACTCGGCATATGAAATTGCATGCGTCTTTCCTTTGGCTTATATATTCCCATTTTCAGTATCTTGTCTCTGCGATAGTAATTGTAACATCACTCCCAGGGGGACACTGCAGCAGGAGGAAGTCTGTTCTGTACTTGTACCAAATGGATTTCCTCCACAGCAGATGGAGGAAGCACTTGGGCTTCATGGATGTATTGGTTACTACTTAGTCAGGTAACACACTCCTGGCTGCAGTTGTATCCTATATGTTTAAGCCAGGCCAGTGGTTAATATAGACATTTAGGGCCTGAATCTGAGCTGTACAAAATTCCATCTGTTTTTTTGGGGGGGATTTTTTAATAGAAAACCGCTCATGCATTAGAGCCTGCATACACAATTTAGACTTATGGGTGATTCAGAGTCATCCAGACATCATTTGTATCTACACTTGCATTTGGACGGCAACTGGGGTTTCACATATGGGATTAAGTGTTCCATGGGCATGTTGTGGGTGTGTAAATGGAATTGGGGGCTATTTTGAGGTGACTATGCAGAGATGTGTTTGCCTCTAGACGGATTTCTTGCACCAAGTAGAGGGCTGGTGAATGTGTGTGCTAATGATGATGACTAATTTCACCAGTAGACGGATGAGGGTGGTGTGGTCACATAGATGGAGCTGATTCTGAATATAGATAGAGGTACGCATTTATTACCAAGCTGCTGTGACTTATTTATAAGCAGCTGTGAGTCAGGCTCATAACCTTTGCGCTCAACGGGACTGATACAAAGGGTGGTATCCAATTAGGTTCGATGAAACATCGAGAGTGAAAGATTGGAGATTTTCATGATTTTTCAGCATTTTTTTATTTACAGGGTATCCAATTAGATCTCCGTAAAAAATTATTTTTCATGCGAAAACACACAAGTTCAGTGAAACCTGTGTGCTTTTCGCAGCCGCAGGCCTGAACTGGTGCTTATTGGGGGATTTGAGTTCATATACCTGAGGCAGGTGAAACCAAATCACTGATAAGCCGCGGCTCGTGCTGATTTATTGGGGCTGATAGGATAGCCCCTGGCAAAGCAATTACTGCGGGATACCGCCTAAAGGTCAAGGTAAATCAATTTACATGCTCAAGGAGCAAGAAGTTGGTACAGGGAAAATGTGTCTCTGTGTGGCTTTGGCCTAGTAATAGTTTATCTCCATGCAGGACAGCTTGGTACTATCCAAATGCTGGAGCTTTTAGCGAAATGTGTAGTCTGTTGCAGGGACATAGCCAGAACTTTGTGGGCCCCATTACAACATTTTGAAAGGACCTGTCCCAATGCTTCTAGAGAAACTCCTCTCTGCAACAGTTGTTAATTTTATGCTCCCTAATAGTTCCTAGCTCATTTTCTGAACCATGGTATTTAGTGCGTTAGTAAATGTTATGGCCCATAGTAGTGCCCAAGTTCGCGTTAGGTCACATTGTAGGGCTGTCAGTGCACATTATACATGGTCAAGTCACATTTTGTCTACCTCCTACATTTTACGTTGGCAGCACGTGGCATCGTGCGCTGGCTTGGTGGGTATATAAGGTGTGCGATAGGCCGTCTGTACACATATTACTCGTTGCTGTCATGGGTAGAAGAGGCAATTTATCTGAGTTGTAAAAAGAGATGATTATCGCCTTTCGGGCCAAGTGTGGCAGTATTTCTGAAACAGCGCAGTTTGTGAACTGTTCATGTGCTGCTGTGGTGAAGGTGTCACCATTGCGAATAAATGGCGTGGAAACTCTGGAGCACCACGTGTCACTGATGTGAGAGGTGAACGTCAGTTACAAAGGTGTGCGAGGGCCAACTGACACCCTACAGTGGATCATTTCACCATTAAAGTGTACCCGGGGGCTAGCAGATGTGTGTCTATAACGACAGTTCAGCCTGTCTAGCTGCGGTTACTCTGGCTATTAGCTGGTGGTCATAATAATGTGACTTGACCATGTATAACACAGTACCCTGTTAGGTTCCTGGTGCTCAGAACAAGGGAGATGTTGCGTAGTGAGTCCTGAGCACCAGAACGTGACCCTGAAATAAGGTGTGGTGTGGAAATAGCCCCTAGCACCCTACCTCCGTTGTTTTACCCGTGTGGTCAGTTCACGCCTGAGTGACTATGGTTTCTTGGGCCCACGGCAGCCGCGTTTGAAGGGCGGATTATGTCTGCCCAACTCTGATGCCCCCAGGTCTTAGCGTGAGACAAGGCGTGAACCGAGACAGGATAATAACAAGGGGACCTCTGACTAAAACAACAGAAAGCTAGGGGCTACTAACTACCCTAAAACTAAATATATGTGTGGCACGCCACCAAAGGAAAAGAACAACCAAGGAAATGCTGTCCACTCGCCGACACAATACTGTTGTGTACCGGCGGTGACAGCATAAGCAGAACCCTCTGCAAAACACCAGTAACAAAATATAACCAAAGAATACTGCGGCCTAGGCCGACGGGCGCGGCAAAGCCGCTACTCACGGAACCGGTACAAACACTGGCAAACGGACAGGAACCCCCAATGTAGCCGACACAGACTCTCAGAACCGGAGGACAGGCAGAATCCCAAACGACAGACCGGTGGACACCAAGAAGCCAGAAACTCGACTAGGCACAGACAAAGCCACTGGACTTCTGGACAGGAACACTTCACGGCAGGACACAGGAACCGACACAGGAATCGACACAGGAACCAACACTGGAAGCAGCTAGACAGACACTGCTAGACAGGAGCTCAGGAACTGGCAGGGACTAGCTCAGAACGCAAGAACTCTGGAACTCTAGAAACCTGGAAATATCACCAGCGTCTGTGAATTGCACTGAGCCAGCATATAACAGAGAGTCTTAATTAATTATGTCGTGCAGCTGCCCTGCTGCACAACTGAGAGGTGCAATCAACAGACAGGTGAGGCTGAACACATGGGAACAAGCTGCAATTACACAGACTCACCACTGGCAGCAAACAAGAATATTCTTAAACCAGAGCAATGGGAAAACCTGGCCTGCAAGACAACTATAAACATAAAATAGGAATGAACCACTACCTGTGGTTCATAACAGTACCCTTTCCTTAAGGGTGAACTCCGAACACCCCATGACACCCACGGGGAACATGAACAGAAGTATAACATAAAATACATAACCAAAAATGCAAAACAGGAATGAGCCACAGCCGTGGCTCATAACATTACCCCCCCCTTGAGGAGGGGTCAAAGGACCCCAAAATTCAGACTTTCCAAAACAAGAGATACAAAAAAAAAACCCTGACACATTGGTCTAACAGAAACAAGCTGTGACAACAGCTTGTAATGGTGCCCCCCCCCCCCCCCCTTGATGGTGGCCACTGGACACAAGACAAGGAAAGAAAAAAAAAATCTTTTTTTTTTTTTTTTTAACAAGGCAAGAGTCAATAATCATTTCTTTTTCTTCTTCTTCTTCTTCTTCTTCTTCTTCTTTTTACAAAGTTCTTGAGGTCTGACCAAGGTAATTCCCCAAACATTGTCTGAACTGATGGTACCTCCCAGCAAGGCTGGGTTCAAATCAGAGATTGGTTTCTTAACCTTGGGAGCTGAACTTTCAGGCAAAGTACTACTATTAGAAGAAGAGAGAAAAGCACATCCTGCAGTCAAAACAACGGGCTGAGGCTCTTGTGCCGAATTTACAGAATACGGTGAACTCTCAGCAGATAAGACGGGTGACCTAGAGGAACCTGAACCAATTTCTTTGGAACCATATCTCTTAATAACTGCATCACTGAATGCCGGGGGATCCTGAAGAATGGGATCTTCAGCTTTCATTAGGCTGGTTGCCCACTCAAAAGGCTCTCCTCTAAAGGAATATATCAGATAGAGCACAAGGTTCTCTGAAGTGATGCCCAGAAATGGTCTAAACAACAAAATGGTGTAATAGTGTTTGTAACGCGTGAGATATCAACAGAGTCAGGATCTGCTTCCTTCCCATCTGACTGACTAGAGTGCTTTGCTAGGACCTGGTCACTATTGACCTTACTCGAGGCTAAGACTTTCTGAACCCCACCTGGGGCAGTGACTTTCTGAACCCCACCTGGGGCAGTGACCCTCGGAACCCCACCTGGGGCAGTGGCCCTCGGAACCTCACCTGGGGCAGTGGCCCTCGGAACCCCACCTGGGTCGTGACTTTCTGAACCCCACCCGGGGCAGTGACTTTCTGAACCCCACCCGGGGCAGTGACTTTCTGAACCCCACCCGGGGCAGTGACTTTCTGAACCCCACCCGGGGCAGTGGCCTCCGGGAACCCCGCTGGGGCAGTGGCCTCCGGGAACCCCGCTGGGGCAGTGGCCTCCGGGAACCCCGCTGGGGCAGTGGCCTCCGGGAACCCCGCTGGGGCAGTGGCCTCTGGGAACCCCGCTGGGGCAGTGGCCTCCGGGAACCCCGCTGGGGCCAGAACCTCGGATTCTTTTACTGAGACCGGGCCGTCGGCCTCCCTCACTGGGACCGGGCCGTCGGCCTCCCTCACTGGGACCGAGCCGTCGGCCTCCCTCACTGGGACCGAGCCGTCGGCCTCCCTCTCTGAGTCGATGATTATCGAAACTTCTCCCGGGACTATGACTTCCGGGACTTTTGCTGAAGCTATAACCTTCAGAACCTCCACTAACGCTATGCCTCTTGAGTCCTTTCCTGGGGAAGCGACTTCTAGACCCTTCTTTGGGGCTTTGTCTCTCGAGACCCCACTTGGGGATATTACTTCAAAGATCCCTTCTGGGGCTTTGCTTCTCGAGTTCCCTACTAGAACAATGGTTTTAGACACCTTCTCTGGAGTTGCGCTTTTCAAGTCTCTACCTGGGGTAACAGCTTCTGAGACCCCTTCTGGTATTGACACCTGAGCTATAATATTCGATGTCCCTCTATAACCTAGAGCATCGGGTACCGCTCCAGGACTCTGGGCATCGGGTACCGCTCCAGGACCCTGGGCATCGGGCACCACTCCAGGACCCTGGGCACTGGGCACCACTCCAGGACCCTGGGCATCGGGCACCACTCCAGGACCCTGGGCATCGGGCACCACTCCAGGACCCCGGGCATCTGGCACCGCTCCAGGGGCTTGCAACTCTGCTTCAACAGGAAAATCAAGAGAGGAGAGAAACATTCTCCTTTGGTTCCTGAATCTATAATGGGGCTCCCTAGCCCAAGGACCCCAATTATAGGACAGAGTGCTTTTTAGTGTGGGTTGTGTGACAAGTACCTCTGCCACAGTAGAGACAGGAGTAGGTCTTGTATCCTGACTAAACTTGGCCAGAGGGCAGGACTTGTCACCACACTTTGGCTTGCGCAACTCACAGGTCTGCAGATAGTGGCCTAAACCCCCACAATATAGGCCTAAATCTAAGTTTCTGCGACGCAGACGCTCCTCTTCTGAGAGCCTGGGCCGCAGAAAACTTTTAAACCTTTTCTTTTTAATTAAACCTGAGGATTCACTTGTCACCATACTGTGAGCAAGAGTCTCTTTATAGGATGAACTCTCAACAACTTCTGGCAAAATAAGCAAAATTTTGGTCAGAAGGTTTTGCAGTTGCTTTAAGGATTGCTGCAAAACTTCCAGCCGCTCAGGTTTCAAAGCACTGAAAGCAGAGTTCAGGGCTGAGAGAGATGCTTGCAGGGCTTGCATAGTAGGCATAGGAGGATTTCAAACTAGACAAGACACGATTCTAGACACGATTCTAAGACAAGATTCTAGACAAGATTCTAAGACAATATTCTTAGACAAGTTTCTAGACATGATTACAGACATTATTCTAAGACAAGATTCTAGACAAGATTCTAGACAAGACAAGACTGGACTGGATTTTTTAACTAGACAAGACAAGACTGGGCTGGATTTTTAAACACCGGACTGGATTCTGCACACTGAATTCTAGACAGGACTGGATTTTTAAACACCGGACTGGATTCCGCACACTGAATTCTAGACAGGACTGGATTCTAAACACCGGACTGGATTCTGCACACTGAATTCTAGACAGGACTGGATTCTAGACAAGACACTGGACTGGGCCAAAAAAGAAAAAGCTTTATTTCTTTTTTGTTGTATGGCTGGTGATAATGTTAGGTTCCTGGTGCTCAGAACAAGGGAGATGTTGCGTAGTGAGTCCTGAGCACCAGAACGTGATGCTGAAATAAGGTGTGGTGTGGAAATAGCCCCTAGCACCCTACCTCCGTTGTTTTACCCGTGTGGTCAGTTCACGCCTGAGTGACTATGGTTTCTTGGGCCCACGGCTGCCGCGTTTGAAGGGTGGATTATGTCTGCCCAACTCCGATGCCCCCAGGTCTTAGCGTGAGACAAGGTGTGAACCGAGACAGGATAATAACAAGGGGACCTCTGACTAAAACAACAGAAAGCTAGGGGCTACTAACTACCCTAAAACTAAATATATGTGCGGCATGCCGCCAAAGGAAAAGAACAACCAAGGAAATGCTGTCCACTCGCCGACACAATACTGTTGTGTACCGGCGGTGACAGCATAAGCAGAACCCTCTGCAAAACACCAGTAACAAAATATAACCAAAGAATACTGCGGCCTAGGCCGACGGACGCGGCAAAGCCGCTACTCACGGAACCGGTACAAACACTGGCAAACGGACAGGAACCCCCAATGTAGCCGACACAGACTCTCAGAACCGGAGGACAGGCAGAATCCCAAACGACAGACCGGTGAACACCAAGAAGCCAGAAACTCGACTAGGCACAGACAAAGCCACTGGACTTCTGGACAGGAACACTTCACGGCAGGACACAGGAACCGACACAGGAATCGACACAGGAACCAACACTGGAAGCAGCTAGACAGACACTGCTAGACAGGAGCTCAGGAACTGGCAGGGACTAGCTCAGAACGCAAGAACTCTGGAAGTCTAGAAACCTGGAAATATCACCAGCGTCTGTGAATTGCACTGAGCCAGCATATAACAGAGAGTCTTAATTAATTATGTCGTGCAGCTGCCCTGCTGCACAACTGAGAGGTGCAATCAACAGACAGGTGAGGCTGAACACATGGGAACAAGCTGCAATTACACAGACTCACCACTGGCAGCAAACAAGAATATTCTTAAATCAGAGCAACGGGAAAACCTGGCCTGCAAGACAACTATAAACATAAAATAGGAATGAACCACTAACTGTGGTTCATAACATACCCCTAATTCACATTATGACATAAAGTATCCCAAGTTCATATTATGTCACATTACAATGGCCCAGTTTATATTATGCCACACTATAGTGCCTCCACTTCATATTGTGCCACAATACAGTCGCCCAATTCCTATTATGCAGCATTATAAGGCACTCCAGTTAATTTTATACCACATTAAAGTGAGCAGGTCCAAGGGCATAACTAGATGCATTGTAGGCTCAAAGGCAAAAGTTTGTAAGGGCCCTAATGTATCTACCAATGTTGAAAAATGTATATAACACATGTAACACTGGCAGGGAAGGTGTGCTCCTCTCAGCTCTGGGCCCCATAGCAGCTGCCCTCCATGCACCAATGGTAGCTATGCCCTTGTATATAACACATGTTACTGTGATAGGGAAGGAGGGCCCCTCTCAGCTTCGGGCCCCACAGCAGCTGCACTCCCTGCACCTATGGTAGCTATGCCCTTGTATATAACACGTGTAACTGTGATAGGGAAGGTTGGCCCCTGTCAGCTCTGGGCCCCATAGCAGCTGCACTGCATGCACCTATGGTAGCTATGCCCTTGTAGATAACACATGTAACTGTGATAGGGAAGGTGGGCCCCTCTCAGCTCCGGGCCCCTTAGCAGCTGCACTCCCTGCACCTATGGTAGCTATGCCCTTGTATATAACACATGTAACTGTGATAGGGAAGGTGGGCCCCTCTTAGCTCCAGGCCCCAAAGCTGCTGCACTCCCTGCACCTATGGTAGCTATGTTCTTGTATATAACACATATAACTGTGATAGGAAAGGTGGGCCCCTCTCAGCTCCGGGTCTCATAGCAGCTGCACTCCCTGCACATATGGTAGTTATGCCCTTGTATATAACACATGTAACTGTGATAGGGAAGGTGGGCCCCTCTCAGCTCCGGGCCCCATAACAGCTGCACGCTCTGCATCTATGGTAGCTATTCCCTTGTATATATAACACACGTAACTGTGATATGGAAGGTTGGCCTCTGTCAGCTCCAGGCCCCATAGCAGTTGCACTCCCTGCACCTATGGTGGCTATGCCCTTGTAGATAACACATGTAACTGTGATAGGGAAGGTGGGCCCCTCTTAGCTCCAGGCCCCAAAGCAGCTGCACTCCCTGCACTTATGGTAGCTATGTCCTTGCCCTGTTGGTATAAAATTACTTATTAATACTAACTGGCACATCATGAATATAGGCTTAAACTAGATCTCTTTGAATATGTAATTTCATTCAAGCTAATTAGGTATTCCTAGCACATCTATGTCTTATCTCTTATTTCTAAATGTAACTAGATTTTTCTACAAATGTATTTAAATTTGCTCTATGGTGATTTCAATTATTTATATCTTCTAATAAATATGAAACATTCTATAGTACCATTAGGCAGCTATAAATGATCCTTAACAGAATAATTAGACTTTTTTGTTAAGCAGATAAATTTGCACATCAACACTAGCATTGCAGTTAGCTGCACAGCATGAGGCGACCTCACATCATTATTTGTAGTGTTTGTACTAACGGAAGACACAGGTGCACTGTTAACTGTAGTTTAATGATTATGATTACATTAGCATTTCTGACAATTTGTCAAAACTGAAGATTGTTACTTACAGTTCTAAGTATCATCTTTATAATGTGTCAGAATTTCTGACAATTTGTCAAAACTGAAGCTTGTTACTTACAGTTCTAAGTATCAGGAAATCCTTTATAATGTGTCAGAATGGGAACACTTTAAAACTCAACTTCCCTTTGCACTGAACTCGAAAGAGTAGAGCAATGAGCCAAGTAAAACAAGTTACAGTCAATGCCAGTTTAACAAAGGGGCGGATGCTGGGCCGATGCTAGGGTGTACGGCGCCCCCCTGCAAACTAAAAACTTGCGCCCCTCCATGCATTACAAAGGGACAGCACGCACTGCAAAATGGGATGTGGTCTCAGAAGGAAGGAACGTGGCCACACAATAGTATACCCATTTAAAATGACACCACACAGTAGCACAATCTTATTCACATTACACTGCACCTAGTAGTGCCGCTTATACACAAAATACCCCCAGTAGCAGTGCTGCTTATACACATAATAGCCCTAGTAGTAGTGCCGCTTATGCACATATTGCCTCCTGTAGTAGTGCTGCTTACACATAATGCCACAGTTGTAGTGCTGATAACACATCATGTACCCTGTAGTAGTGCAGCTAACACATAATGTCCCCTGTAGTAGTGCCAGTTACACATAATTCCCCTGTAGTGCTGCTTACATATAATGCCCCCGTAGTAGTGCCACTCACATATAATGTCCCCTGTAGTAGTGCTGTTTACATATAATGCCCCTGTAGTAGTGCCACTTACATATAATGCCCCTGAAGTAGTGCCGTTTACTTATAATGCCCATGTAGTAGTGCCGCTTACATATAATAGCATGTAGTAGTGCAGCTTACATATAATGCCCCTGTAATAGTGCTGCTTATATGTAATGCCCCTGTAGTAGTGCCGCTTACATATAATGCCCCTGTAGTATTGCTGCTTAAATATAATGCCGCTGTAATGGTGCCACTTACTGTACATATAATGCCCCTGTAGTAGTGCCACTTACATATAATGCCTCTGCAATAGTGACGCTTACATATAATGCCCCCGTAATAGTGACACTTACATATAATGGTCCCGTAGTAGTGCCGCTTACACATAACACCCCCGTAGTAGTGCCGCTTACATATAATGCCCCTGTAGTATTGCAGCTTACATATAACACCCCTGTATTAGTGATGCTTACACATAACAACCCTGTAGTAGTGCTGCTTACATATAATGCCCCTGTAGTAGTGCCGCCTACATATAATGCCCCTGTAGTAGAGACGCTTACATATAATGCCCCTTTAATAGTGCTGCTTACATATAATGCCCCCATAGTAGTGCCGCTTACATATAATGCTTCTGTAGTAGTGCCACTTACACACATTATGCCCACAGACACACAAACACACACACACACACACACACACACACACATACATACATACAAAAATACTCACACTCAGATCTATACACACACATGCATACATACACAGATACACACACACATACATTACATACATACATATACAGACACTTTCTCTCACTCACTCTCTTTCCATAAACTTACCTTTCACAGTCTTCAGTAGCTGGCTGGAGCTATGCTGTAGCAACCTGGTAATCCCATGTAGCTCCGCCCCCATGTCCCGTGTAGCCCAGCCCCAAATTCCATGTAGCCACGCTCCTTTTCCTGACGAATGCTGACACTGTCAGTGTGACAGGTGCAGCAGCAAGCAGCAACAGGGGATATCAGCACTTCAGGGATGCAGAGCAGGGAGAGCGCCTCTCCAGCCTGGCACATCCCTGCTTTGCATTCCTTCGCTGAGCGGCCTGCACTGGGCCTGGGCGGATGGAACTCCAGTTCAGGCCTCCACATAAAAATTTGCCCATCATCATCATCACAGCATGAGCATGACCAGCCAACAGCTGGCCAAAGGGTTGTCCATAAGTCATAAGCATTAAATTGTATCTCTATTTTCCACACAAAATGATGAAATATTTGTACTTTTACATATTGGGGCATTGGGGCTGATAGTGTACGCGGTCTACATGGCACGTGCCATGCCCACACAGCATTGGTCACACACCCTCTGCTTCTCGTAATAGGCCCATTTTTCAGGCCCAGGCCCATGACGCCCTTAATCTGGCCCTGGTTACAGTAATATTTTTTTAAATTAAATTTTTGGCCTTTTTAGCAGAAGAGCTTGGGTCTCAGTCAGCTGTGATGAACACACACTGAGACAGTCATCGTTTTGATACTTGGAGATATGAGACAAGACTGGTCAGGAAATCCTACATAATCCTATGAGTAGACTAAGCCTGTGAGAAGCTACAATAAAACAAGAACAATTTGAAGGTCTTACACAATTGTATAAAGCAAGTGCTATTCTCTGATAATGGTATAATACAGGTGTATAGAGAAATAGATGATTTTGCAGAATGACTTCTATGCAGGTTGGTGCAGCGCAGTGCTTAAAGTGGTCCTAGAGAGGTGGTGGAGCTCTCCCCCTCCACCCAGTACCTATGTAATAAAGGTATTGTGCGCACTGTAGTCGCTCGCCCCAAAAAAGAGGCATGGTCCCAAAAAGAAAGGGGCATGGTCACACAATAGTATCCCCAATTAAAATGATGCCACACAGTAGCACAATCTTATTCACATTCCACCACATAGTAGTGTCCCTTATTCATGTTATGACACTCAATAGTGCCCCATATACACAAAGCTCACAGTAGTAGCACCCATAATACACATAATGCCCACAGTAGTAGCACCCCATAATACACATAATGCCCACAGCAGTAGCGCCCCTTATACAGTGCCAACAGTAGTAGTGCCCCTTATGCAATGTCCACTGTACTGGTAGTGCCCACAGTGGTAGTGCCCTTATATAGAGCCCATAGTAGTGGTGCCCCTTATGTCCCCAGGAGTGATGCCCCTTATGAAGTGCCCCCTTTACAATGCTGTGCCCCCAGTAGTAATGCCGTTAATTGTAATGACCCTGTGTAGTATTGCCCCAGTAGTAATATCGCCTGTAGTAATGCCCCCAGCTGTTTAGCCCCCTGTAGTTTATCCCCAGTAGTTATTCCCTTAGTAGTTATGCCCCTGTAGTTATGCCTGCAGTAGTTTAGCCCCCAGTGATAATGCCCCTGCAGTTATAACACCGGTAGTTTACGCCCCCTTTAGTTTAGCCCCCCAGTGGTAATGCCCCCAGTAGTTTAGCCTCTGTAGTTATGCCCCCAGTAGCTTGACCTCCCTGTAGTTTAACCCTCATGTAGTTTACCCCATGTAGTTTAGCCCCCAGTGGTAATGCCCCCTGTAGTTTAGCCCCCAGTGATAATGCCCCCTGTAGTTTAGCCCCTGTAGTTATAGCCCCTGCAGTTATGCCCCCCCCAGTAGTTTAGTCCCTGTAGTTTAGCCCCCATGTAGTTATACCCCCAGTAGTTTAGCCCCCCCAGTAGTATAGCCCCCCTGTAGTTTGCCCCCAGTAGTTAGCCCCCTTGTAGTTTGCCCTCAGTAGAAGCGCCGCTAATACACTCACACATATGGAAAAAAAATAAAACACAACACTCACCAAGTCCTGCTCCTGCGTCCGACCGCTGTGGTTCTTCCGGCGTCCGCTCCTCGGCACTCCATAGTGCACACTGACCGAGTCGGAAGCCGGAGCTCAGTAGTGAGCGCCTGCCACCATCTTCTGCTGTGGAGAGGGAGCCGGGTGCTGGCTGGTAACACATTCTCAACGGGCACCCGGCATCTCCCTACGGCGCCGGGCACACTTCGGGTTAGGTGAGCCGGAGGAGGCGGAACTGCATTCCGTCTCCAAGTGTAACTGACAGAACGCAGTTCCGCCCCGTTCCACCTCACTTTAACCCCTGGTGCAACGTATCTTTTGTGTGTACACACTGTACATGTCCACAAGATAGTATGCATGTTTATGCATCCATGCAGATTTGTGTTATACTGCCATTTACAACTGCCTGCATCTTGAGTAAGGGTAAATGCAGGTAGACCAGAAAAAAGTATCCCTTTAACCACTTAACTGACAATTCCCCCCCCCCCCAAAAAAAAAACGCTCAGAAATTGTTGAGTGAATTAGGTGAAGAACATGAATTTAACCCTATCCAAAATTATTTTAGTTAAAAATAAGGAAAAAAATGTTTGATTTTTTTTTAAAGACATTTTTTCAAACATCGGAACATCGACTGGTAACATCGCGACCATTGGAACATTGGTAACATTGTGAGTTTAGTTTTTAGAGCCCAGACAGCTGCCAGGTACACGCAGTGATCGGCAGCATGGCAACACTGGAGGCTGGGATCGGGAATGCAGAGGGACCTTCCAGTCCCTCTGACAGCAGCAGCGCAGTGAAGTTTCTCTTCACTGCCACTGCTAACACAGTTTATCTGACTGGTCGCATCCTGTGCGACCTGGTCAGATAAAACACTTGCAGACATGGTCACATCTGATGCGACCATGCCAGGCAAGTGGTTCAACCGGGAAACTAATGAATTACACAGGTTCTCTGGCTGACTGACGTCAAGTCTGCATTTCACCTGGTTTTAATCAGCCACAGAACCCGCTTAAAGGGGTGGTATGATAAACCTACATAAACCACTGTTAAAGCAATATTATTTGTAGGTGCTAAGGGGCTGATGCAGACATTGGATAATAATAACAGCTGCCAATACCATCTGATTGTTATTGGCTGTTTGTAAACACTTTGCTAACATTGAATTCCGCCTCCTTTATTGCTCATATATAACTTTTGAGCATGTTAACTCTCTTTTTTTGGCATGCATGAGACAGGGAGTTATTTCTGCTGTATTAGAGAGGGTTTTGTAGCTTAATTGATGCTTATTACTGAATGCCTGTTTCATGGAAAAGAAAAGGTTTACATCAGGTGTACAAGTGGGTCATATTTGTCTGTGATGTTTGTTTGTGGTCACATGAACATATGGGGCGGGATGTAATAGGGTCCTAGTTTTTTTTTTTTTGGCAGGACAAACTTGCACCTTCTCGCACATTAAAAGTTGCAAGTTGGTCTGTTTTCCCTACCGTACCTACACTGATACTTCTCTGCAATTCCTTTATGCTTCTGCTGCCACTTACATTTCCATTTCAACTGCTTCCCTCACATTCTGTTGCCTACCATATTCACTTACTTTTGTAGACATATTTGATGTCCATTAAATTGGGCAGTTGGAATGTGGGAGGAATCAACTCCCCCCAGAAGTGAAAACGTGTATTATACTTATCCAAACTATGTTTGGATCTCTCATTTTTACAGGAGACTCATCATACCCAGTCGGAAACTCTTAAGCTTAATATTTGTTCTTCGGGAGGCTTGCCACCTAGCAACAGCAGCTGGGCAAGGCAGCACGCCTCCTGAAAACGCTGATGGCGCCTCAGCTGCTGATCAGATTTTTTCTGTCAGCGCTGACATGGAGGACTGTGTCTCTGTCTCTGCAACAGATACACTCTCACTGTCCTCCATGGCTGGCGGTTTTAATGGGAAGAGAGCCCAAAAAAGGGCAGCTAACTCTTCTCCCTCATCCTCTGACTCTTCAGAGGATATTACTGTAAAGAAAAAGAGGACTTTTTCTGTCAAAAACTTTCTGTCCTCTGACTCCTCTGATATTGAGGTAAGCAAAGCCCCTCAGCAAGATACAGGGTTATCTCCTAACACAGGGAGCCCTGCACACAAGAAAAAGCTTAATAAGACAGATAGAAATAAGTCTTACAAAAAGGGGACCTGTTCAGGTGATACTCCCCTATTTCCTGGCATTGTCCGTAGCAGACACCCTAATAGTGCTCGGAGCAAGCACACATCTCCTGCCCGTAGCTGGCATAATATATCTGCCCGGAGCAGGCAGCATGAAGGGACCCCGTTCACAGTATATGGGGTCACCAATAAAAAAGCCACACTCTGCCTATAAGGAACAAAGTCACTCTTCCTCAGTGGATTGGGAATCCGAGGAAGTGACAAGATCCTCTGCCTCTTCCCAGCGCAGGGAATTTAGCGATATCCAAATGGCTAGAGTAGCTTTTGCGGGAAAGACACCTCCGCCTAAACTTTACGCCTCACACTGGGCACTAAAACAAGATTCAGAAGTGCAGAAATTTGCCCAGCTGGCATTTAGAGCAGCACTCATTAAAGAGGACGAGTTAGTGTTACGCTCTTACACAGGGTTGCAAGATGTGCCAGCACTATTTGCGCCTAGTATAGACCCTGCCCTGACTTCCATAGTTGGTGAAAAGATATATAACGACACCACTGATCGCACTCTTAAGAAAACACAGTATAAGATAGCAGATGCAGCTGGCCCTCTCTTATACGTAGTGGATAAAGCGGAAACAGAATGTGAATCCAGTGTCTCCCTAGACTCGCTAGTGGCTTCTAAGCTCGCTCTCCTTAAGGCTAATAGCAGAGCAACACTCATCATAGGCCAGACATTTAACCACATGGCTATCTAGTGCAGGACTAGCAGACCTAGCCCAAAAATGATTAGAATTTCCTAATTAAGACAATGCTGACTTATTCAGGCCCCAGTTTATTGAGGAAGTTAAAATCAGACATAAGGCCCGAAAATCCTTTTCTGACCTCAAGAAAGGGAACAAACAGTTCAAGAGGCCCTTTCCGCAAGGGGGCCGGACTTCAAGAGCCGCAGGTCCGACCTGAGATTTTCAAGGCACCAGAAGAGCCCAGACAGGAGGCTTCGGTAACAGACCCAATGACACTGCCAGAGCGTCAACCTCCACCGCTTGGAACAACTCCAAAAGAGGTCACAATTACGGTAAGCATTCCTATAACACACAAAACACTCAAGGAATCTTTTGCAGAATGGCAAAAAATTACTACAGACAATTGGCTACTAAAAACGATTTGGGCTGGGCTAAACCTTCCCCTGATTCGCTTCCCACGACAGATAAATCATATTCCTTGTTCAAGGAATTGCAGTCCCCAGCTAGACGAAGTACTTTCGTTAGCACTACTACAAGGAAAAATAGAACCGGCAGAACCAGCAGTAAAGGACTGGGTAAGCCATCTATTCCCAATATTAAAACAAGATGGCTCAATAAGACCAGTGTTAAATGTCAAGGGGCTGAACAGATACTTAAAAGCAAAAAAGTTTTGCATGGAGGGTATTTCAGACATTCCATACATTCTCACAAAGGACTGCTTCTGCATAAAAATAGACCTAAAAGAAGCTTTCCATTCTATATCTGTTCACCCCAACCACAGGCGTTTCCTCAGATTCTCCTGGAAACAAAAATTATACCAGTGGACTGTCATGGTATTTGGCCTATCATGTGCACTCTATGAAAGCTGTTGTTGCTCACCTGCGCCAGCACAGCGTCCTGTGCATTGTGTATCTAGACGACATACTGCTCGTACACCCAGACCTAGATACAATTACCAAACACAGGGAAATAGCTCTCTCCTTATTAGTAGTGATGAGCGGGTTCGGTTCCTCGGAATCCGAACCCCCCCGAACTTCAGCCTTTTTACACGGATCCGAGGCAGACTCGGATCTTCCCGCCTTGCTCGGCTAACCCGAGCGCGCCCGAACGTCATCATCCCGCTGTCGGATTCTCGCGAGGCTCGTATTCTATCGCGAGACTCGGATTCTATATAAGGAGCCGCGCATCGCCGCCATTTTCACACGTGCATTGAGATTCATAGGGAGAGGACGTGGCTGGCGTCCTCTCCATTTAGATTAGAAGAGAGAGAGTGAGACACTTGATTTACTGGAGCTTAGGAGTACTCAGAGAGTGCAGAGTTTACTAGTGACTGCCCAGTGACCACCAGTGCAGTTTTTTTATTATATTATTATTTAATATAATCCGTTCTCTGCCTGAAAAAAAAAACGATACACAGTGACACAGTAACAGTATACCATATCTGTGCTCAGCCTCAGTGTGCTGCATCATCTATGTATATCTGACTGTGCTGAGTGCTCAGTGCTCACACAGCTTAATTGTGGGGGAGACTGGGGAGCAGTAGCAGGAGTACATATTATTTAACAGTGCACACTTTTGCTGCCAGAGTGCCACTGCCAGTGTGACTGACCAGTGACCACTGTCTGACCACCAGTATATTGTGATTGTCTGCCTGAAAAAGTTAAACACTCGTCGTGTGGTGTTTTTATTCTATAAACGCATTCTGCTGACAGTGTCCAGCAGGTCCGTCATTAATTATTTAATATATACCTGTCCGGCTGCAGTAGTGATATATATATATATATTTTTTATATCATTATCATCCAGTCTATATTAGCAGCAGACGCAGTACGGTAGTCCACGGCTGTAGCTACCTCTGTGTCGGCAGTCGCTCGTCCATCCATAATTGTATACCACCTACCTGTGGTGTTTTTTTTTTTTTCTATCTTCTTGATACTACTAGTAGCTTACTTTAGGAGTCTGCAGTGCTGACAGTGTCCAGCAGGTCCGTCATTATATAATATGTACCTGTCCGGCTGCAGTAGTGATATATATATATATTTTTATATCATTATCATCCAGTCTATATTAGCAGCAGACGCAGTACAGTAGTCCACGGCTGTAGCTACCTCTGTGTCGGCAGTCGCTCGTCCATCCATAATTGTATACCACCTACCTGTGGTGTTTTTTTTTTCTATCTTCTTAATACTACTAGTAGCTTACTTTAGGAGTCTGCAGTGCTGCTGACAGTGTCCAGCAGGTCCGTCATTATATAATATATACCTGTCCGGCTGCAGTAGTGATATATATATATTTTTTATATCATTATCATCCAGTCTATATTAGCAGCAGATGCAGTACGGTAGTCCACGGCTGTAGCTACCTCTGTGTCGGCAGTCGCTCGTCCATCCATAAGTATACTAGTATCCATCCATCTCCATTGTTTACCTGAGGTGCCTTTTAGTTGTGCCTATTAAAATATGGAGAACAAAAATGTTGAGGTTCCAAAAATAGGGAAAGATCAAGATCGACTTCCACCTCGTGCTGAAGCTGCTGCCACTAGTCATGGCCGAGACAATGAAATGCCAGCAACGTCGTCTGCCAAGGCCGATGCCCAATGTCATAGTACAGAGCATGTAAAATCCAAAACACCAAATATCAGTAAAAAAAGGACTCAAAAATCTAAAATAAAATTGTCAGAGGAGAAGCGTAAACTTGCCAATATGCCATTTACCACACGGAGTGGCAAGGAACGGCTGAGGCCCTGGCCTATGTTCATGGCTAGTGGTTCAGCTTCACATGAGGATGGAAGCACTCAGCCTCTCGCTAGAAAAATGAAAAGACTCAAGCTGGCAAAAGCACAGCAAAGAACTGTGCGTTCTTCGAAATCACAAATCCACAAGGAGAGTCCAATTGTGTCGTTTGCGATGCCTGACCTTCCCAACACTGGACGTGAAGAGCATGCGCCTTCCACCATTTGCACGCCCCCTGCAAGTGCTGGAAGGAGCACCCGCAGTTAAGTTCCAGATAGTCATATTGAAGATGTCAGTGTTGAAGTACACCAGGATGAGGAGGATATGGGTGTTGCTGGCGCTGGGGAGGAAATTGACCAGGAGGATTCTGATGGTGAGGTGGTTTGTTTAAGTCAGGCACCCGGGGAGACACCTGTTGTCCGTGGGAGGAATAGGGCCATTGACATGCCTGGTGAAAATACCAAAAAAATCAGCTCTTCGGTGTGGAAGTATTTCAAATGCGGACAACATTTGTCAAGCCGTGTGTTGCCTTTGTCAAGCTGTAATAAGTAGGGGTAAGGACGTTAACCACCTCGGAACATCCTCCCTTATACGTCACCTGCAGCGCATTCATCATAAGTCAGTGACAAGTTCAAAAACTTTGGGCGACAGCGGAAGCAGTCCACTGACCAGTAAATCCCTTCCTCTTGTAACCAAGCTCACGCAAACCACCCCACCAACTCCCTCAGTATCAATTTCCTCCTTCCCCAGGAATGCCAATAGTCCTGCAGGCCATGTCACTGCCACTGGCAATTCTGACGAGTCCTCTCCTGCCTGGGATTCCTCCGATGCATCCTTGCGTGTAACGCCTACTGCTGCTGGCGCTGCTGTTGTTGCTGCTGGGAGTCGATGGTCATCCCAGAGGGGAAGTCGTACTCGTAAGACCACTTTTACTACTTCCACCAAGCAATTGACTGTCCAACAGTCCTTTGCGAGGAAGATGAAATATCACAGCAGTCATCCTGCTGCAAAGCGGATAACTGAGGCCTTGGCATCCTGGGCGGTGAGAAACGTGGTTCCGGTATCCATCATTACTGCAGAGGCAACTAGAGACCTGTTGGAGGTACTGTGTCCCCGGTACCAAATACCATCTAGGTTCCATTTCTCTAGGCAGGCGATACCAAAAATGTAAACAGACCTCAGAAAAAGACTCACCAGTGTCCTAAAAAATGCAGTTGTACCCAATGTCCACTTAACCACGGACATGTGGACAAGTGGAGCAGGGCAGGCTCAGGACTATATGACTGTGACAGTCCACTGGGTAGATGTATGGACTCCCGCCGCAAGAACAGCAGCGGCGGCACCAGTAGCAGCATCTCGCAAACGCCAACTCTTTCCTAGGCAGGCTACGCTTTGTATCACCGCTTTCCAGAATACGCACACAGCTAAAAACCTCTTACGGCAACTGAGGAAGATCATCGCAGAATGGCTTACCCCAATTGGACTCTCCTGTGGATTTGTGGCATCGGACAACGCCAGCAATATTGTGTGTGCATTAAATATGGGCAAATTCCAGCACGTCCCATGTTTTGCACATACCTTGAATTTGGTGGTGCAGAATTATTTAAAAAACGAGAGGGGCGTGCAAGAGATGCTGTCGGTGGCCAGAAGAATTGCGGGACACTTTCGGCGTACAGGCACCACGTACAGAAGACTGGAGCACCACCAAAAACGCCTGAACCTGCCCTGCCATCATCTGAAGCAAGAAGTGGTAACGAGGTGGAATTCAACCCTCTATATGCTTCAGAGGTTGGAGGAGCAGCAAAAGGCCATTCAAGCCTATACAACTGAGCACGATATAGGAGGTGGAATGCACCTGTCTCAAGCGCAGTGGAGAATGATTTCAACGTTGTGCAAGGTTCTGCAACCTTTTGAACTTGCCACACGTGAAGTCAGTTCAGACACTGCCAGCCTGAGTCAGGTCATTCCCCTCATCAGGCTTTTGCAGAAGAAGCTGGAGACATTGAAGGAGGAGCTAACACAGAGCGATTCCGCTAGGCATGTGGGACTTGTGGATGGAGCCCTTAATTCGCTTAACAAGGATTCACGGGTGGTCAATCTGTTGAAATCAGAGCACTACATTTTGGCCACCGTGCTCGATCCTAGATTTAAAACCTACCTTGGATCTCTCTTTCCGGCAGACACAAGTCTGCTGGGGTTCAAAGAACTGCTGGTGACAAAATTGTCAAGTCAAGCGGAACGCGACCTGTCAACATCTCCTCCTTCACATTCTCCCGCAACTGTGGGTGCGAGGAAAAGGCTCAGAATTCCGAGCCCACCCGCTGGCGGTGATGCAGGGCAGTCTGGAGCGACTGCTGATGCTGACATCTGGTCCGGACTGAAGGACCTGACAACGATTACGGACATGTCGTCTACTGTCACTGCATATGATTCTCTCCCCATTGAAAGAATGGTGGAGGATTATATGAGTGACCGCATCCAAGTAGGCACGTCAGACAGTCCGTACTTATACTGGCAGGAAAAAGAGGCAATTTGGAGGCCCTTGCACAAACTGGCTTTATTCTACCTAAGTTGCCCTCCCACAAGTGTGTACTCCGAAAGAGTGTTTAGTGCCGCCGCTCACCTTGTCAGCAATCGGCGTACGAGGTTACATCCAGAAAATGTGGAGAAGATGATGTTCATTAAAATGAATTATAATCAATTCCTCCGTGGAGACATTGACCAGCAGCAATTGCCTCCACAAAGTACACAGGGAGCTGAGATGGTGGATTCCAGTGGGGACGAATTGATAATCTGTGAGGAGGGGGATGTACACGGTGATATATCGGAGGATGATAATGAGGTGGACATCTTGCCTCTGTAGAGCCAGTTTGTGCAAGGAGAGATTAATTGCTTCTTTTTTGGTGGGGGTCCAAACCAACCCGTCATTTCAGTCACAGTCGTGTGGCAGACCCTGTCACTGAAATGATGGGTTGGTTAAAGTGTGCATGTCCTGTTTATACAACATAAGGGTGGGTGGGAGGGCCCAAGGACAATTCCATCTTGCACCTCTTTTTTCTTTCATTTTTCTTTGCGTCATGTGCTGTTTGGGGGGTGTTTTTTGGAAGGGCCATCCTGCGTGACACTGCAGTGCCACTCCTAGATGGGCCAGGTGTTTGTGTCGGCCACTTGGGTCGCTTAGCTTACTCACACAGCTACCTCATTGCGCCTCTTTTTTTTCTTCTTTGCGTCATGTGCTGCTGTTTGGGGAGTGTTTTTTGGAAGGGCCATCCTGCGTGACACTGCAGTGCCACTCCTAGGTGGGCCAGGTGTTTGTGTCGGCCACTAGGGTCGCTTAGCTTACTCACACAGCTACCTCATTGCGCCTCTATTTTTCTTTGCTTCATGTGCTGTTTGGGGAGTGTTTTTTGGAAGGGCCATCCTGCGTGACACTGCAGTGCCACTCCTAGATGGGCCAGGTGTTTGTGTCGGCCACTAGGGTCGCTTAGCTTACTCACACAGCTACCTCATTGCGCCTCTTTTTTTCTTTGCGTCATGTGCTGTTTGGGGAGTGTTTTTTGGAAGGGCCATCCTGCGTGACACTGCAGTGCCACTCCTAGATGGGCCAGATGTTTGTGTCGGCCACTAGGGTCGCTTAGCTTACTCACACAGCTACCTCATTGCGCCTCTTTTTTTTCTTCTTTGCGTCATGTGCTGCTGTTTGGGGAGTGTTTTTTGGAAGGGCCATCCTGCGTGACACTGCAGTGCCACTCCTAGATGGGCCAGGTGTTTGTGTCGGCCACTAGGGTCGCTTAGCTTACTCACACAGCTACCTCATTGCGCCTCTTTTTTTCTTTGCGTCATGTGCTGTTTGGGGAGTGTTTTTTGGAAGGGCCATCCTGCGTGACACTGCAGTGCCACTCCTAGATGGGCCAGGTGTTTGTGTCGGCCACTTGGGTCGCTTAGCTTAGCCATCCAGCGACCTCGGTGCAAATTTTAGGATTAAAAATAATATTGTGAGGTGTGAGGTGTTCAGAATAGACTGAAAATGAGTGGAAATTATGGTTATTGAGGTTAATAATACTTTGGGATCAAAATGAACCCCAAATTCTATGATTTAAGCTGTTTTTTAGGGTTTTTTTTAAAAAAACACCCGAATCCAAAACACACCCGAATCCGACAAAAAAAATTCGGTGAGGTTTTGCCAAAACGCGTTCGAACCCAAAACACGGCCGCGGAACCGAACCCAAAACCAAAACACAAAACCCGAAAAATTTCCGGTGCTCATCACTACTTATTAGGAGACATGGGCTTCACTATAAATACCCAAAAATCGGTTCTTACCCCAACCAGGACACTAACGTTTCTAGGTTTCAACCTGGATACCCATTCTTTCTCCCTAGCGGTGCCGCTAGAGAAATGGTTAGACACAAAAATGTATATACAAAAAACATCCACAAAACACAAATTATCCCTACGCGACTTAGCAACGATTATAGGGAAAATAATTGCAATGGCCCCAGGTTTCCGCCATGTACCCCTACTATGAAGGAAATGCAAGGCCTTTTGAGAACACTAATTCACACCCACTATACCTGGAAAAACACAATTTTTCTTTTCAGAAGGGCAAAGACGGAGATAGCTCATTGGAACAGTCTCTCTCCTCCTCCTCCTCGTCCTCTCCTAGACCCCCCCACCCTCCATGACGATAACCACAGACGCGTCTTTAACAGGATGGGGGGGATTCTCTCGAGAAAAAGCAGTCAGGGGCACTTGGTCAACCGAAGAATCCCAACTGCACATCAACATACTAGAGCTACGTGCAGCAAAACTAGCTCTGAAAGCGTTAGTTCCCGCTCACGTAAAAGACTTCTCCATTCACCTATGCTTAGACAACATGACCGCAGTGTCATACATAAACAGAATGGGGGGTACCAAGTCAATATCCCTATGCAGAGAAGCTTTAGAAATTTGGATCTGGGCTACTCAAAGGGGTATAATCCTCCTCGCATCCTACATCCCAGGACAGTTAAACGAGCTAGCAGACTCCTTGTCCAGAGAAAAACTTTCTCTAGATTCTGTGGCCCTAAAGAGCCAAGTTTTCCAAATAATAATCCAAACATTCGGGAACTTAGAGATAGACCTATTCGCCAGTCCCACAAACGCTCAGACTCCCCAATTTGCGTCCAGAATATGGACAACAGGAGTATGGAGGATGGATGCGATGTCCTTTCCGTGGACAGATCTACCTCACCCACACGCCTTCCCTTCCCCGGCACTCCTTCTGAAAGTACTTCAGAAAATCAGGGAAGACCGGGTACCCCACATAGTGCTAGTATACCCAGTCTGGCCATCCAAGGTATGGTTCCCATTGATCAGCCAACTACGCAAGGGCCTCAAAATTCCTCTGGGCCTATCCAAGGAGTGTTTCCAGGGAACTCAGGACACACTAGAGACTCTCCCCCAGTGCATGTGGATGGCAATATTACTAGGTTTTTAACCGACCTCTCTTTAGCCTCTCCAACAAGAGCCCTAATTAACGCGTCCTTAAGACCTCGTACAAGGGCCAGATATTGCGCAATAATTAAGGAATTTGATGCGTGGCAATCCCAACAGATAACTCCCACCCAAAACTCACTAATCCACCTAGCTCTAGACTTCCTAACCTCTAAATACCAAATGGGACTAGCTTCAGCTACCATAAGGTCAGCCATCATAATCCCAAACTTAACAATCAACAAATTATACCTGCGCCTGCTCAGAGGCATTAACCTCTCTAGACCCATACTACCAAAGTACTGAAACACCTGGGACATAGAGCATTTTCTCTCTTTCCTGTCCTCTTGGAACACAGACACTAATATGAGCCTATTATCTCGCAAACTGGCATCGTTGCTAGCTCTGGCTATAGCTGCAAGAGGAGCTGAACTCACCCTCATACACATCTCAGACCCATGGCTTTCACTCACACCCACGGGATACCATATCATACTTAAAGGACACACTAAAACCTCCTCCTTTAAAAGTCCTATCGTGGAGTTTGACATTATCCAAGATCCCCAAGACCCAACTCTGTGCGTAGCCTCCTGCTTATCACCTACCTATCCCAGACAGAACAATTGAGAAATAAAATAACACAACTCTTTATCACCTGCAGAAAACCATATCGACCCGCTAGACCCTCAACTATTAGGGGGTGGATAGTGACTTCTATGAAAGAAGCAGGTATCGATACAAATCACTTCAAAAGCCATTCCCTACGGGGAGCCACCGCAACTAGAGCGGCTGCCAAAGGCATTCCTTTGCAGTCCATCATGCTAACCGCAAGATGGTCCTCCGCTAGAACTTTTGCGAAGCACTACTGGAGGCCAACAGACTCGCAAAAAATCCATTTCCTCAGATCAACCATCAGGTATGTGGTAGTCTGTCCACCTGCTGTTGCTAGGTGGCAAGCCTCCCGAAGAACTAAACACTAGTTTGCAGGAATCTATGACCTGCAAACTAGATTTGTTCTAGGGAACAGGATTGCCACCTAGCAACAGCTCCCACCCAACCCACCCTGGGTTTACATCGATGTTGCTAGGGCTGTTGTTTCCTCTAAAGAACTCTTCAGATGTTAACTTTTCGCCCTCTCGTCCTTCCTTAGGCGCACCGAGAGACCAACAGAAGCCGCAAGCAGCTGCCAATAAAGAACAAAAGTAGACTATGTTCCGCCTTGGACATTTTCACCTAAAAGTTATGACGATTCTATCCGTTTCTAATTATTTGTCACCGCTACTAAACCTAGCAGACAGTTTAGACCGTTACCTCCCCCCACTTCATTTAGGGGAATGTTATCACTTGCATGTTAAATAACCTATCTCTGGTTTCAATGCACTACAAGTGACTTTCTCTTACAACAATCCATACAGAGCTAGTAAAGCACTATGGTTACACCATCTCTACCTATGCCTTAGGGACAGGTTTGCCACCAGTGAGCTTCCGAAAAAATCTGATCAGCAGCTGAGGCGCGCGCCCACGTGAACGTGCACACGCACGCGCCAGCCAGCCGCTGGAGATGTGGGGAGGGAGTGAAAATTCTTTCACTCTCCTCTCCATCAGCGTTTTCGGGAGGCTTGCTGCCTTGCCCACCTGCTGTTGCTAGGTGGCAATCATGTTCCCTAGAACAAATCCAGTTTGCAGGTCATAGATTCCTGCAAACTAGTGTTTTTGGGCTGGTCAGGGTTGTCCTCAGCATTATTTAATTCTAGAGCCCGGTGTGTGGCGATCTTAGATGTTACACTTATTAATGATGTGGTTGACCACCAAGGACGATATACTACCTGCCAAGTGACAATTGCTTCGCAAACTTACTTTTAATGTATATGCTCCCAACACATATTCTAAATAATTTTTTATTGATTTAATCACTCTACTGACTCCCTATCTTCACTTACCTGTTTTGCTAGGTGTAGATCTAAATCTAGTTTCTGATATTAAATTTGATAGACATGTACCCTTGGCTTCTCGCAAACCTCTCCGTCAGTTGGGAGTACCTGCTTTAGCCAAACAATTACAATTGTTAGATATCTGGCGTTTGTTACACCCCACCAGGGGCAGACTGGGACGGCGGGAGGCCGGGACACTTTCCCCTAGGCTGGTATTTCTGCACCCACAGTGGCCTGACTCAACCCTGTATCAGGCCGCCTACTGCCGCGATCAGAGCTGAGCAGAGCTCCGATCGGGTAGCGTTTGTAAACGTTCCCCTGCAGCCCAGCTAGTGCAGCTGCTCAGTGTCACTGTGTGTGCACTGTGCAGAGCTGCACTTCCTCGTACTGCAAGCCCCGCCCAATGTGTGACATCATGCAGGGGTGGGGTTAACACTCGGCACTGCAGCCATGTGAAACAGACTACACCACTACAGTGGCAGGAAAAGCCAGGTAAGAGGGAGTACTTAGAACCTTACTATTCAATTGCTGGAGCCTTATCTTCAAGTTAATGAATGTGGTGTACAGACAGTATATTTGGAGTCAGGAAGTTTGTTCTACATCTAAGCCAAGCAGATCTATACTTCTTCCCACCCCAGTATAATCATATCAAGTCTGATTGCAGCAACAGTTACAAAAGCAAATGATATAACGATTAAACGGCATAATGGTTGTGTAAATGAGTGTGATGATTAATCCACTG
Source organism: Pseudophryne corroboree (assembly GCF_028390025.1). Taxonomy (NCBI): domain Eukaryota; kingdom Metazoa; phylum Chordata; class Amphibia; order Anura; family Myobatrachidae; genus Pseudophryne; species Pseudophryne corroboree. The sequence goes on along the minus strand of NC_086448.1, from coordinate 542,044,995 downwards.
ACAGAAAAATAATATATTACTTCATTTATGCTATGTCATATATTTCTGTTGACGTCAAAGGTACAATTTCAATATGCAAATTGGCTGTTCCCAAGAGAGAGGAACTATGGGGGTCATTCCGAGTTGTTCGCTCGCAAGCTGCTTTTAGCAGCTTTGCACATGCTAAGCCGCCGCCTACTGGGAGTGAATCTTAGCTACTTAAAATTGCGAACGAAAGATTCGCAATATTGCGATAAGACATCTCTGTGCAGTTTCTGAGTAACTCGAGACTTACTCTGCCAGTGCGATCAGTTCAGTGCTTGTTGTTCCTGGTTTGACGTCACAAACACACCCAGCGTTCGCCCAACCACTCCTCCGTTTCTCCAGTCACTCCCGTGTTTTTCCCAGAAACGGTAGCGTTTTTTCACACACACCCATAAAACGTCCAGTTTCCGCCCAGAAACACCCACTTCCTGTCAATCACATTACGATCACCAGAACGAAGAAAAAACCGTGAGTAAAATTCCTAACTGCATAGCAAATTTACTTGGCGCAGTCGCAGTGCGGACATTGCGCATGCGCACTAAGCGGAAAATCGCTGCGATGCGAAGAAATTTACCGAGCGAACAACTCGGAATGACCCCCATTGGCCCTCATTCCGAGTTGTTCGCTCGCAAGCTGCTTTTAGCAGCATTGCACACGCTAAGCCGCCGCCTACTGGGAGTGAATCTTAGCTTAGCAAAATTGGGAACGAAAGATTCTCAAAATTGCGATTAGAAATTTCTGAGCAGTTTCTGAGTAGCTCGACACTTACTCTGGCACTGCGATCAGTTCAGTCAGTTTCGTTCTTGGTTTGACGTCACAAACACACCCAGCGTTCGCCCAGGCACTCCCCCGTTTCTCCAGCCACTCACGCGTTTTTCCCAGAAACGGCAGCGTTTTTTCACACACTCCCATAAAACGGCAAGTTTCCGCCCAGAAACACCCACTTCCTGTCAATCACATTACGATCACCAGAACGAAGAAAAAAACCTCGTAATGCCGTGAGTAAAATACCAAACTACTTAGCAAATTTACTTGGCGCAGTCGCAGTGCGAACATTGCGCATGCGCAATTAGCGGAAAATCGCTGCGATGCAAAGAAAATTACCGAGCGAACAACTCGGAATGAGGGCCATTGAACAGAACTGTGCATTTATTCCAGTCCGCCATGTTTTCTTTCACTGCTCTTCCTTAGATCGTCAGGTAGAAGGTGTCTATAACTAAACAGGCAAACTACAGCTTGTCACACTTGCTTTGCCACACAGCACATCATACACAAGACAAAGGGACGGTGATACTATGTGCCTGCAAAACCATCTTTATAAATTCTTAGATCACATGATAATTTTTTAATATGTTTGAGAAGCTTCAGCTGTCCATAATTTAGTTTACAGCTAATTACAACAGAGAGTTGGGGTCATGGCTGTTCCTCTTTGGCAGGCCCTGTGCGGTCCCTCCTCTTGGCACCCCTGCCCTGGCTGTGGTGCAATGACAGTGGTGTGACACAAATTGTAGCCAGCTCTTCCATTCTCACAGTGTCCAGTGTGAAAACACTTTATATCAGTGCACATGGGTCTGAATAATTGCTGCTCATGCTGTCTGTCTCTCTCTCTCTCTCTCTGCTGCTCTCTTTCTGGCTGTCTGCGTCTTTCTGTTTCTACCTGTGGGGGCCAATGTATTTTTTTTCTTGTGCAATGTTTTTCACCTGCGTTCCATAGGTGTTCGTACAAAGTTACAGTAAAGACCCAGATGCACACACCAAGGGGTGGTATTCATGTGACCGCCGGTCAGCTGACCGACAGTCACATGACCTCCTCCACGAGCCCGACGGCTCACTATCCCGATGGTCGGCATGCCGATCAACAGGGACTATTTCCACTTGTGGGTGTCCACGACACCCATAGAGTGGGAATAGAACCCGCGGCGACCGCAGGTCGCCACCGAGCCCGCAGTGTGGCGAGCGCAGCGAGCCCGCAAGGGGCTTGCTGCACTCGCCCCTCCCCGCCGGGATCCCGGCGTCGGTATGCTGCCGGGATCCCGGCGTCGGTAAGCTGACCGGCGGTCAGGAGACCGCCGGTCACCAGTACTACACCCCACACCAAGAAGTGTATTAGAATTGTGTTAAGTGTACCTAGTAGGTGGTCACAGGGAATTGACTAATCAGACCCAGATGTAATGTAGTATGGGCGCGTTGCTGAAAGTAGTTGCGCATGGAGGTGCTGAATTGATCACATTTTGGGCAATACACAGACAGATGATCTGCCCCTAGCATTGGCAAAGTTTCAGTGGTGCAACCAATGGTGGGCATCTCAGTCCTTGCACATTCATATACATGGCAGTACACCAGGGAAGGGCTGTGTAGCAAAAAAGACACAGACACAACTGCAGCAAAAGTCGCAAGGAAGCTGCAAATTCTCCAACTAGAATCAGGCCTTATGAGGAGGGATCCCACCCCCTTCTACAGATCCCACCCCCTCAGCAGACCCCACCCCCATTAGGACTGCTTCCTTGAATTTCCCGGGATTGTTTTCCCTCCCAATCCGCCCCTGCACCCCACTGATAGAGATTATTCTTGCTTATCTGCTGCACAAGCAATGCTGTCACGTATAGACTATGTGCTGCTGTCTATTTTAATGCTTCCTAGAGTCATTAAAGCTGAGATGGAACCTATTCATCTCTATGACCATGCGTTAGTGTGGGTAGAATTTGCTATAAAACAAGATAAGGGTAGTTGTATTACCTGGAGATGCCCATCAAATGTAACGTCTTCTAACACTTAGAGACAAGCTGTAATTCAGGCCTGGGAGAATTTTAATATCTTTAATAGGGACACTGCAATATCTGATCCGATTCTATTTTGGCAGGCCTCGAAAAACCACGATTCAAGGGGAATTGATATCTAGGACCTCTACCTATAAAAGACGCCTTACTTAAACTTATCTAACCCCTCATGATAGGTTATCACAGGTTTTTCATGATTTTAAACAGGACCCCTCCCCTGTAAGAGGTGCGGCTGCGTGTGGTGGTGCCTGCTGCCGTGCAGGTGTATTTTCGGTACTCACCAGGCGCCGCTCTCTCTCACCTTCAGGTACCGGAACCTTCAATGGACCTGGCAATCTTCAATGGGATCCGGACACGGCGATTCCCTCTCGGAGCTGACCGACGACCGAGCTGAGGAGAGAATAGGTTACCTCAAGGAGGGTATCAACCCTTCTTCCACCGGAAAAGGGGATACCCCAGGGGTGACGGCGACCTTCACCGGTTGGGTGAAAGGTCATCACAGGCACAAAGCCTCAGCCACCCAGAATTCACACACTCGCACTCTCGCGCGTAGTGCGATGAAGGGGATTCTCACGTCCGTTAGCAATCCCTATTCCGGCGCTCAGGGACAGACAAAGGGACAAACGTACACGGATGCTACTCACCGTCACAAGTCTTGCACTCCGATCTTCTCCACTTACAGGTCCCTGTAAGGAGGCAAACAAACAAACAGCCGTGCAGGGCCTAGAACTACCCTAGTGTGCGTCCGCTACACTAGCTACATAAACAGAGCCCTCAAACTAGCTTGTGTGAGTGGTGCAACACAACTATGCACAACTTAAACAAACAGACACTTTGCCCTGCACGGTAACAACACACATCACAATATCGGAATACAAGATCACACGGTACTGTCCCTTCAAATCCCTACCTGCTGCTGAAAGAGGGTGGGCGCCACACAGCCTGCCCACCTCCTGTACACTTCCGGGGGCTCAGGTCAAGCGGACCTGCCTACCTAACACCTCAGGGTGGCCTGGACCTAGTGCCCAGTACCACCTTTATTTACCTCGGGGGAACACTTATTCACTGGGCCTAGCGCCCCCCTGATTGCACACAGGCCGGAGGCCTGACTTCACCCACGGGCCTAGCGCCCGCCTAACTTGTCACCCGTTGGGTGACCTAGGCCTAGTACCCAGCGTCACCTGTTTACCTATTTGGCCAGAATACACTAGGGCCTAATGCCCTCTAATGCCCCACAGGCCTATTGCCTGGATTGCCCCTCGGGCCTAATGCCCGCCTACTGTGCCGCTTAGGTGGCTTGGGCCTAATGCCCAAACCACCGACTCAGATGGTGTCCCCCAAACTCCTATCTGCGCAACAGGCCTAGTGCCTGTGCCCCGGGCCTAATGCCCGTTCCTGGTGGTCGAGGGAGGAAAGGGAGGGGGTGAAAGTTGCCTCACTGAGGCCTCACCTGCCCCAGGGATCTCCAGCGCCCTCTTCTGCCGCTGACCCGTCCTGGCCAGCAGCGTCGCCTCCGCTGCTCCGCGTCCAGCCGCCGCTGGACATCTTCCTCCTGCCGGCCGACGTCTTCTGGCCTCTTCAGCGGCCGCCGGAGCTCCTCTTTCCACGGCCGTCTTCTCCTCCTCGCGTCGTCTTCTCCGCTCACCCGCGCGGTCTTCTCTCTCCGGGTCCCGTCCGCTTCTTCGCCGCTCTTCGGCGCGGCCTCCTTCCTCTGCTGTTCCCGCCCGGCGTCTCTTCTCTTCGCGCTCCTGCGCGCGGACCTATCTCCAGGCTCCCGCCAGGCATCTGACGTCAGATGCCGGGGGCGGGGCCTATGACGCGGCGAGCGCCGATTGGCTCGCCGCGCCCCTCTCCAATTGGTTGCCGCTCCGGGAGCCGCGATTGGCTCCCGGAGGGCGCCAACATTTAAATGCCCCTGCAGCCTCTGGTCCGGTGCAGGGAAAAGGGTAATCCCTGCACCGGACACCCGCCGCCGCCACACACTGACAGGCGCTGGGGACAGAAAAACTGTCCCAGCGCTGTCAGCGACGTTGTCCCGCAGGGGACACAGGCTCCCTAGCTGCTGCAGCTGGAATGTGTCCTGTAAAACAGGACACATTCCCACATTTCCCCCCCCTTTTTCCTTTGTAGTCCCTACAAAGGTCTCCACGACGTCCATCTTCCGCGGGTCAGGGAATTCCGAGGTCCCTCCGGCGACGTTGTGTTCGAGGGTCCAGCCCGGACAGACCGTGACCCCACACCCTTCCACCTCCGGGTTCCTCTTCTTACCTCCGGACCTCCCTCGGCGGATCCTCTGGGGGAGTGGCATCTCCTCACGGTCGCTCGACGTTGGCCACCAAGGGGACTCTTCCTCCACGGGGACAACCGTCACCCACTCCTGGCCTTTCAGATCATCTGTGGCATCGTCCCTGTCTTCAGGGTGTGGTACCGACCACCACCCAACAGTGGAATCCTCCGGGGCATCCGTTTCCTCCCGGGCAACAACCACCATCTGTCGCATCTCCTCGTGGGGCATCTCCAAAGGTCCCATGTCTTCCTCTGGAACGGGTCCTCCCACGGCATCTCGATCCTCTCCCCGTACGTCCGTCCATTTCGGCACTCCCGGCAGGTATTCTTGCTCCAGGACTATCTCCTCCTCTTCACGGAGGGCATTCAACTGGGAGCACGACTCCACCCGATCCTGCCAGTCACACTCGTCGGCGCTTCCGATGCCAGAGTCGTCCTCCATCTGTTCTTGGAGGGATTCGTCGACGGACAGCTCACCGTAGTCCGAGTCCTCCTCCGATATCTGGACTGGGGTATTATTTTCCTCCTCAGCGTACTTAGTCTCTTCTGCTGGTACCTCTGCTTCCTCAGCGTACTCCTTCGCTTCCGCTGGCATCGTTACTTCCTCAGCGTACTCCTTCGCTTCCGCTGGCATCTTTACTTCCTCAGCGTACTCCTCTTCCGCTGGCATCTCTAGGTACCCCGGACACACCTGTTCCGCATGTCCTGGGCGTGGATGGTTCCATCGCGGGGAGATTCCGGACGTCTCCGTCACTGGGTCTTCACGCTTTTCTTCGCAGCGTGGTCTCTACACCTCCCAGTCGTCCACCTCCGCCTTATGCGGGAAAGGATTCTGCCTTACTGGGGTCACTTTCTTGGGACAGAGTAGGTCCGCGGCATCTTCCCAGGGGCACTCACTGGCCGCATGTCCTGGTCGCCGACACTTCCAACAAGGGAGGGCCACTGCCACCTTCTCCAAGACTGGTTCCTGGTCCACCTCCTTCACTGGGGAATCTTCACCCGTTGGTTCCGGCTCAGAGGAAATGGGCACCTGCGAACTACCTTCAAGCAGGGTCTTCCGCTCCATTTCCCTGGTTTCCTCCTCCCATCTCTGGGCGCGACCATCCACAATCACCCGGTTTTCATTCCACGGACAATCGGGAAGCGCATGTCCTCTCGCCTCGAAGAGCGCACACACAGGCTCTGCAGCCACCCGGTTCCAAAGTTGCTGACGAGACTCCATCATCTGCTTCACCGTGGCCTCGTAGTCCGTCCTGTCTTCAGTCCATGGACTTTCCAGGAGCCGATGTCGGGGATCTCCACAGCTTTCACACCAGGAATCAACCTCGTCTTGGCTCAACTCTTCGTCCCAGGGACAACTGTTATGCTCATGCCTGTAGTTTTCGCAGAGCAAACACCAGGACTCCTTCTTCGCTTGGCCCTTCTGACGTCTTCGGTCCGCTTCCTGGACCACCTTCTTTGGGGACGTCTCTCGCCAAGTACACTTGTCGGCAAAGTGCCCCGTTTGCCGACATTTCTTGCAGGGCGTCACCGCGGCCTTCTTGCGCCCCTTCTCCCGGCGCTCCTCCTTTTCACGCTGGACCGACCGCTGCACCATCTTCAGGAGGTCTGCCCCAGACACCGTCACCCAGTCGCTCTGGTCCGCACACGTCCGGGGGTGAGTCTGTTCCGGAGCCGTCCGCAGGGAGGTCTTCTTGGTGGCATTCCACATCGTGTCCGTGATCCGGTATCCTTGATCCTGCCGACTACGCCAAAATGTAAGAGGTGCGGCTGCGTGTGGTGGTGCCTGCTGCCGTGCAGGTGTAGTTTCGGTACTCACCAGGCACCGCTCTCTCTCACCTTCAGGTACCGGAACCTTCAACGGACCTGGCAATCTTCAATCGGATCCGGACACGGCGATTCCCTCTCGGAGCTGACCGACGACCGAGCTGAGGAGAGAATAGGTTACCTCAAGGGGGGTATCAACCCTTCTTCCACCGGAAAAGGGGATATCCCAGGGGTGACGGCGACCTTCACCGGTTGGGTGAAAGGTCATCACAGGCACAAAGCCTCAGCCACCCAGAATTCACACACTCGCACTCTCGCGCGTAGTGTGATGACGGGGATTCTCACGTCCGTGAGCAATCCCTATTCCGGCGCTCGGGGACAGACAAAGGGACAAACGTACACGGATGCTACTCACCGTCACAAGTCTTGCACTCCGATCTTCTCCACTTACAGGTCCCTGTAAGGAGGCAAACAAACAAACAGCCGTGCAGGGCCTAGAACTACCCTAGTGTGCGTCCGCTACACTAGCTACATAAACAGAGCCCTCAAACTAGCTCGTGTGAGTGGTGCAACACAACTGTGCACATCTTAAACAAACAGACACTTTGCCCTGCACGGTAACAACACACATCACAATATCGGAATACAAGATCACACGGTACTGTCCCTTCAAATCCCTACCTGCTGCTGAAAGAGGGTGGGCGCCACACAGCCTGCCCACCTCCTGTACACTTCCGGGGGCTCAGGTCAAGCGGACCTGCCTACCTAACACCTCAGGGTGGCCTGGACCTAGTGCCCAGTACCACCTTTATTTACCTCGGGGGGCACTTATTCACTGGGCCTAGCGCCCCCCTGACTGCACACAGGCCGGAGGCCTGACTTCACCCACGGGCCTAGCGCCCGCCTAACTTGTCACCCGTTGGGTGACCTGGGCCTAGTACCCAGCGTCACCTGTTTACCTAATTGGCCAGAATACACTGGGGCCTAATGCCCTCTAATGCCCCACAGGCCTATTGCCTGGATTGCCCCTCGGGCCTAATGCCCGCCTACTGTGCCGCTTAGGTGGCTTTTGCCTAACGCCCAAACCACCGACTCAGATGGTGTCCCCCAAACTCCTATCTGCGCAACAGGCCTAGTGCCTGAATTGTGCCCCGGGCCTAATGCCCGTCCCTGGTGGTCGAGGGAGGAAAGGGAGGGGGTGAAAGTTGCCTCACTGAGGCCTCACCTGCCCCAGGGATCTCCAGCGCCCTCTTCTGCCGCTGACCCGTCCTGGCCAGCGGCGTCGCCTCCGCTGCTCCGCGTCCAGCCGCCGCTGGACATCTTCCTCCTGCCGGCCGACGTCTTCTGGCCTCTTCAGCGGCCGCCGGAGCTCCTCTTTCCACGGCCGTCTTCTCTTTCTCGCGTCGTCTTCTCCGCTCACCCGCGCGGGTCCCGTCCGCTTCTTCGCCGCTCTTCGGCGCGGCCTCCTTCCTCCGCTGTTCCCGCCCGGCGTTTCTTCTCTTCGCGCTCCTGCGCGCGGACCTATCTCCAGGCTCCCGCCCGGCGTCTGACGTCAGACACCGGGGGCGGGCCTATGATGCGGCGAGCGCCGATTGGCTCGGCGCGCCCCTCTCCGATTGGTTGCCGCTCCGGGAGCCGCGATTGGCTCCCCGAGGGCGCCAACATTTAAATGCCCCTGCAGCCTCTGGTCCGGTGCAGGGAAAAGGGTAATCCCTGCACCGGACACCCGCCGCCGCCACACACTGACAGGCGCTGGGGACAGACAAGCTGTCCCAGCGCTGCCAGCGACGTTGTCCCGTAGGGGACACAGGCTCCCTAGCTGCTGCAGCTGGAATGTGTCCTGTAAAACAGGACACATTCCCACACCCCTACGAATAGAGCCCTTTATCAAGAGGCAAAATCTGAATATGAAAGCCTCTTTCTAAAAATGGAGGCTAATTAATCCATTTCTACAGCATTTAAGTCATATAAGTTTAGTAATAACTCCAGTAAAGTCCTGTCAAATCTGTTTCAAGGTGCCCAACCCGCCGCCACAATACATACTTTAAAACAAAAGGATGGGACGTTAACCACCTTTAAGGGGTTTATTCAATAAGAGTCGGAAACTGCCGTCTTGTCGGAAAGACAGCAGTTTCCGACTGATTTAGGTCGGAAGGGGTTCTGACCTATTCAATAGGGACTGTTTTTTTCCGACAAGTCGGGAATTCCCGACTTGTTGGAAAACACGCATTCCACCGATCTGCGTGCATCTGTCGGAAATGAAGCTAAATCAGACAGGTTTTGGCCCATTTCCGACAATCTCAATCTGATTTAAAAAAAAGTCAGATAGAGAAGATCAGATGGGGAGTGGGGCGAGAGAGGGAGAGAGAGTACTTACTGGCGGGGCAGCTGGAGCCGCGGTCGGTGGAAGACATGACTCCTCTCTGACGGGCGTCCCCCCGGCTAGGCTCCTCTCTTCCGGCAGCGCTCCCTGGCTACACAGGCAACTACACGGCTCCCCAGGTGGCTCCACGGTTCCACGGCAGTGCTGCCCAGCTACACAGCTCCCCAGATGGCTCCGTGGTCTCATGGCAGTGCTGCCCGGCTCCACAGCTCCACGGCTCCCCAGGCGGCTCCACGGCAGCGCTCCCTGGTTACACAGGCGGCTACATGGCTGAGTGCGGCTCCCTCCAGCAACTCCCTGTGATCTCACACATGGGGAGCTGCTGACAGCTGCTCCCCATGCTGGCCAAGTCCGACAGTCACATTTGGGTTTACAGTCACATTTGAAATCATTGTTGGAATTGGAACGGGTTGATTCTTAGGAGCATATTTCATGTGTCTCCTATATTCTCAATTGGTACACGTTTGTGTATGCTGGGTGGAAGGTTGCTATGTTCAATGTTGCTGTATTAATCCTTGTGGCTGCCTATTGCTGCTCCTCTCTTGAAGTATCAGTGCTTGTTTCCCGGTAGCTCGTTTCTCCCCTCCCTATCGGTTCTTCTCACCCTTCTTTTATTTCTTTCTTTTAGTAGTTATGTGTTTTTATTTCTGTTTCTTTTATAAGTACGGTAGTTCTTGTTTTCAATTTTACAGCCGGTATCATATACTTATTCACTATGTCATTTAACTCATAAGTACAATGTGGATTTTCCTTGAGCTTCTTTATAGGTGCAAGTTTGTCCTGCAACTTGCACAATGTAATAGCCTGTAAGCTCGAGGCTACTACAATATGCGATGAAAAGGTAAGTTTTTTTGCTAGTAAACTCGCACCTTGTATTGTGAGTTTATTACAATGTGTGAGTTTAGACAGAAGCATGCACAGATCAGTGAGATCTGTACATGCTTCTGTCTATTAAAGGTAGCAAACAGTTAAAAATTAAAAAACAAAAATGACTTGCCCCCCTCCCAAAGCAGAACCAGCCCCAGCCTCTTTTAGCCATCCTGGTTAAAAAAATCTACGGGAACAAATTACTGAGTTCCCCTGTATTTTAACAGTCAACCCCCGGACTCTTGCAACAGTCATGGTTCCAAAAAACGGGGGCAAAAAAGATGTAGGGGGTCCCCAGTATTTTTTTAAACCGGCACTGGGCTCCAATAACCAGGGAGGTAATGCCAAAGCCGAGTTTTATGTGTGCAATGGCAAAACATCTGGATGCAAGTTTTGCCAATGTTGTTACGGGATTGCAGGAAGCATGTGAGATTGCATGTTCCCGCATCCTATTACATTGTGCAATTTCTAAAAAAAGTGCGAGTTTAGCGTTAACCTGCACTTTTTAGTGAGCAAATAGGGCCTGGTTCAAAGGTGGTCTTTCTGCGCAGTGTGACTGCCCCTTTATGGCAATGCCACAGCTGATGGAATATGTACAGATATGCCCACCATCTGAGGCACTAATCCGCCACTGTGGTTAAAAAGCACAAGACAAACATCAATCACAGAATATTGCACTAGCCCCATCGAGGAACAGGATGAGTGTGGACACCAAAATAATTAGAACTATGGAAAAAGCTGCATTAGCTGGCCGTGACATGCAATTTCTGCAAGACCATTTTGAGAACAACACTGCGTCAGCTCCATAATGCATAAAAGAGAAATCTCATACACATGTTGTTTGCTTTGCTGCACTGGTACTTTAGGATCCACTGTGACAGTTATACTCTATGTGTGGAGTTTGTATTTCTTTCCTATGTTTGCTCAAAATTCCACCATGTTTTCAAGCATATCAAATAAATCATAGGATTAGAAACACGGGGCAAAATGTTGCATATCACAGGCTATTACATTTTGCCCACAAAGTCTTAAATATTCCCAAATATATATTTTCTCATACGTCCTAGAGGATGCTGGGGTCCACTTCAGTACCATGGGGTATAGACGGTTCCGCAGGAGCCTGGGGCACTTTAAGACTTTTTCAGAGTGTGAACTGGCTCCTCCCTCTATGCCCCTCCTCCAGACCTCAGTTTAGAAAATGTGCCCAGGCAGACTGGTAGCACTCTAGTGGAGCTCTACTGAGTTTCACTAAAAGGACTTTATGTTAGGTTTTTTGTTTTCAGGGAGGCTGCTGGCAACAGTCTCCCTGCTTCGTGGGACTTAGGGGGAAGAAGTAGGAACCAACTTCCTGAATAGTTTCATGGCTCTGCTTCATGCTGACAGTACACCATTAGCTCCTGAAGGGTACTGAACACTAGCTGCGGCTATGCGCTCACTCCCACAGCACGCCGTCACCCCCCTTACAGAGCCAGAAGTCAGAAGACAGGTGAGTGTACAGAAGAGAGGATCTTCAGTCATCGTGACAGCTAAAAGGTACCGCGCAGCGGGCGGGAACGCTGTGCGCCATGCTAACCATCGCACAGGCACAGCTGGGTGCAGGACGCCGGGGGGGAGTGCCCTGGGCAGCATGAAACCTACTTAAAACTGGCTAATAGGGGACATAAGATGCTGAGGCACAGTCCTAGCCCCCGCCAGTATAAAAAATTGTGTTGAAATTGCTGAGGAGAAACGCGCCATTACGGAGGCGGGGCTTCCTCCTCAGTCAGCCAGCACACTGCTCAGCGCCATTTTCTCCACACAGGCTGCAGGAGAAGAAACGCTGGTCCTCCTCCACTACTGAACCAAGTATCAGAGTGTAAATAAAAGGGGGGGCACAGTGCTTTTGGTGCTGTATTGTATAATTTGACATTATAAAATCGCTACAGGTCTCTGTGGACATTTTAGATTACACAGGGATTTTATATTGGCGCTGAGTTGTGAACTGGCAAATCTTTTCTGTGTCCTTCTGACAGATTTTACTATGGGTCTGTCCCCTATAAGCCGCGGAGTGTCTGTGTTGTGTTTGTGCACGTGTGTGACATGTCTGAGGCAGGGAGCTCTTCCCCTGAGGGAGCCATTTTAGGGACACAGAGTTGTAATGTGGTGGTGCTGCCGGCACACCACGAGCCTAAATGGGTGAAAGAATTACGTGATAGTGTGAATCATATCAGTAAGAGATTGGATAAGTCTTAGTCTCATGTACTGTAGGAACCTGGAGAAAATCAGTCGAAGATGTGATTTTTAATAGTTCTGCTTATTCATCCACAGGGAACCCCTCTGGGTCACATAAAAGACCATTTGCACAAATAGTACATACTGATACCGACACGGACTCTGATTCCTGTGTCGACAATAGTGATTCCAGAGGAATAGATCCTAAATTAGCAAAGAACATTCAGTACATGATTGTTGCTAGAAAGGAGGTCTTAGAAGTTACAGAAGCCACTCCTTTACCTCAGGAGAAGGCTTACTTTATAAGGAAAAGAGAATTAACGTAACTTTTCCACCATCTCATGAGCTGAACACTTTCTTTGAGGGAGTCTGGGTAAACCCTGAAAAGAAATTTCAGATTCCCAAAAGAATTCAGGTAGCTTATCCTTTCCCGGCAGAGGACAGGAAAAGGTGGGAGTCACCCCCCGTTTTAGACAGTGCCCTGTCACATTTAACAAAAAAGGTGATTCTCCCTGCGCCTAGGACGGCTTCCCTAAAGGAGCCGGCAGACCGCAAGTTAGAGACTACGTTAAAATCTATTTATGTGGCCAATGGGACACTACTCAGACCTACCATTGCCTGTGCGTGGGTGAGTAGTGCTATTGAAAATGATCAGAAAACTTGTCATCAGAGATTGACACAATAGATAAAGACGAGATTCTCCTAACGTTAGGTCATATCAAAGACGCTGCTGCATATATGCTAGAGGCCATGAAAGATATTGGGTTTTTGGTATCAAAAGCTGCTACCATGGCTATTTCAGCAAGGAGAGCATTGTGTATTCGCCAATGGAATGCTGACGCAGATTCCAAAAGAAATATGGAGGCTCTCCCGTATAAAGGTGAGGCCTTGTTTGGAGATGGGCTGGATGCTTTAGTCTCTGCGGCTACCGCAGGTAAGTCGACATTCTTGCATTATTCTCCTGCGCCAGCGAAAAAGACACATCACTCTCATATGCAGTCCTTTCGGCCCAATAAATACAAAAAGGGTAAAGGTTCCCCTTTCTTTGCGGGAAGAGGAAGGGGAAAAGGAAAAAAGTCTGCAGTGTCTCTGGGATCACAGGAGCAGAAATCAACCCCTGCTTCTGCCAAATCTTCAGCATGACGCTGGGGCTCCCTTGCGGGAGTCCGCTCAGGTGGGGGCACATCTGAAACTTTTCAGTCAGTTCTGGGTTCAATCTGGCCTGGACCCGTGGATCTTACAAATTGTATCCCACGGGTACAAACTAGAGTTTCAAGACGTTCCCCCAGGCCGATTTTTTAAATCGGCCTTACCAGCTTCTCTTCCAGACAGGGAAGTAGAAGCAGCTGCAATACAAAAATTGTGTCAGGATCAAGTCATTGTCCTGGTTCCCTTGTCACAACAAGGAGAAGGTTTTTATTCAAGCCTATTTGTAGTTCCGAAGCCAGACAGCTCGGTCAGACCAATCCTAAACCTGAAAAATCTGAATCTCTACCTGCAAAGGTTCAAGGTCAAGATGGAATCTCTGAGGGCAGTGATTTCCAGTCTGGAGCAGGGGGAATTCATGGTGTCAGTGGACATAAAATTTGCCTACTTACATGTTCCCATTTATCCTCCGCATCAAGCTTATCTGAGATTCGCAGTGCAGGATTGTCATTACCAATTTCAGACGTTGCCGTTTGGACTTTCCACGGCTCCGAGGGTGTTCACCAAGGTAATGGCGGAGATGATGGTCCTCCTTCGACAGAAAGGAGTCAATATAATTCCGTACCTGGATGATCTCCTGATAAAAGCGAGGTCAAGAGAAAAGCTGGTGCAAAATATTGCACTCTCCCTGACAATACTTCAACATCACGGTTGGATCATAAATTTTCCAAAGTCACAATTGGAACCGACGACAAGATTGTCCTTTCTGGGGATGATACTGGACACGGAAGTACAGAGGGTATTTCTTCCAGTAGAAAAGGCTCTGGAAATCCAGAGAATGGTCAAACAAGTCCTGAAACCAACAAGAGTGTCGATTCATCAATGCATTCGGTTGTTGGGAAAGATGGTAGCGGCCTACGAGGCCATACAGTTTGTCCGATTCCATGCCAGAGTATTCCAGTGGGACCTGTAGGACAAGTGGTCCGGATCCCATCTACACATGCATCAGAGGATAATCCTGTCATCCAAAGCCAGAATTTCGCTCCTGTGGAGGCTACACAGTTCTCACCTCCTAGAGGGACGCAGATTCGGGATTCAGGACTGGATCCTGGTGAGCACAGATGCAAGTCTCCGAGGCTGGGGAGCTGTCACACAGGAGGAAAGCTTCCAAGGAAGATGGTCAAGTCAAGAAACTTGTCTTCACATAAATGTTCTGGAGTTGAGAGCCATTTACAACGGCCTTCTACAAGCGGTGCATCTTCTTCAAGATCAACCCATACAGATCCAGTCAGACAATGTAACAGCAGTCGCGTATATAAACCATCAGGGCGGAACGAAAAGCAGAGCGGCAATGGCAGAGGTATCAAAGATCCTCCGCTGGGCAGAAAGACATGCAAGAGCTCTGTCGGCAATTTTCATTCCGGGTGTGGACAACTGGGAAGCAGACTTCCTCAGCAGACACGATCTCCATCCAGGAGAATGGGGCCTCCACCAAGAAGTCTTCACAGACTTGACAGGTCTTTGGGGAATTCCTCAAATAGACATGATGGCGTCTTGTTGCAACAAGAAGCTTCAGAGATATTGTTCCAGGTCGAAAGACCCTCAAGCAATAGCAGTGGATGCACTGGTGGCCCAGTGGGTGTTTCGGTCAGTGTATGTCTTCCCTCCACTTCCACTGATACCAAAAGTTCTCAAAATAATAAGAAGAACAGGTGTTCGGGCAATCCTCATGGTCCCAGACTGGCCAAGGAGGGCTTGGTATCCAGATCTTCAGGAGTTGCTCATAGAAGATCCTCGGCCTGTCCCTCTCCGCAAGGACCGGCTGCAGCAAGGGCCGTGCGTGTATCAAGACATATCACTGCTACGTTTGACGGCATGGCTGTTGAGCGCCGGATCCTAGCCCAAAAGGGTATTCCCAAAGAAGTCATTCCCACTCTTATTCAGGCCAGGAAGGGAGTAACGTCTAAACATTACCACAGTATTTGGAGAAAATATGTGTCTTGGTGTGAAACCAAGAAGGCTCCAAAGGAAGAGTTTCAGTTAGGAAGTTTTCTCCATTTTCTCCAGGCGGGTGTGGATGCAGGCCTTCGATTGGGTTCAATCAAGGTCCAGATTTCGGCTTTGTCCGTTTTCTTTCAGAAACAATTGGCCTCCCTTCCAGAAGTTCAGACATTCGTGAAAGGGGTGCTACACATCCAACCTCCATTTGTGCCTCCTGTGGCACAATGGGATCTTAACGTGATTCCTTCAATCAGATTGGTTTGAACCTCTCCAGGAGATAGAGCTAAAATTTCTCACTTGGAAAGTAGTCATGCTGTTGGCCTTGGCATCCGCAAGACGGGTGTCTGAGTTAGGGGCCTTGTCTCACAAGAGCCCTTACTTGGTTTTCCATGAAGATAGGTCTGAGTTACGAACTCGTCAGCAATTTTTTTCCAAAGGTGGTTTCTTCTTTCCATATAAACCAACCTATTGTGGTGTCAGTGGCAACTGACACCTTCGCTGCTTCAAAGTCTCTGGACGTAGTCAGGGCTTTGAAAATCTATATCGCCAGAACGGCTCGGGTAAGAAAAACAGAGGCGCTGTTTGTCCTGTATGCTCCCAACAAGATTGGGTGTCCTGCTTCTAAGCAGACTATTGCGCGCTGGATCAGAGGTACGATTCAGCACGCTCATTCCACGCCAGGATTGCCGTACCGAATTCGTTGACTGCCCATTCTACTAGAAAGGTGGGCTCATCCTGTGCGGCTGCTCGGGGGGTCTCGGCATTACAGCTTTGCCGAGCAGCTACTTGGTCAGGGGCAAACACATTTACTAAGTTTTACAAGTTTGACACCTTGGCTGATGAGGACCTACAGTTTGGTCAATCAGTGCTGCAGGGTCATCCGCACTCTCCCGCCCGTACTGGAGGTTTGGTATAACCCCATGGTACTGAAGTGGACCCCAGCATCCTCTAGGACGTATGAGAAAACAGGATTTTAATACCTACCGGTAAATCCTTTTCTCCTAGTCCGTGGAGGATGCTGGGCACCCAGCCCAGTGCGTACTTTACCTGCAGTTGTTAATTTATTAAAAATGTTTCAACACGGTTGCTGTAATATTCATGCCCATTGGCATATGTTGTGTTGAATGCCATGTGCGCGGCATGGTTGAAGTGTGAGCTGGTATGAATCTCACCATTAACTAAAAAAAAGTAAATCCTTTCCTCGAAATGTCCGTCTCCCTAGGCACAGTTCCTATTCTGAGGTCTGGAGGAGGGGCATAGAGGGAGGAGCCAGTTCACACTCTGAAAAAGTCTTAAAGTGCCCAAGGCTCCTGCGGAACCGTCTATACCCCTTGGTGCTGAAGTGGACCCCAGCATCCTCTACGGACTAGGAGAAAAGGATTTACCGGTAGGTATTAAAATTAGAGATGAGCGCCGGAAATTTTTCGGGTTTTGTGTTTTGGTTTTGGGTTCGGTTCCGCGGCCGTGTTTTGGGTTCGACCGCGTTTTGGCAAAACCTCACCGAATTTTTTTTGTCGGATTCGGGTGTGTTTTGGATTCGGGTGTTTTTTTCAAAAAACCCTAAAAAACAGCTTAAATCATAGAATTTGGGGGTCATTTTGATCCCAAAGTATTATTAACCTCAAAAACCATAATTTACACTCATTTTCAGTCTATTCTGAATACCTCACACCTCACAATATTATTTTTAGTCCTAAAATTTGCACCGAGGTCGCTGTGTGAGTAAGATAAGCGACCCTAGTGGCCGACACAAACACCGGGCCCATCTAGGAGTGGCACTGCAGTGTCACGCAGGATGTCCCTTCCAAAAAACCCTCCCCAAACAGCACATGACGCAAAGAAAAAAAGAGGCGCAATGAGGTAGCTGACTGTGTGAGTAAGATAAGCGACCCTAGTGGCCGACACAAACACCGGGCCCATCTAGGAGTGGCACTGCAGTGTCACGCAGGATGGCCCTTCCAAAAAACCCTCCCCAAACAGCACATGACGCAAAGAAAAAAAGAGGCGCAATGAGGTAGCTGACTGTGTGAGTAAGATAAGCGACCCTAGTGGCCGACACAAACACCGGGCCCATCTAGGAGTGGACTGCCGAGTGCCGACACAGAGGTAGCTACAGCCGTGGACTACCGTACTGTGTCTGCTGCTAATATAGACTGGTTGATAATGAGATGTAGTATGTATAAAGAAGAAAGAAAAATAAACCACGGGTAGGTGGTATACAATTATGGACGGACTGCTGAGTGCCGACACAGAGGTAGCTACAGCCGTGGACTACCGTACTGTACTGCGTCTGCTGCTAATATAGACTGGATGATAATGAGATGTAGTATGTATAAAGAAGAAAGAAAAAAAAAACCACGGGTAGGTGGTATACAATTATGGACGGACTGCCGAGTGCCGACACAGAGGTAGCTACAGCCGTGGACTACCGTACTGTACTGTGTCTGCTGCTAATATAGACTGGATGATAATGAGATGTAGTATGTATAAAGAAGAAAGAAAAAAAAAACCACGGGTAGGTGGTATACAATTATGGACGGACTGCCGAGTGCCGACACAGAGGTAGCTACAGCCGTGGACTACCGTACTGTACTGTGTCTGCTGCTAATATAGACTGGATGATAATGAGATGTAGTATGTATAAAGAAGAAAGAAAAAAAACCACGGGTAGGTGGTATACAATTATGGACGGACTGCCGAGTGCCGACACAGAGGTAGCTACAGCCGTGGACTACCGTACTGTACTGTGTCTGCTGCTAATATAGACTGGATGATAATGAGATGTATTATGTATGTATAAATAAGAAAGAAAAAAAAACACGGGTAGGTGGTATACAATTATGGATGGACTGCCGAGTGCCGACACAGAGGTAGCTACAGCCGTGGACTACCGTACTGTGTCTGCTGCTAATATAGACTGGTTGATAATGAGATGTAGTATGTATAAAGAAGAAAGAAAAAAAAAACACGGGTAGGTGGTATACAATTATGGACGGACTGCCGAGTGCCGACACAGAGGTAGCTACAGCCGTGGACTATCGTACTGTACTGTGTCTGCTGCTAATATAGACTGGATGATAATGAGATGTAGTATGTATAAAGAAGAAAGAAAATAAAAACCACGGGTAGGTGGTATACAATTATGGATGGACTGCCGAGTGCCGACACAGAGGTAGCTACAGCCGTGAACTACCGTACTGTGTCTGCTGCGACTGGATGATAAATAATGATATAAAAAATATATATATATCACTACTGCAGCCGGACAGGTATATATTATATAATGACGGACCTGCTGGACACTGTCTGTCAGCAGAATGAGTTTTTTATTTTATAGAATAAAAAAACACCACACAAGTCACACGACGTGTGTTTAACTTTTACAGGCAGACATTCTTTCACAATACAATATAGTATACTATATACTGGTGGTCAGGTCACTGGTCAGTCACACTGGCAGTGGCACTCCTGCAGAAAAAAAGTGTGCACTGTTTAATTTTAATATGTACTCCTGGCTCCTGCTATAACCTAACTGCTCCCCAGTCTCCCCCACAATTAAGCTGTGTGAGCACAGTCAGATATTATACATAGATGATGCAGCAGCACACTGGGCTGAGCACAGATATGGTATGTGACTGAGTCACTGTGTATCGTTTTTTCAGGCAGAGAACGGATTATATTAAATAATATAAAACTGCACTGGTGGTCACTGGTCAGTCACTAGTATAACTAACTAATACTATCAGCAAAATTCTGCACTCTCTGTCTGAGTACTCCTCCTAAGCTCCAGTAAATGAAGTGTCACTGTCTCACTCTGTCACTAGTATAACTAACTAATACTATCAGCAAAATTCTGCACTCTCTGTCTGAGTACTCCTCCTAAGCTCCAGTAAATGAAGTGTCACTGTCTCACTCTCACTCTCCTATCTATTTCTTCTCTAAACGGAGAGGACGCCAGCCACGTCCTCTCACTATCAATCTCAATGCACGTGTAAAATGGCGGCGACGCGCGGCTCCTTATATAGAATCCGAGTCTCGCAATAGAATCCGAGCCTCGCGAGAATCCGACAGCGTCATGATGACGTTCGGGCGCGCTCGGGTTAACCGAGCAAGGCGGGAAGATCCGAGTCGCTCGGATCCGTGTAAAAAAAGCTGAAGTTCGGGCGGGTTCGGATTCCGAGGAACCGAACCCGCTCATCTCTAATTAAAATCCTGTTTATTATTGTATTCAAGCCCTAGTAAAAGAGGCTGGTTCCTGGGAATAGAGTGGCAGGACCAGTGGAGACATCAGCAGAGGGGCCCTCCAATGCTAATTCAGGTGCTGGAACCTGCAGCACGCCTGAAGAGTAAAGTGAGTAAGAGACCACCAAATGCATGGAGACATGGTCATCACTGGCACTGCTACCAAGTGGAGCTGCTAAAATACATATCTAGTCTCTGTCACTGGACTGATTTTGTGAAACACAGAGCATTTTAGTACCAAAATTCGAACCAAAAAAATCTAACATTTGTTTAACCTATGAAGTGAAAACACCTATATTTATAACTCTGGCAGCATGATAGCACAGTGGTTATGTCTTACGCAGCTGGGTTCATCAGTTCATCTATCTATTTGGACGTTTCATAAATTTCCTCCACATGCCCATTTCCTACTTGGATGCTGTCTAATATAAACCAGAAGGTGCAACTGATCATAAACAAAATTAGTAACTTATGCTGCAAATTAAATCTAACGGTGACTAATGTCAACTAGAGATGTGTGGCGGGCACTTTTCGTGCTTTGTGTTTGGTTCTGGTTCCATCCTCGTGTTTTGGATCTGGATTAGTTTTGCCAAAACCACCCTTTCGAGTTTTGGACCTGGATGATTAAAAAAAAACAACAACATAAAAACAGCTAAAATCACAGAATTTGGGGGTGATTTTGATCCTACAGTATTATTAACCTCAATAACATTCATTTCCACTCATTTCCAGTCTATTTTGAACACCTCACACCTCACAATATTGTTTTTAGGCCAAAAGGTTGCACCGAGGTCGCTGGATGACTAAGCTAACTGACACAAGTGGGCGGCACAAACATCTGGCCCATCTAGGAGTGGCACTGCAGTGGCAGACAGGATGGCAGATTTAAAAAATAGGCCCCAAACAGCACATGACGCAAAGAAGAAAAAGAGGTGCATTGAGGTAGGTGGATGGCTAAGCTAAGCGAAACAAGTGTGCGGCACAAACACCTGGCCCATCTAGGAGTGGCACTGCAGTGGCAGAAAGGATGGCACTTAAAAAAAACTAGTCCCCAAACAGCACATCATGCAAAGAAGCAAATGAGGCGCAACGAGGTAGCTGTATGAGTAAGCTAAGCGGCACAAACACCTGGCCCATGTAGCAGTGGCACTGCAGTGGCAGACAGGATGGCACTTAAAAAAACTAGGCCCCAAACAGCACATCATGCAAAGAAGTAAAAGAGGTGTAATGAGCAGGGCCGGAGCTTCCACTAGGCAGCTTTAGGCAGCTGCCTAGGAGCGCCGGGACCTGAGGGGGCGGCCTGTTACAGCTGCATTAAAAAGGTAGCGTGGTCCTACCTCTCACAACTGCCGCAATCCCCACAGCATTCGTACCTACAGTAGCCACGACTGTCAAGCTCCTGTATTGCAGGGTGACATGCGGTGCTGCTCTTCATTCCGGGCTCTTTCACAGACTACTCAGTCCCATCTCTACATCGCAGCCTGCAGGTGAGGTGGCTACACAGTGCACTGTCCGCATTTGATAAGGAAAGAGGGGGAGAGTAGCAGTCTTGGGGGGCGGGTGCTGAGATGAGCAGTAGGCATGCACACTATCTGGGGTGGATGAGCAGCAGAATGCAAACAGATGGTAGAGGGGAAAAACAAGACATTTAAAAGAGTAGGGGAAGGAGGGTGAGAGCAGCAGGAATCCACACAGACTATGGAGATGGGGAGAAGAGAGCAGCCATGCAACAGACTGGGGTTGGGGGAGGGCAGCAGTATGCTTATCACCTGAAGGCCGGTTAGGGGGAAGGGGCAGTAGGCAGAACTTTTGCCTAGGGTGCCGAGAAACCTTGCACCGGCCCTGGTAATGAGGTAGCTGTATGACTAAGCTAAGCAACACAAGTGTGCGGCACAAACACCTGGCCCATCTAGGAGTGGCACTGCAGTGGCAAACAGGATGGCACTTCAAAAAAATGGGTGGTCTTCAGTATGCCGGCGGTCGGGCTCCCGGCGACCAGCATACCGGCGCCGGGAGCCGGACAGCCGGCATACCGACACTTATTCTCCCTCGTGGGGGTCCACGACCCCCCTGGAGGGAGAATAAAATAGTGTGGCGCGCGTAGCGCGCCACCGTACCCGTAGCGTGGCGAGCGCAGCGAGCCCGCAAGGGGCTCATTTGCGCTCCCCACACTGTCGGTAAGCCGGCAGTCGGGCTCCCGGCACCGGTATGCTGGTCGCCGGGAGCCCGACCGCCAGCATATCATAGTGAACTCCAAAAAAATAGTCCCCAAACAGCACATCATGCAAAGAAGTAAAAGAGGTGCAATGAGGTAGCTGTATGACTAAGATAAGCAACAAAGTGTGCAGCACAAACACCTGGCCCATCTAGGAGTGGCACTGCAGTGGCAGACAGGATGGCACTTAAAAAAAACTAGGCCCCAAACAGCACATCATGCAAAGAAGAAAAAGAGGTGCAATGAGGTAGCTTTATGACTAAGCTAAGCGACACAAGTGTGCGGTACAAACACTTGGCCCATCTAGGGTCGGCACTGCAGTCCCACTGCACTAATGTGGATACTGGACGCACGTCTAACACCAGCATACTTGTTATGGCCTCAGTAATCCGTTTTGCAACACGGTATATATATATATATATATATATATATATATATATGTGTGTGTATGGGGTGAGCAAACAGCGCCCAAAAAATATGCCGTAGACACAAGTTTTTTCACAGTATGTCAGCTTCAAATACCCCCAAATATACAGTCTCTATACGCCACTCCCTAATCCATAAAGGGCGTCTGCTACCTCTTAAGTGGGTTCTGCACCAGTACGAGTGCAGGATAGAGATTAAAAGTTGGAAGTGATGGATAAGATCTAAGCGACCAATGGTGGCAGCAAATTAAAAGGACTACTATTTTACTTAAAAGAAGGGGGTTTATTCAGGAACAGAAAGATGTTTTATATATAAAAAGAGCTTATAAAAATACACAACTGGCCAAACGGGGTTGCAACATCCAAGGTGCTAGATATTAGCACGATGGGACCTAGGGTCCCATCGTGCTAATATCTAGCACCTTGGATGTTGCAATCCCTTGATGAAGTCAGACCAGACGAAACGCGTTGAGTGAATCCTGATACTACTGAATCCTCAGTTAATCTACTTATATCCATCTCCATTATTTTAATTGCATTCCAACTTTCATTTATCCCTCATCAATTCCATGTTTTTAGATTTTAACATTTGAATTGTATTTTTTAGTAACCCCATGCTTTTCAATTTATTTTCAAACTTTTTACGTGCTCCGTGTAAATTTTAAAATTGTTCTCTTGCTAGTGTAATTTTGATGTTTTTTCATTTTTATGTGCCTAGGGTCCCATCGTGCTAATATCTAGCACCTTGGATGTTGCAACCCCGTTTGGCCAGTTGTGTGTTTTTATAAGCTCTTTTTATATATAAAACATCTTTCTGTTCCTGAATAAACCCCCTTCTTTTAAGTAAAATAGTAGTCCTTTTAATTTGCTGCCACTATTGGTCACTTAGATCTTATCCATCACTTCCAACATATATATATATATATATATATATATATATATTTACGGCAGTATCACTGGAATTATATGGTAGTACCACTGGACATATATGGTAGTATCACTGGAATTATATGGCAGTATCACTGGAATTACACGGCAGTATCACTGGATTTATACGGCATACCACTGGAATTATACGACAGGATCACTGGAATTATACGGCAGGATCACTGGAATGATACGGCAGTATCACTGGATTTATTCGCCAGTACCAATGGAATTACACAGCATTATTACTGGACTCGATTTATACGCCAGTACGACTGGAATTATATGGCAGGATCACTGGAATTATATGGCAGGATCACTGGACTTATACTGCAGGATCACTAGAATTATACGGCAGGATCACTGGAATTATACGGCAGTACCACTGGACTTATATGGCAGTACCACTGGACATATATATGGCAGTATCACTGGACTGGATTTATACGCCAGTACCACTGGAATTATATGGCAAGATCGCTGGAATTATACAGCAGTACCACTGGACTTATACGGCAGTACCACTGGACATATACAGCAGGATCACTGGACTGGATTTATACGTCAGTACCACTGGAATTATATGGCAGGATCACTGGAATTATACAGCAGGATCACTGGATTTATACGGCAGGATTACTGGATTTATACGGCAGGATCACTGGAATTATACGGCAGGATCACTGGAATTATACACCAGTACCACTGGAATTATACGGCAGGATCACTGGATTTATACACCGGTACCACTGGAATTATACAGCAGGATAACTGGAATTATATGGCAGGATCACTGGAATTATACGTCAGGATCACTGGAGTTATACGGCAGGATCACTGGAATTATACGGCAGGATCACTGGAATTATACAGCAGTACCACTGGATTTATACGGCAGTACCACTGGACATATACGGCAGTATCACTGGACTGGACTTATACGCCAGTACTACTGGATTTATACGGCAGGATCACTGGAATTATAGGGCAGGATTACTGGATTTATACGGCAGTACCGCTGAACATATACGGCAGTATCACTGGACATATAAGGCAGTATCACTGCACATATACGGCAGTATCACTAGACTTGACTTATACGCCAGTACCACTGGAATTATATGGCAGGATCACTGGATTTATACAACAGGATCACTGGAATTATACGGCAGTACCACTGGATTTATACAGCAGTACCACTGGACATATAAGGCAGTATCACTGGACATATACGGCAGTATCACTGGACTGTAATATACGCCAGTAACACTGGAATTATACGGCAGGGTCACTGGATTTATACGGCAGGATCATAGGAATTATATGGCATGATCACTGGATTTATACGGCAGGATCACTGGAATTATACAGCAGGATCACTGGAATTATACAGCAGTACCACTGGACTTATAAGGCAGTACTACTGGACATATATACGGCAGTATCACTGGACTGGACTTATACGCCAGTACCACTGGAATTATGCGGAAGGATCACTGGAATTATACAGCAGTACCACTGGACTTTTATGGCAGTACCACTAGACATATACGGCAGTATCACTGGACTAGATTTATACGCCAGTACCACTGGAATTATACGGCAGGATCACTGGCATTATATGGCAGGATCACTGGAATTATATGGCAGTACTACTGGACTTATATGGCAGTACCACTGGACATATATACGGCAGTATCAATGGACTGGATTTATACGCCAGTACCACTGGAATTATACGGCAGGATCACTGGAATTATACGGCAGGATTACTTGATTTATGCGGCAGTACCACTGGACATATATGGCAGTATCACTGGACATATACGGCAGTACCACTGGACATATACAGCAGCACAGGGACACCACTACTGGACTGATGCAGGACAACACAGCACCACTGCAATGGACTGGATTTATACAGCAGTACTGGACATATGGCAGCAGAGGACACCACCACTGTGACTGGACTGATGCAACACAATACACCACCACTGAATTGATGCAGCACAACACAGCACCACTGGACTGGACTTATACAGCAGCACTGGACATATGGCAGCAGAGGACACCACTACTGTGACTGGACTGATGCAGCACAACACAGCACCACTGGACTGGACTTATACAGCAGCACTGGACATATGGCAGCAGAGGACACCACCACTGTGACTGGACTGATGCAGCATAAGACACCACCACTGGACTGATGCAGCACAACACAGCACCACTGGACTGGACTTATACAGCAGCACTGGACATATGGCAGCAGAGGACACAACCACCGTGACTGGACTGATTCAGCACAAGACACTAACACTGAACTGATGCAGGACACTGAGGACAGAGACACGTCCTCTCTCTACACTCTCCAATGCCGGAGTGAAAATGGCTGCGATGCACGGTGACTTATATGGAATCCAAACCCCGCAAGAATCCGACAGCGGGATGATGACGTTTTGCCTCGTTCTGGTTTCCGAGTTAGGTGGGAAAACCCGAGCCGGACTCGGATCCGGGCTTGAGACGTGAAGTTCGGTAGGGTTCGATTCTCTGAGATCCGAACCCGCTCATCTCTAATTTCAACAAATATATTTTTGCCCAATGCTGCTAACGTTCTTTACTGTTACACATATTCTTGTCACTTTCATTTTTCTTGCTTACTTCAACACTTTTTTTTTTTAAAGTAATCGAGTATCTTGCCCTAGCACTTCACCTATCATGACACACAACAAATCCTGTCAGTTTGGATCAATATTATGCTATTCATAGTTACCTGTAACCTCAATATCCCGTAGCTGAAGGCATTTTATTCAGACACTTAACTTAGGGGGTCATTCCGAGTTGATCGCACGTAGCAACTTTTTGCTGCCTGTACGATCAACTAGACGATGCCTATGGGGGGAGGGCTTTTTTGCATAGCAAGGCTGTGAACGCATGTGCAGCCGTGCTATGCAAAAACATTTTATGCAGTTTCTGAGTAGCTTTCAACTTACTTACCCACTGTGATGTCTTCAGCTTGTCTGCTCCCGGAATTAACGTTAGACACCCGCCCTGCAAATGCCTGGACATGCCTGCATTGGACTCGCCACTCCCAGAAAACAGTGAGCTGCCACCCCGGAATGCCTTCCTGCTGTCAATCTTCTTGTCATTGCGTCGCTGGGCAACGATGCACCTGCGCACTGCAGCCGCCGCGCATGCGCAGAACCGACCTGTTCGCACCACTGCGAAAAACAGCAGCGTGCGAATGGGTCAGAATGACCCCCGTAGTGTAAGATTTCTTACTGTAATGTAAAT
Organism: Pseudophryne corroboree; assembly: GCF_028390025.1. Classification (NCBI taxonomy): domain Eukaryota; kingdom Metazoa; phylum Chordata; class Amphibia; order Anura; family Myobatrachidae; genus Pseudophryne; species Pseudophryne corroboree. The sequence continues at coordinate 542,018,430 of NC_086448.1, read as the reverse complement.
GTGCAGGGAGGATGCATGAGAACAGATGAAGGTTCCTTTAGAGATTAGAGATTTGTTACTACGGTATACACATTGACAACTTTTAGCACAACAACATACAAAGTGGTTTAATTCTGTTGTCAATTGATTATCAGTCTAAACTGAAGTAATGTTATTCTATGCAGCATTTGTAAAATAGTTATGTGATGCTTGTGTTACATAAACTTATTGGATGAACCTTTCCCTTTCCACTTCCATATCCTATAGGTTTTGATAAAGGTGCCAGTGGTGTGCAATGGCGATCAGTCCACACGATAAACAACTTAACTAGGATTGGTTACATTGTTTGCATGCTTGCATGCATGATGAAGTTCCACTTGATTCACTTGCTCTATGTTCAGCACTTGTACTTGGGACTTTTGGGTTTCACTCCCTTTGGCAATAGAATGAAATTCCCAGCATTGGTCTCAACAGGTAGGGACTCTTGAAACTATAGTACTTTAACTCATCCCGACCCATTGATAGCTTGGTAGCACATCCAATGCTACTCTACTACTAGAAAATTATACTCAGTAAGGTTATGCAGCATCACTATTGCAACCTCCTATTCATCTTCTTGGACATCTACTGATGCCAATTGATGAGGGACTTACAATATTTCCAGCTTTAACTGAATCTACATGTCAAATTTCCATGTAGTGTAGTTCTCTGAGCCCGCTAACTAGGCAAACTTTATACCGGATCCTGCACTGTACATTTTCACCCTTGGAATTAACAGAAAAAAAGAGGGTATTATTATTGCGCTTGATGTACTATATAAATAAGAATGTATATATTAATATGTGTTTGTGTTTGCTTTTACTCAAAGTTATTACACAGAACTTGCTTCCAAATTTATAATTTTTTTTTACTAAATTCAATGTATAACAACAATTAATACCAAACTTAAAATACCATATGGACTCAAGGAATCAATTTATATTCTCCAACCACACTGATTGAAAACACTAAATGTCCTTTTTCACTGTTAGGTAATAGCAACAGTGTATTTCTTGTAGTAATAAACAGACACATCCGATCTGTTACATTAGCTGTACATATTGCAACAAAATTGCTGAAGGCCTGTAATAAGGTATATTGTCTCTCCAGTCCTCCTGCTACTGGCGTCCCAGTGCAGAGGATAATGCAGTATTATAATTACCCGAACCAGCAGGAATGTCCAGTATCACAGCGCAGGCACCTGGAGAAATGTCCTTGTGGCGTTTGGCCAAAGTGTGATGCAGGACGCCAACCGCCGGAATTAAGAAAGGATGTTTTTATACTCACTCAGATCCTTTTTATTCTGTGTCGCTGCAGCTGCTTTCTTGGTATAATTTTTCTTCTCACGATGGGTGTTAAGAGCTGCCGCCACATCTCTCCGTTTCTCTCTCTGTCTCAGCCATTGCTAGGCGACCGGGACGTCATTCCACTTCCGTCTCTCATCCGCCATTGCCTAGGCAACAAGGACACCGGGCAGGCATCTTGGGTTGTCAGGTAACTTGGATGCCGGGCAGCCAGAGGGACTTATGGGAGCCTCCCTATCCCAGAGACATGCAGCATTACAGCTGCTTCCATTCCGTGTAATTAGAGCCCGTGTACCTTATTGGTGGTCTTTCATTTAAAAGTCAATCTGACCAGTCTCTCCCCACCAGTTATGCTTACACCTAGCATAGAAGTCACTGGTTCATACCTGGTCCTGAGAATCTTGTCAGCCTGAGTAATCTGTGCCTGCACTCGGTTGCTTTCACATCCAGCAGTAAGCTTTGCCACTCCTGTTACATGGACGTTGCTGTGTCTCAGGGTATTATCTTTACCTGCTTACCTCCTGCAGTTGCCAATCCACTGTGTCAACGCAGGACGTAAGTTGCGACTACATCACAAAGTGATTTATTTTGTCTTCACATCTACAGCTCACCATCAGTTATACCATCAAACATTAATTGATTGTGAGTGAAGGAGATGCCTTTGCAGCTAATTCACCGTGTTAGTCCAGTCACTCTTCCAGTCATCCAGGAACATCTCTTCTAAAAGCTGGACTACCATCCCTTGTCAGTCTGTTTATACTTCACGCTGTGCATTGCCACACTACGATAGTTGCTTATCAATAGCTTTGTCTTTTGATCTCCCTGTTGGAAACCCTCGAGTAAGTAGCTGTAATTTCCTACTGAAGTTCAGCCACATACAGGAATATTGCTGTCACCAACCTGCATCTTGGACGCTGTGTTGCGACCTTGTAGCACTCAATAATCAGTTCTCTTTAATCTACATCCGTGGTTCCTAGATTATTTATATAACCTCTTACTGTCCAGGCAGCCGCCTAAGTACCGATGAACACATTCAGTTCTTTGGGAACAGTGGATGGGTTTTAGTGGCAACAAGACCTCAAATTATGACTCTAAGAGTGTTATATAATGAAGTTTAGAAAACCTTAACACTGGGGGCCTGGCATCCTTGGGGCCTGGGGCCATAACCTGCTGGCAGATTCTATAGATGTGATATAGGTGACAATGGTGTGTAATGGAGGACAGGTTCGCACGATGAATGATTTATCTAAGATTGGTTTATTAACCAGGTAGATTGAGTTGCAGTGTAATGCAGTAGATATACAACACAGCAGGTTTTACAGTTCTGGTCAGGAATGCATGAGGTTTGTTGGTAGTGTATTATATAGAGAGGCAAACTTGCATACATGTATACTGGTGGCAGTGGCATATGCAGTGTAAATAGTATTGGTGACATGGTGGGATTTAGCAGGTTCATACAGACACTTAGGGGTACATCATTCACCTGTGGAGAATGGAATTAGAGGACACACGAAATGCTGCACATAAAGGCCGGTGGTCTACTGCGGGTACTAGCAAGTGACAGATGAGGAGACAGTGCAGAGTGCCCTTCTCCAAAAGAATGACATTGTCAGTACTTATAGAAAGTACAGCATGTGTATGTTGAGTGATTTCATTGATTAAAGGCAATGAATCATAAAATATATGTCCTGGTTGATGGAGAGGATGGCAGGGGCAGAACTGCAGAGTGACTGGAGTGGGCACCTTTTCAACCCCTCCATTTTCTGTGCTGTGGACAGTAAGAGCCCCGTAATGCCACCCCCCACTATAAGTCCTCCTGGTCAGAGAAAGACATTGCATCTTCTGCTCTGATAGAGTAGCCAAGCTGACCAGGCAGTGCAAAGTTCTGTCAGCTGCAATACTCAGCTGCTTGCAGTTGGTATTGCAGTGTTAAACTGCAGTGACTGAAGTGAGCAGCATTAGCTCCATGTCTAATGATTACCCCTTGCACTCTTTGTAATACAAGGTACATGCATCCACTTAAATCACAACATGGTAGGTTCGGGTGACAGGTCGCCACATATCTCTGGTTCTGCTAGTACTCAATCCATCACTTTGCTCACTTTGCTTTTCTGTGCATTAACTGAGCACTAGATGTCTCTGTCTTGGTAATGACCCTGAATTCCAATGGATTTTAGAAAGACCCTTTAAAATGTTGTGATTGTGCACAATTGACTCTTTGCCCTGGGTAACAGAAAGCCTAGCTTCATCTCTACAAAGAAGAATATATCCACCAGCTGGACAGCCATGCTTAATAAACTAACCATAGGAGGCGTGGCCTAGCAATAGTACGGGGCAGTTGAGTTTTCCCTGGGCTCCCGCTGAGTTCGTCTACTGCGGCCCCTTAGTGCACCCAGGCTCACCTCCTCCTTGCCGGTGTGTGGTGTCCGAGTGTCCTGCTCTCAGCAGCGAAGCTGGGACGTTGCTGCATCAACTCTGTGGGCTGCGGCCTAACAAGTTCCCGGAAGCCGCAGCCTGTGCTGCCTCCTGTGCCCTGTCGGCGCGGAGGTCCGTGATCTCCGGCTGTGTCCCCTTCTGCGTCTCCCGCTTGTGACCACTGGTGCTGGGCTGCCTGGAGGCATATACCCTGCTCCACTATCCACCAACACTCCCTGTCTGTGTGTTCCATTGGAGCTGCGGAGCTGCAGATCTCTCCTGCTCCAAGTGAGTCTCCTTGCTGCTGCAATTCTCCTAGAGTGCTTGCTTTGCCTCTTTCACCAGGAAACTCCTGGTGGGCCTGTTTGCATGCCACTCTGTTGACCCCTGCTCACCCTCCCTCCAGTTTCATCTGTCGGCAATGTGTCGGCTGAGCCTACGCGGGAACATATTGCTCCCCTACAGTGAGGTACATTCAGAACTAGGACACATCATATACAGTTCCAAGAGTGCGGTGCCGTGCAGCTGCCCCCTGTGCCCTGCCTGCGGAGTTAAGCTTTCATGGCCCTGCCCCCTCCTGACTTCCACTCTCTGACTCACAATTTCATACTGCCACTGTTCCCTGTGTGGATCACTGCCTTTGGCTTCCCACTCTCCCCACCTGCTGTCCGCTCATGTGCACAAGTATATTGGAGTCGTGACATGGAGCTCTTCGTGATGTAACTATGTGCCCCGAGGCACCCCACCCACATTGATTATAATCACTTTGCTGTCTCTGCCTGAAGAGTGCCTCTTCTTTTACTCAACAGTGAGATCCGTTGCAATTGTGATACTTTAATTTTGGTCCGTGATACTTTTCAGCATGCCTCCAAAGAAGACCAAAGGGGTGCTGCCCTCTCGTGTGACTTTTTCTACTCAGAAAACGTCGAGTGTAGTCTCCTCTCCATCTGGTTCACCAGCTTCAGCTTCTATGGGCAGTGTTCCGTCAATCAACCCCACTGGCACTCTCTCCACACTGGGGGCTGACTGTGACCCAGACACTCCACTTACGGTTAAGTCACTATGCCAAATTTTATCGTCTTTCAAGTCGGATCTAACCAAGGTTTTAATGTCCGCAATCCGGAAAATTAAGACAGACTTGGTTGCTATCGGCGACCGCACTGATCATTTGGAGAAGAAAATGGAGGAATTGGTTGCCTCTCACAATGATTTGATATCTTCTCATGACCTCCAGCAATCTGAGATTGAGACCCTCAGGAATAAGGCGGCAGATTTGGAGGTTCGGTCTCAGAGAAATAATATTAAGATCAGAGGAATTCCAGATTCGGTCTCCAACTCTGACTTGGAAGATTATGCGTTGGTCCTCTTCCATAAATTGCTGCCGACTGCAGAGGAAAGAGATTTGCTGATTGACCAAATTCACTACCTACCTCGCCCATGTACTGTCTCAGCCTCCTTGCCAAGGGACACACTTCTCCGAGTCCACTTCTTCACTACTATGGAGAGTATTCTTAGAGCGGCAAGAGATACAGGCGATTCAGAAGTCCTGGGAGGACTACAAATTTTCCCGGACTTTTCTGCGCTGACTATTGCTAAACGGAGGTCCTTGGCGCCTATCACGTTTGCTCTTTGGGCTCATGACATCCCATACCGCTGGGGATTCCCAGTGAAGCTCATTGTTATGTACAAAGAATCTTCCTACACTATCTCTTCGCTGGACGCCAGAGTCAAGCTGTTGTTGGACTGGGACATTTCGGTTAAACAGACTTCAGGAATCAAGTCGTCTGCAGCCCCCCGTACGGAATGGGCTTCCACTTGATTGCTTTCTTGCATTATGTTGGTTTTCTCTTCTCTGTACCGGATGCCTACTGTTCTGAGGACGTTGGCCTCCTGTCTCTTGGTGCAGGCCTGATAGGCTAAGTATAGTAGCTTAATGCGTTAAATGTTTTATATTTTTTCTTATCTTCTCCTTTGTTATATAAAAAGTGCATCAGTTATTTGTGCTCTTAGCGTTCCTCGTGACAACCTTAGGTTGGGTCGCTATAGTTTGTATATCTCTGTTTTGCTATAGAAGTTTTCTCTATGCCTCTGTTTATTTACTTGAAGGTATATTTTGCTGTTTGTTTTATGTTGACAGCTCTGTGATTTCATATATATTGTTTATGTACACTTCTCTAATATTTTTGTGGGTGGGGGTGTTAGGCTTCTACACCCCCAGTTTTTCTCTCCCTATATCCCTCCCTCTTTTTCTCTTCATTTCTTTGTCCTTGTCTTTTTTCCTCCCTCCTCCTTTTGGATCCTGCTGTATGTACTTCCCAGATATGGCTCTTTTACTATTCTACATAATGCTATATGTTGGTTTAATGACTTTTTTCCTTATTAATATACAATGCCCAGGTTGCTCTCCCTGAATTTTAAGGGTTTAAATCCCCCTAATAAACATAGGCTGGCCCTTTCCTTTTTCCATAAAAAGCCAAGATTGTAGCATTACAGGTAACCCACTTCTCTTCTATTAGATCGCCGCTATTTAAGGATAATAGATATCCTCACGGATACTTTGCCAATGGCCCCTTTAAATGGAATGGAGTTGCCATCTTATTTAGCAGTGCAGTGTCCTTTGTCCAACATTCACTGTTAGCTGATAAAAACGGTCGCTATTTAATCCTCAGTGGGTTATTAGATGGTCACCTTAGTGGCCATCTATGCCCCAAATTCTAATCAGGTCTCCTTTCTCCGTAAATTATGCCTTTTGATTCAAAAATCTGTCAACTGTTCTTTAATTATAATGGGAGATTTTAATTTAGTTTTGAATCCAAAATTGGATAGATCTGATAGGCTTCAGACACCTAGATCCTCTCCATCTGCTGGCCCATCCACTGAATTTTGTAATTTACTGGCTGAATTCGATCTCGATGACATATGGAGAACTCATAATCCTTCAGGGCGCGAATATACATTATATTCCCCAGTCCATAACTCCTATTCCTCAGTTTAACTTGTGTTGGACGATAATTGGAACTTACAACATTCTAAAGACATAGGGGTATATTTACTAAGCTCCCGATTTTGACCGAGATGGTGTTTTTTCTTCAAAGTGTCATCTCGGGAATTTACTAAACTAAAATCTCGGCAGTGATGACGGCATTCGTATTTTTATTACGGCTGTGTAGTAAAAATACGAATGAATACACCATCGGTCAAACGCGGCTGTTTAGGTATTGAACTCGGTCATTTACTAAGCATTCGTATTTGAAATCTCTTCCGTGAAAATGCATGTGCGGCCGTGATAAAATACTAATCGTACAAAAAGGCTACAAAAAAATAGACCTGCTTTTGAAAAGCGTGTTTACATGTGTTGCCAATTCTACATTACTCACGCCTAACTTTTTGGACCTTTAAAAGGGGCCCAAACACATTTTTCTCCTCTCTCACTCTGAAATGGCTGCTACCATGTGAAGTACTGCTGTCTTGTTTGCTGGGGGATACCCGACACTGCTCCATGAGGCTACAATAAACCAAGGCCAGGAAAATGAACATGGTCAGCAGGTTGTACAGGTTCCGCGTAGGCTGGGCATGCCAGTTTTTTTTAGTGGGCGTTTAAACTTTAACAAATTGGCTGATGACCAGGTTATACAGATAATCCGACTAAATGTAAATAAAATTTTCCGTCTGTATGACCTTGACAAACTGAACCTAGACCCTGAGACAGCACACTCTCGCTCTGTCTCAGGCCTGCACAAACTCCTGGCTGTGTTGCACTTAATGGCTACTGGCAGCTTCCAGCCTGTGACTGGCGATGTCATTAGTATCTCACAGGCCACCTTTTCTAAATATTTAATTCAGGTGAGTTAAAACATACATACACGTCTATGTCTAAGTGGTGCTTCTGTAATGTAATATAACACAGTATTGTATTGATTACAGGTCATGACACTCACCTTAAATTTAGGAATGTCCACTCAGGTTTTGGATGTCTTGGATGGCCACATAGATGCCTCTCTCTGCTTCCCTACCCAGGAGTCGCAGTGGCATGCAGTCAGGGTAGCTTTCTCTGAGCTTGCGGCCATGCCCAATGTGCTGGGTGCCATAGATTACACACACGTTGAGCTGAGGCCACCTAGGGGCAGGCAATATATTTATACCAATAGACATCTGGGCCAAGACACTAATGTGCAGGTGGTTTCTGTAGCTAATGAAACAATACACATATTCCGTGTGAACAATTTATTACCTTGAACACAGGCATTTTTTCTGTAACAAATCAACATAATTTTTAAATGAACAAACTATTAGCTGCAGGCCTGATTATTATTTTTTTTGGTGTGTGCTGGGTGCCGAGGATTGGGCTGGCTCGTTGGTCCGGGTTCTACTGGAACGTCTAACTGGGGATTGAACTGGGGTCTGGCTTGGTGTAGTTGTCCCCGAGCTAGAGCTGACTTGGTGTGATGCCAACACATTAAGGCTTTGACTTAGTATATTGAGGCTTGCAGTGAGTTGCGTATTAGCGGCAGTGTTGCTTGCTATTATTCTGGGCAGGTTGTCGTTTACAATTTGGTTGTGTTGGATTAGCTGAATTAGGGATTGTTGCTGCCGCTGTTGTTCATCCATGATGGGTTGGAGATTGGCTTGCATTTGGCAGTTGTCTGCCCTCATCTGCTCCATTGAATTGGCAATTCTGCCCACCTGAACTATAAATCTGCCTGAGTTTCGACTCAGTCTAGGCAGATGATGGGGCAGACTTGCCAGGTATTGGCTGTGGGTAATGAGGCACGCATAGCTTTGCTCCTGTTGTGTGGCCCAACGGCTCCAAAACTCAGTGCCCATTTGTGTCTGGGGTGGTGTAGTGCTCAATTGGGGGCTGTGGGATGTTTGGGGTGGTTGGGGTATGTCCTTCGGCGTGGTTGGCTGGGTAGGATCGATGGGCTGCAGGTGTAGTGTGTAGGTATCCTGCTGGGCACTTTCCTGCTGGGCATCCTCGGTTATGATGGCTGGTTCTGTATGGGGTTGAAGACAGCCACTATTTAGTAAATATTTAGCATTGGTCTTACTATAGCTTTACGTCAACATGCATTACTTCTTAATATTCATGTTGGAATTGATAAATAGATTGTGGCCTAAACTTAACTATGTTGTTCACCTTTTTGTATAAATATGTGGCTTCTAACGTTCACTACTCAGTTGTAATAAGTTTGAGGGAATTGTTGGACTCTGAGCCATAATTAATGTGCGAACACGAAGAACTCTAACAAATACAAATTACTACATTTACATATTGGGTATGAAGCTTCCTTTGGAACAACACACACAATACAATAAATGTGTTGACCAATACACTCATACATTGTTCAAGGCAGTCAGTGGTCTGCCCAAAACATTAACAAATATAGTGGTCTAAAATGTAAACATTAACAATGGGTGAAAAAGTCTTAAGGTGCCCTATGTTTAGAACTGGTGATGTTGGCCATGCAAAACAATTGGATGGACTTAACATTTATGTAGGTGTTTTTAGCAAAGATTAAAAGTATAAATATTTGTTGATATGGCCAACATCACATCTGACAATTAACCATCTAAAAAAAACCTTACCACCATGTGCTTGCTGTTGGTGATTATTACAAGGATGACTGTTCATGTGTTTTTATTTTTTTGCTGTGCACAAACAGTGGTGCAGATGTATAAACCTGGAGAAGGCATAAGGAAGTGATAAACCAGTGATATGTTCAAGGTGATAAAGGCACAAGGCAACAGCTCCAATATGCAAATTAACAGTTAGGTTTTTTTTGTGCTGCTGCCTTTATCACCTTGCACATATCACTGGTTTTTCACTTCCTTATGCCTTCTCCAGGTTAATACATCTACCCCACTGTTTTTTTACTTCTTTACAGATAATTGTTATGTTTGCTCACCAGACAACTGAGGGGATTGTGGATCCTCACTTTGTGGGCTGGCCAAAATAGCTTGTGGTGGCAGGGCCGACACTGCGGAGATGTGCCGTTGAGGTGGTGATGATGGTGCTGGTGATTCAGCCTCAAGACGGCGTCTCTTGGTTGGCATCCTAGCCACAGTAACTGAGCCCTGTGATGGGCGCCTTAGTGGAGGGGGGTTTGCTGAAGAAGAACCTATGTGATAAGGTAAACATTAACATTTTGTGTTTCTATGTGTTTGCAGAATATGTGTTTACAGTTAAATCTTACCTGCATTGCCACCATCTGCATCTCTTGGCAGTGTTGGATGTGGCCTGGCTGTGCTGCTTCTCTTTCGTACTGTAGAAATATGAAGAATGTCCTCATGAACATACTATTTTGTTGATATGTTTATGCAAATTCCTTATTGTGTTGTAAACATATGTGGAACCTGATGAGAAGTTAACTAAACGATGCTTATGCTTTTCTCCCTGACTTCATTGGGTGTGTATACTTTAAATAAGAAACAATTTCACCAAACAATACATACACAAAGACGCATAATGCACAATATTATACTACTTAAAACCCAAGCGTTGTAGCTTGACACAACCACAATATTGCACGCTAAGTTACCAATTTTTGATGCTAACAAGAAAACACTACCCACAAATATCTGCACAAAATTGTAAACATCAAATCCAAATATGCATGAAAAATCACATCAAGCACACAAAGGACAACCCAGAACAACACACAATAAACATAAATCCATTGAAATTGTTAAATAAAAAAACTTTGCATAAAACATATTAATCACACTTCTTAAAAATACACCTACAAACATTTACTTTTGAAATAAAACACCAGAAAAAGGCCAAGGCAACCAGAAAAATTGACAATACAAAGGATAAAAACATACATAATTGATATTAACACTACATCAGGCCTGGCCAACCTGTGGCTCTCCAGATGTAGTGAAACTACACATCCCAGTAAGCCCTGCCACAGTTTTAGCATTCCCTAATAGCAAAACTGTGGCAAGGCATGATGGGACTTGTAGTTTTACAACAGCTGGAGAGCCACAGGTTGGCCAGGCCTGCACTACATCACCAACACATTAGAAGAATGAACCAACTTACAATCACAATTAGCTAGAAGACAATTCAGACAACTAAGGACAAAGCACAGATGTTTAAATAAAAAATAAAAAATAAAATAACTCACCATCCTGCCTTGGCCGATCCGAATCCCGGACATGAGTCGCACCAACCACTTCTGGCGGAAGCAGAGTACGCACAGGCTCCTCCCAATCCCGATAAGACGCTCGGAAAGGGTGTCCACCCCCGATTTGGCGGGCTGATTTACCTCCTTCGACATCTTAGCCTTGACACGGCGCTTGATGTCGTAGAATCGCTTACGACACGTGTCCTCGGTCCGCCTCACCACACCCTCGCTATTAACAGCCGCAACGACCTTCCCCCACAGAACAGTCTTCCTGCGTGATGACACCGTTGCAGCATCATGGCCAAACAACTGTCGATGATGCCTCATCAGCTCCTGCACCAATGCCATATTCTCTGCGTAGCTGAATTTAACATTGCGGCCCGTCTTTGTAGTGGTGCGTGGCTGCGGAGCCACAACACCATCACTATCACTATTACTGGAGGCCGCAGCAGCAACCTCCCCCTCCTCCTCACTCACCTCCTCCCTCTCACTCACCTCCTCCACCTCACTCACCTCCTCCACCTCACTCACCTCCTCCCTCTCACTCACCTCCTCCACCACACTCACCTCTGACTGGGACATAATCAGGACAAACAACAAATAACACTGAGAAAAAAAACAGTAAACACACTCCTCCACTACCACTACACACCACACACCAAACACACACACACACACACACACACACACACACACACACACACACTCACTCACTCACTCACAAACAATGACAATAGACGTTAAAAAAAACAATGACAAAAAACTAGACAGACTTTTAAATAACTACACAACAAGTATGACAAGACTACTTACACACACAGTACAGCACTCAACAATCGAAAATAACCTCCTCAAATCCTCCACAAACTCCAAAAAACTCACCAACTCCTAACACACCTTCCTCTCACCTCTCCACTAGCTAAACCCACGAGGTGCGGACGGTTTGGGGCGTTTTTATAGTAATGAGCACAGACACTCCTCCATCACGAATCAAATCAATCACGGACGAGTGACAAAAACGAAACTTAGAAAAAAAACGCGTCCGGGAACGGATAAACACTGCCATAACAGAAATGTGACGCAGTCGTAAAAAAAACTCATAACACGGCCGCAAAACCACTAAATCGGCCGCATTCTACCTTACAAAACCACGAATGACATCGACATCGGAAAACACGAAAAATAAAAATACGACAGCTTAGTAAATGAGGCGTAAAATTTTCAAAAAGTTGCAAATTCACACATTCGATGTCATTCGTGATGAATCTCCCTCCAAATCGGTACAAATACGAATTTTAGTAAATTTACCCCATAGACATTCTCCACATTACATGGTCTGACCATGCCCCGATAGTTTGATCTTGGAATATTATCCATAGGAATGTTCCATTCCGCCCTTGGCGCTTATCTCCCCACCTCTTAACGGATGCACTGTCAAAGAAGATTATCTCTAATAGTATAGATTCCTATATGTCTCATAACTCTCCCCAAGACACATCCACCCTAAACCATTGGTGCGCCTTTAAGGCCGTTACTAGGAGTGCCACCATTCAGGCTGGTGCAATCCTCAAAAAATAGAATGCTCAATGGCAAGCAGACCTTGAGTCCAAACTGAGGGAACTAGATGCAGAGAATAAGAGTGCACCATCTACAGCTCTTCGTAAAGAGTTATATGAAGTGTGTAGCCAACTGCAGAAGCTATTAATGGCCCAAACACAATCAGCGTTGCACAGGTTGCACCAGAAATTCTACCTATTTGGCAATCGGTCTGGCAAGATGTTAGCCCATCAGTTACGTATGCAGAGGGCCAAGAATAGGATTAACCATGTCTTTACTCCATCTAAAATGAACGTCTTAAACCTCCAAGATATATTAACCCAGTCTGCTGATTATTACTGCCAACTTTATAACCTTTCTCGAGACTCTCATACTCCTCAACCCTCACTGTCTTCTATAACCTCTTTTCTAGATAAAGTACATTTACCGTCCCTTTCTCCAGATCAATTGGAGGTATTGAATGCCCCCTGGACTCCTTCTGAAGTTGAGGTAGCCATAAAGTCCCTTTCTCGGGGCAAAGCTCCTGGTCCTGACGGATTTATTAATTACTTTTTATATAACATTTCAGGAACCTCTGATGCCCCACCTGACTGTTCTTTTTAATACCATGTCCTCTGTAGGTGCTCTTCCAAAGGAACTGTTGGAGGGGCAAATAGTGAAATTGCCTAAACCTGGGAAAGACCCAGCGTATTGTCATAACTATCACCCAATAGCGTTACTGAACAGGTACATAAAACTCTACACCAAATTAATTGCTATCCGTATTCATTCTTTTTTACCCTTGCTGATACACCCGGACCAGGTGGGATTTGTCCCTGGTAGTCAGGCATCAGACAATACACGTAGGGTGTTTAATTTGATTGATTTTCTTCCTAAAGATCAGAGCCTTCTTCTGTTGTCCTTGGACGTGGAGAAGGCTTTCGATCGCCTAAATTGGGCCTATATGTATGAAGTACTGACGGAATTTGGTTTTAAAGATAAAATATTGTCTTCTATCGCCGCTCTATACAGTTCTCCCTCAGCCCGGGTGTTTAGTATTTGTTTTCTATCTACAGCTTTTCCCATTACCAACGGTACCAGTCAGAGTTGTCCTCTCTTCCCCCTGGTGTTTGTTTTGGCAATTGAACCCCTGGCTTCCCTGCTTTGTAGTGATAATGTTTTTCCTGGGGTGACTGTAGGTGCGTCATCACATAAGTTATGTTTGTTCACTGATGATGTTCTTTTATTTGTTTCTGATCCTTTATGAACCCTGCCCCATTTCTATTTCATTTTAGATCAGTACAGTGCAGCCTCTTATTACAAATTGAATGCGACAAAAACTGATACCCTTCCTATTAATTTTCCGAACTCTCTTGCTTCCTTGCATAGTGCTTACCCTTACAATTGGCGATCAGAGTCGATCAGAGATTTAGGTGTTAATATCCCAGCTGACGCATCAAAGGTTTTTGAGGTGAATTTGCCACCACTTATTAATTCTCTTACCTCCCTTTCTAATTCTTGGCTTGCATATGAAATTTCTTGGTTAGGCCATATGGCAGCCTTTAAAATGACCTTATTACCCAAACTTATGTACATTTTTCGTACGATCCTCCATGTTTTTCCTAAAAAAGATTTAGCGGCCTGTACTGCTGTTCTAATTAAATATATATGGGCCTCTGGTCCACCTAAGTTGGCTCGCTCTAAGATGGTTCTCCCTAAAACTATTGGTGGTCTAAACTTGCCGGATTTGACCTTATATCATGAGGCTTGTGTTTTAGCTCAACTAAAGGCCTATTCAGACCCTAGTCCCAAATTGGGGTGGGTGTGTCTGGAACAGTTATCTTTCCCACTAGAAGACTTATTGAAAATCCCCAAGTCTCTACGTCCTTCCCCCAATACATATTTGCTCTCTACTCAGGCGTTTCTTTCAGTGTGGGATTGGCTGACTGCCAGACTTGCCTCTACTTTACTAATGCTCCTGAATATTTCTTTAAAAAAGTTAGCCAAATTGATCCCGAATTTGAATTTGTCAAACTGGCTTTTGTGTGGTATAACTGTATTTAGTGACTTGCTGGAAGGGTCAACCTTGCTTTTCTTCTCTGGCCTTCAACGATTTGTCATTGGTGGCATCACATATCTAAGCAAGTGAATCCTGTTAATCCCCTGGCAGCTAAAATGTTTACACGTCTTACACAATCCACTTCTAAAGGTGACATTACGTTTTGGTATAACAATCTCATTGATTTAATCCCCGTTTCTAAATCTACTGCACAAAGGAAATGGGAAATGGACTTAGGCATTACGCTTTCTCCTGCCCAGTGGAGTAAAAATTTTCAGTCCTCCTATACTATGTCCCAGTGCTTAAATCACACCGAATGCATATAAAATTGCTCCACAGATTGTATCGAACTCCCAATAAATTGCACACGTTTTGGCCTGTATGCTCTAAATTTTGCTGGCGACAATGTGGTGAAATAGGCCATGTGCTCCATAGTTTCTGGTCCTGCCCTAACATTACCGGGTTTTGGTTAGAGATCTTTTTAACTATTAAACAAAGTTTTGGATATGTCAATGTCCCCATCCCCCTCCTTGGCCTTATTAAATATAAATATAATTCCTGATAACATTTCGTCCCATAAGCGATATGTTCTCGGCCATATTCTCATAGCCGCTTGTGCGGCATTAGCCCAAATGTGGAAACAGCTGACTGCCCCTACCCTGTTAAAAGTTGTACAGAAAATTAACTTTCATTTTGTTATGGAAACGGAATATTTGCCTCATTTATATTCGGTTAATTCTCCATTGGTTCGTTGGTCACTTTGGCATGTATTTTTCCACGGACGGGGAGGGCACACCCTCTTCAGTTTAGTCTCAATGAGAATATGTCTGCCTCTCCGTGTGATCTGTGACCCTATTTGTGTAATAATATTACATTGTCTGGCTTATGTGCTCCGTTACAGACTACCTATATGTTTGTTTGTTTGTTTGTTTGTTTGTTTGTTTGTTGATGAAGCCATGTATAAGAATTGTGATTTTTTTTCTCTGTCTCTGGGATCTTGCCATGTTCCCCTTTCCCTCCCCTACCAGTCCCCTTTCTCTTTTTTCTGTACCCCTTGAATACCTAAATTACAATAAAAATTATGTTGTTAAAAAAAACAAAACTATCCATAGATACTGATTCATTAAGTAAATACCTTATCTGAGAATATCAACATGGTCACAATTTCAACAGAGAACATGTTGACTTGTTCATCATGCTGACATTCAGCACGTTTACACTGGTGAAATGCTAACATAAGGCCTAATTCACGTTTGCAAGGAATTGCGCATCCGCTTCCTCCAGTGTCATTCAAATTCAAATGCAACAGGCAGGGCTGCCATCAGAAATTGTGGGACCCGGGACTGACAAAATAGGAAGTGTACCGCCCCCAATCTGAAAATTATAATTAAATAAAAATAAATATTTATTCCAAAAAATAAAAAATAACATTTCTATGCAGAAACGAAGCTACCCCCTCAAGTCTGTGTATTTAAGGTAGGAATATTTTTTAATTTATTTTAGTTGAAATTTTTAAATTCACCATCAGTCACCTTAAGATCTCACCTCATTTTTCTTTTTTTAATATATATATTATATACACATGCAGACATACATACATGTGCTGCTGTCGGTAGGGCCCAAGATGCTCATGCTGCTGCCTGCCCGCCTCTGTCCCGCTGTTCTGCTGCTGTCCTTCGTCCTCCTGCAGCTCTGTATTGAAAATGTCCCTCTCAAAATGGCCGCTGCCTCAAAGGAGACAGTTATTAAAGATACTAGAGGGCTCCTCTAGTATCTTGAAAAACTGTCTCCTCTGTGGTGGCGGCCATTTTGGGAGAGACATTTTTCAATACAGCTGCTGGAGGATCGGAGGACAGCGTCAGAACAGCGGGGATGACAGTGGAACGGCGGGGACTGCGGCGGGTGGGCAGGCGGCTGCATGAGCATCCTGGGCCCTTCAGTGAGGCCGGGCCCGGGACAGCTGTGCCCCCAGCACCCCCCTGATGGCGGCCCTGGCAACAGGAGACATCTGTAGGAGATAGACACCTACCGTTAGCATTTGTGAGATCTGAGTGCTGCATCTGAGGACACCACCTCGGATCACCATTGCGACCATCGGCTGCGATTTGCGATGGTTTGACACCAGCTAGCCTGCATAAGCTGAAGCTTACTTAGGCTGTAGGAATTGGATACCGGGGTTCAGGAAGTCTGGACCGTGGACCCATCACGCCTTCACAAAGGGGGCTTCCCCAGCTCCATCCCCTAAATGCCGCAGCATGTCACTCCTGTTGCGGCTGACAGGGGGCTGCAAGCGATATTGCAAGACCCATGTGCAAATGCACAAAACTGGTCTAGCATCTACACAGACCCCAAAAACATCATATTTGTGCGCAAACCATTGGGTTTGCATACACATATGAATTAGGCTCATAATCAGAATGTCCACAATGTATTTTTCAAGTAAGCCTAATCCTATGTCTAAGGTAACCCTACCGCTAACCCCTAAACCGAAGACTAACAATGTTAATATTAACATTTCCAGATGTAAGATTTTAACTTGTCACACGCCAGGGGCAGCGGCCGCCGCGCTTACCCCTGCGCGGCTGCTGGTCCGTTTGGCGGTCCTCGTCTCCGGCGGTCCTCGGGTCCCGGCGTCTGGCTGGCGCAGCTCCCGGCGGTTCCCCGGAGCGTGGGCGCCGCCAAGACAGCCGGCGTCACGTGGGCGGGGAGCAGATGATGTCACGAACCCGCTTCACCAATCCAATAGAGGCGGGAGATTCAAAACCGGACGCCGGGCAGAGCCTCGGCGCCTGAGTATCGTCTCTTTTCTGAAGTCGATGCCAGAGCTCCCGTACGCAGTGTGTTTCCCAGCAGCTATACTCCAGTGCATCTAGCATTCAGGGTGCCTTCCTGCAGCACAGTCTCCAGTAATCCGAGCAACTAGTGTGTTCCTCTGCAGTGCAGTTGCCAGCGCTCCCTGGATTCAGCAAGGCCTGCGGGCCGAACCAACTTTAGTGTTTCCAGCGTTCAGTGTCATTCACCATCGCTCACAAGTTCCTTATTCATCAGTGTCCTTATACATCGCTCACCAATTCTTCAGTGTCATTCACCATCGCTCACAAGTTCCTCATTCATCAGTGTCCTTAAACATCGCTCCCCAATTCTTCAGTGTCATTCACCGTCGCTCACAAGTTCTTCATTCATCAGTGCCTTTTAACATCGCTCACAAATTCTTCAGTGTCTTTCATCATCGCTCACAAGTTCTTCATTCATCAGTGTCTTTAAACATCGCTCACAAATTCTTCAGTGTCTTTCATCATCGCTCACAAGTTCTTCATTCATCAGTGTCTTTAAACATCGCTCACAAATTCTTCAGTGTCTTTCACCATCGCTCACAAGTTCTTCATTCATCTGTGTCTTTTAAACATCGCTCACAAATTCTTCAGTGTCATCTACCATCGCTCACAAGTTCTTCATTCATCAGTGTCTCTAAACATCGCTCACAAATTCTTCATTCATCAGTTGAACATTGCTCACGAATTCTCCAGTAACTTTTTGACATTGCCCACAAGTTCACTTCCTTTCATGTGCCGCTTTATTGCTCCCTTCCCTTAATAAAGTTTCTCAGCATTCTTTCACCAAGCCTAACTATCAGAGTCTTGTATGAGGAAATCCTATATCCGACCATCGGAAGAACCCCCGAGTCCACAACATCCCCAACCCAGGTCAGTGACAGTATACTCAGGCCTCATGGCCTCGGAACCCAGAGGCAAGCGCCATCCAGGATCTGGTTTCCCGAGTTCAAAGTCAGGAGACGGCACAAAGCCAAGTGATGCAGTATCTCCAGGAGTTATCTTGTCGGCTGGATCAAATTCAGGCTTCTCTGGCTTCAGTAGTTCCGGCTCCAGCTCCAGTACCCGCTCCTGTGGTTGTCCCTAGTAATGTTCAATCCCTGTCGGGAACCAGGTCACGCCTTCAGCTTCCCACTCCTTCTCGCTATAATGGGAATCCAAAGAATTGCCGTGGTTTTCTCAACCAATGCGAGGTACATTTTGAACTTCTCTCACACAACTTCCCCACAGATCGGTCCAAGGTGGCGTACATTATTTCCTTGCTTGAAGGTTCAGCGTTGGATTGGGTGTCTCCGTTATGGGAGCGTTCTGACCCGTTGGTTTCCATTTACACCAATTTCATCACGTCATTTCGTAGGATCTTCGATGAGCCCAGCAGAATGACCGCTGCTTCTTCGGATTTGCTCCGAGTCCGACAAGGCTCCCGTTCAGTGGGACAGTATGTGATTCATTTCCAAACCATAGCCTCAGAACTGCGCTGGAATAATTATGCTCTCCGGGCCGCTTTCTGGAATGGGCTCTCCGACCGCCTAAAAGACGAACTGATCACTAGGGATCTGCCAGATTCCTTAGAACAGTTGATCTCACTCTGTGTAAAGGTGGATCTTCGTATGCAGGAACGAGGTGGCGAACGTAGTGGGTCAGAACGATCCAGATTCTGGTCTCTCCCGTCTAAGCAAACGGTTACCCCAAATGCAGACGAACCTATGCAAATTAATCGATCTCGGCTGTCCCCGGAAGAATGACAGCGCCGTCGTGAGGGTAGACTCTGCCTCTATTGTGGAGCTGCGGATCACTTTCTCAAGTTTTGTAAGTCCCGTCCGGGAAACGGGCAGTCCTAGCTTTTTCTGGAGGAGTCGAGTTAGGGGTTACATCTAAATCTTCTCCGACAGTGGACTGTTTACGCTCCGTGTCTCTGTTTTCTGGGTATATAGCCAAACCTGTTAAGGCTCTGCTGGACTCCGGGGCTGCAGGGAATTTTGTTTCTCTTTCTTGTGTCCAAAAACTGGGTTTACAGTTACAGTCCGTCGAACGACCTATTACGTTGACTGCTATCAATGGGACCCAAATTTCTAATGGTCTTATTTCAAGTCGCACAGTGCCAATCAAGCTGCAGGTTGGAGCTCTGCATCAAGAACATCTGGAGTTCCTAGTGATTCGGGAGATGCCTAACGATCTGGTTCTTGGTCTTCCTTGGCTTAAAGTACAAAACCCTCACGTCGACTGGAAGTCGTCACAAATAGTATCCTGGAGTTCATTTTGTCATTCTAATTGTCTCACTCCTGTCTACCCGCTCCGCGTATCTTCCAAGTCGGATGAGAAGCTCATTCCGGAGGCCTATCGGGAGTTCACAGACGTGTTTTCGGAACAGGCGGCCGATCATTTACCACCCCATAGACCCTGGGACTGTCCCATTGAGCTCATCCCAGGGAAAATGCCACCCCGGGGACACACTTATCCCTTATCATTACCCGAGACCCAAGCCATGTCGGACTATATCAAGTCTAATCTGCAGAAAGGATTCATTCGCCCCTCTACCTCCCCGGCGGGAGCAGGCTTCTTTTTTGTGAAGAAGAAGGACGGCGGGTTGAGACCATGTATTGACTACCGCGGCTTAAATTATATCACCATTAAGAACAAATATCCTTTGCCGCTCATCACAGAGCTATTTGATAGGGTTCGCGGAGCCCATGTCTTCACCAAGCTCGACTTAAGGGGAGCCTATAATTTGATACGAATTCGACAGGGGGACGAATGGAAGACGGCCTTCAATACCAGGGATGGGCATTACGAATATCTGGTAATGCTGTTTGGCCTCAGCAATGCCCCTGCCATCTTCCAAGGATTTGTGAATGAAATCTTCCGAGATATGTTATACATAAGTGTAGTGGTATACTTGGATGACATTCTGATATTTTCTAAGAATCTCACAGAGCACAGAGTACAGGTCAAGGAGGTACTTCTTCGTCTACGAAGGAATCATCTCTACGGCAAGATCTCCAAATGTACCTTTGAGGTTCCTTCAATTCCATTTCTTGGTTACGTCATCTCAGGTACGGAGCTTCGCATGGATCCGGAAAAACTTACTGCTATTCGGGACTGGACTCAGCCTCTTTCCTTGACAGCGGTGCAAAGATTTCTGGGTTTTGCGAATTACTACCGGAAATTCATAAAGGGATTCTCTACCATTGTGGCACCTATTACTGCCCTAACCAAAAAGGGGTCTGACCCAAGTCATTGGTCTTCTGAAGCTGTAGCAGCATTCGCCCAGTTGAAAGCAGCCTTTATGTCCGCTCCGGTACTCCAGCAACCGAATTTTTCAAAACCATTCTTCTTGGAGGTCGATGCTTCCTCGGTCGGCATCGGTGCCGTGCTTTCACAGTACTCCTCTGACGGGAAGTTACATCCATGTGGTTTCTATTCTCGCAAGTTCTCTCCTGCTGAACGAAACTACACCATCGGAGACCAGGAACTCTTGGCAATAAAATCTGCCCTGGAAGAATGGAGATATCTATTGGAAGGTGCTAAACACCTAATTACGATTTATACCGATCACAAGAACTTGCTGTATCTCAAGACAGCCCAGTGCTTGAATCCCCGTCAAGCTAGATTGGCGCTCTTCTTTACTCGATTCTCATTTGTCATTAAGTACCGGTGCGGGACGCTTAACACCAAAGCTGATGCTTTATCTCGTTCCTTGACGGCTTCAGATGAGGAGAACTGCGTTGGAAAGGCTTTGATTCTCAGTCCAGTTTCTATTTTGGCAGCTCCCACCGCTTTGGGTCCTCCTCCTGGGAGAATGTCTGTACTAGCTGAATTTCGACCGAAGTTGTTGCAGTGGGCTCATACCTCCAAGTTTTCCGGTCATCCTGGAGTTCAAAAAATGTGGGAGTTTCTACGAAGGTCATACTGGTGGTACACTATGAAGAAGGACATACAAGATTATGTCAACTCATGTCCTCAATGTGCTCAGCACAAAATTCTTCGTCTGCCTCCTGCAGGGTTGCTTCATCCACTGTCCATTCCTAAGAGGCCTTGGATCCATATCTCTATGGACTTTGTCACCGAACTGCCCCTCTCCAAGGGTCACAATACCGTGTGGGTGATTATTGACCGCTTTTCTAAAATGGCACATTTTGTTCCTTTGACCGGGTTACCGTCAGCTCCCAAATTGGCTTTATTATTTATCCGTGAACACTTCCGCCTGCATGGGTTACCTCAGGAAATAGTCTCTGATCGGGGGGTGCAGTCCACTGCAAGATTCTGGAGGGCTCTCTGTTCAGCCTTACAAATAAAACTTAAGTTTTCATCTGCCTACCATCCTCAGACTAATGGGCAAACTGAACGCGTTAATCAAGATTTAGAGACTATTCTCCGCGTTTATCTCTCTCCTTCGCAAGATGATTGGGTGGAACTGTTGCCCAGTGCCGAGTTTGCCCATAATCATTTGTACCACTCTTCCACTGGTGAGTCCCCATTCTTCATTAATTATGGATTCCATCCTCAAGTTCCAAAATTACCCGTCTGTCCTCCAGAAGATGTTCCTGCTGCAGCTTCAACTCTTCGGCACTTCAGTCAAATCTGGAGTAGGGTTCACATTAACCTCAAGAAAATCTCAAGCCGCTACAAATTCTTTGCAGATAGGAAGCGACGGGCAGCTCCCCAATACAAAGTTGGTGATAGAGTATGGCTCTCTACCCGCAATCTCCGTTTAAGAGTGCCCGCTATGAAGTTTGCCCCGAGGTTCATTGGTCCTTATCCCGTGTTGCAAGTTCTGAACCCGGTTGTCTGCAAATTGGGTTTGCCTTCCCACTTTCGGGTACCAAATTCCTTCCATGTTTCTCTTCTTCGTCCCCTTATTTTAAATCGGTTCCATTAAGAGTCACCTAGGCCAACCTCTGTAGAGACTGAAGCCGGAACGGAATTTGAAATTAAAGCTACTCTTGACTCTCGTTATCTTCACAAGAATCTGCAGTACTTGGTGGAATGGAAGGGTTATGGCCCTGAAGAGAGGAGCTGGGTCAAAGCTACTGATGTTACGGCCCCCCGACTGGTGCGGATCTTCCATTCCAGACATCCAACAAAGCCCGGGAAGTGTCCAGGGGCCACTCCTGGAGGAGGGTGTACTGTCACACGCCAGGGGCAGCGGCCGCCGCGCTTACCCCTGCGTGGCTGCTGGTCCGTTTGGCGATCCTCGTCTCCGGCGGTCCTTGGGTCCCGGCGTCTGGCTGGCGCGTCTCCCGGCGGTTCCCCGGAGCGTGGGTGCTGCCATGACAGCCGGCGTCACGTGGGCGGGGAGCAGGTGATGTCACGAACCCGCTTCACCAATCCAATAGAGGCGGGAGATTCAAAACCGGATGCCGGGCAGAGCCTCGGCGCCTGAGTATAGTCTCTTTTCTGAAGTGGATGCCAGAGCTCCCGTACGCAGTGTGTTTCCCAGCAGCTATACTCCAGTGCATCTAGCATTCAGGGTGCCTTCCTGCAGCACAGTCTCCAGTAATCCGAGCAACTAATGTGTTCCTCTGCAGTGCAGTTGCCAGCACTCCCTGGATTCAGCAAGGCCTGCGAGCCAAACCAACTTTAGTGTTTCCAGCGTTCAGTGTCATTCACCGTCGCTCACAAGTTCCTCATTCATCAGTGTCCTTATACATCGCTCACCAATTCTTCAGTGTCATTCACCGTCGCTCACAAGTTCTTCATTCATCAGTGCCTTTTAACATCGCTCACAAATTCTTCAGTGTCTTTCATCATCGCTCACAAGTTCTTCATTCATCAGTGTCTTTAAACATCGCTCACAAATTCTTCAGTGTCTTTCATCATCGCTCACAAGTTCTTCATTCATCAGTGTCTTTAAACATCGCTCACAAATTCTTCAGTGTCTTTCACCATCGCTCACAAGTTCTTCATTCATCTGTGTCTTTTAAACATCGCTCACAAATTCTTCAGTGTCTTTCATCATCGCTCACAAGTTCTTCATTCATCAGTGTCTTTAAAACATCGCTCACAAATTCTTCAGTGTCATCTACCATCGCTCACAAGTTCTTCATTCATCAGTGTCTCTAAACATCGCTCACAAATTCTTCATTCATCAGTTGAACATTGCTCACGAATTCTCCAGTAACTTTTTGACATTGCCCACAAGTTCACTACCTTTCATGTGCCGCTTTATTGCTCCCTTCCCTTAATAAAGTTCCTCAGCATTCTTTCACCAAGCCTAACTATCAGAGTCTTGTATGAGGAAATCCTATATCCGACCATCGGAAGAACCCCCGAGTCCACAACATCCCCAACCAAGGTCAGTGACATATCTATGTTGATATCATTCTGGTTTTGACATTATGTGGGTCGCTGGGCAAGAGGGGGCTGGACGGCGGCGTTAAGCCGCCGTTTAGGGGACGCGGTCCGGCCAATGCAGGCATGGCCAGACCGTTGGCGGGGCGGGGCGCGGTGGCTGTGTGACGTCTCACGCAGCCACTGCGGCCAGTGGCAGCGGCAATCAATTCCCGGCCAGCCGCAGGAGTTGTGCTGGCCGGGAGTTACTCCACAAATACAAAAGCATCGCTGCTGTGCAATGCTTTTGTATTTGTGCAGGGGGGGGGCAGACTGACATGCGGGGTGGACTAGCTCTGTGCTGGGTGTCCCCCGGCATGTCAGGGTAGATGATCGTAGCTGTGCTAAATTTAGCACAGCTACGATCAACTCGGAATGTCCCCCTATGAACGCTGATTATATGACTGCATACCAATTAATTACCATCCCAACAATAATGCTAACTTGCATGCAACTGCTTCTGTGAGGAGTAGATAACAGATCATGGGGTCTACGCACTAAGCCTTGGAGAAAGATAAAGTGGAGGGAGATAAAGTATCTGCTATTCAGCTCCTAACTGCAATGTTACAGGCTGTGTTTGTGTCTACTTTATCTCTCTCTCCAAGGTTTAGTACATAGGGGGTGATTCCGAGTTGTTCGCTCGCTAGCTGCTTTTAGCAGCATTGCACACGCTAAGCCGCCGCCCTCTGGGAGTGTATCTTAGCTTAGCAGAAGTGCGAACGAAAGATTAGCAGAATTGCGAATAGAAATTTCTTAGCAGTTTCTGAGTAGCTCCAGACTTACTCAGCCATTGCGACCAGCTCAGTCCTTTTCATTCCTGGTTTGACATCACAAACACACCCAGCGTTTGCCCAACCACTCCCCCGTTTCTCCAGACACTCCTGCGTTGTGCAACTCGAACGCCTGCATTTTTCCGCACACTCCCATAAAACGTCCAGTTTCCGCCCAGAAACACCCACTTCCTGTCAATCATACTACGATCAGCACAGCGATGAAAAAGCTTTGTTATGCCGTGAGTAAAATACCTAACTTTTGTGTAAAATAACTAAGCGCATGCGCAGTAAGCGACTAATCGCAGTATAGCGAAAATCGTCAACGAGCAAACAACTCGGAATGACCCCCATAGACCCCTATTTACTACCCCCCATCTGCTTATCTGTTACCTACTTCGCTGTTGTATAGCAAACCGAAGACAAATTCCTAGTATACGCAAGTATACCTGGCCAATAAAGCTGATTCTGATTACACAACTATGCACACAAAGTCTTCTTCAGCAGAAACTCTAATGCAAGTGTTTTGTGATAACATTAAAATAATAGAAGACAGATTACTGATCACACTTGCATCAATTATATTGCAGTAGGCATGTCTCAGCCTTACAGCAGAGATAGAATAGTAACAATGAGGCAGTTGTCATACCTTATAAATACAGGCATTATGAGGCTGTAAATGAGGTTTAAGGGATACAAAAAGGAAGGGATGTAACTTGCTCATATCACACTGCACACAGTGCAATCCTCTTATCTTTTACTCCTAACACAGAGAGCAGTATAATTGATGGGTCAGAGCAAAACACTGTAAAATTGTACAGTAATTATGACCTTTATGCTGCCACCCATGTTAATAGGGAGCATTGGAAGCAACTTTCCAGTTCCTGTATAATTCATATCACACAGGTGTGACGAAATTGTGCGCCTGATTCAAAGATTTCAGTAAATTCCATATTTACGTACTGTAAATCCCCAATGTTTTTGATCTGCGCATGTGCAGAGCAGGTCCTGAAATTTAGCTTTTAGTGCCCTAAAAGTTCCAACATGGGCCCTCATTCCGAGTTGATCGCTCGCTAGCTGCTTTTAGCAGCAGCGCAAACGCTAAGCCGCTGCCCTCTGGGAGTGTATCTTAGCTTAGCAGAAGTGCGAACGAAAGGGTCGCAGCATTGCTACTAAAAAAGATTGTGCAGTTTCAGAGTAGCTGCAGACCTACTCCTACCTTGCGATGACTTCAGACTAGTTCCTGTTTTGATGTCACAAACACGCCCTGCGTTCGGCCAGCCACTTCACCGTTTCCCCAGCCACTCCTGCGTTTTTTCTGGCACACCTGCGTTTTTACACACACTCCCCGAAAACGGTCAGTTACCACCCAGAAACATTCACTTCCTGTCAATCACTCAATGATCAGCAGTGCAACTGAAAAGCGTCGCTAGAGCTTTTGTGAAACTGCATCAGCTTTTGTGACAGTAGGTCGCACGTGCGCACTGTGCACCATACGCATGTGCAGAAGTGCCGATTTTTTGCCAGATCGCTACGCTGCGAACAACGGCAGCTAGCGATCAACTCGGAATGACCCCCATGGTTAATCTGCTGCTGACATTTGCAGGTGGTGACAGGCAGCGTTCTAGAAAATAGGGTGTATCAGCCCCATTTTTCTGGCGTGCCAAAGGCAGTGGCTGCTTTTTGAAAGCAGCTTCATAGGCTCCGGCAGTGTGATTTCACCAGACATACTAAGTAACTTGAGGGTTTCTCTTCAGACACGGCAGCAGATTTTTCCTTATGATGCCTGCTGTGGCTTTTGCATAATATCGCACAGCCACTGCATACATAGATGCAGAGACTGTGCATTAGCGTCCACCTCTGAGTCAGCCCCTGTATTAAAATGCTTGTGTGTAGTACCCTTTAAAAATACTTAATGCACAATGGCCCTCATTCCGAGTTGTTCGCTCGCAAGCTGCTTTTAGCAGCATTGCACACGCTAAGCCGCCGCCTACTGGGAGTGAATCTTAGCTAATCAAAATTGCGAACGAAAGATTCGCAATATTGCGAAAAGACTTCTCTGTGCAGTTTCTGAGTAGCTCGAGACTTACTATTCCAGTGCAATCAGTTCAGTGCTTGTCGTTCCTGGTTTGACGTCACAAACACACCCAGCGTTCGCCCAGACACTCCTCCATTTCTCCAGCCACTCCCGCGTTTTTCCCAGAAACGGTAGTGTTTTTTCACACACTCCCATAAAACGGCCAGTTTCCGCCCAGAAACACCCACTTCCTGTCAATCACACTACGATCACCAGAACGAAGAAAAAACCTCGTAATGCCGTGAGTAAAATACCAATCTTCATAGCAAATTTACTTGGCGCAGTCGCAGTGCGAACATTGCGCATGCGCAATTAGCGGAAAATCGCTGCGATGCGAAGAAAATTACAGAGCGAACAACTCGGAATGACCACCAATATGAAGCTATTTACTAAATTTGGCGGTTTAAGATTCTCTGTAGTGTAAGTGAAAATGTTTTACTAATAATAATATGCCACCTTGGGAACTACTGCATATCTGTAACTCAGTGGCATAAGTTCATACCGGATGCCAAGAGGCAACATAGAGGGTCGGTCCCAAGAGGAAAAATAGAGGGTGCCCCCCCCCCATCTCCAGTGGCTACGGCTTGCGCACATGCTGATATCTGTTGGCAAATGAGCAGTAGCAACGCTGAGTGGGAAAAGGAGGAAGTAATGTCATCACAATATGGTGAGGGCAGCCTGAACAGGGGCAGGGCATATAGTATTGTTATATTGTCTCCCCCACATATATTCATCGTTGTTTCCCCTTCCCCCATCCACATCCCACACTATGCTCTCCTTCTACCTCTTACACTCCACATTGTACTCCCCTTCACCTATACACATTCAACATTATGTTTTTCTGCTCCCTTCCATGCCCCACCATGTGCTCCCCTTCTTCCTCCACATCCCACATTGTGCTCCCCTGTTCCCCCATCCCTCACCGTGCTCCTGTTCCCCCATACCAAACGCCTCATTGTGCTCCCCATCCCACATGCCTCACTGTGCTCTTGTTCCCTATCCCAAATGCCTCACTGTATTCCCCATCCCACATGCCTCACTGTGCTCCCCACCCCACATGCCTCACTGTGCTCCCCACCCCACATGCCTCACTGTGCTCCCCACCCCACATGCCTCACTCTGCTCCCCATCCCACATGCCTCACTGTGCTCCCCATCACACATGCCTCACTGTACACCCCTTTCCCCATTGCACATGCCTCATTGTACACACCTTTCCCCATCTGATATGATATACATCGCCGCCCCTCGCCACCCACCGCAGCGATGCTAATTCCATATGTACTAACATATACGATTAGCATCACAATGCGGTGACAGAGGCTTCCTGTGATACCTGTCAGGTGGTGTGTGGGGGGTCTCTGTGGGTTCCGTCACCTCCCAGCCACAGAAGGTGACATGTGCTGTGAGTCCCCAGGCTCCTCCCCCTCCCCCCTGCAGAAGAAGCAGAAATGGCTGTGCTGCTGGGGAGAAGGAGCTGGAGGATCGGTGCCTGCTGCCTGGACACAGGTGAGGGAAGCTCGGCGGGTGCGGGGCTTGGCAGCGGCAGGTGCATAAGATGCCCATAGGCTTCAACAGGGTACTGTCAACTTTTACTTGGCAGCAAAAACCCGGTGGCCGGGTCTTAGTACATATGAAAATGCGGTAAAACCTCCGAAACCGGGTGGTTTACCGCATTCTCCCTTTAGTACATCCCGCACAGACTCCGCCCCCACCCTGGGCTGTACTGAACTTGCTTTCATATAACCACTGCAGGTGCCCCGGGGCTGCTGTTGAGCCTGCTGCTGCTGGGAGGGACAGGAGACGCTGAGCAGTGGGGTGGGGGTGGGGCTGTCTGATGAATGGTCTGATCTCTCAGCCAGTGATCTAAGGAGTGTGAAGTAAGTTGAACAGTTAATTCAGTCTCCTCAGATCACTGGCTGAGAGATCCAAGGAGTCAACAGGCAACTCCGCCCCCACCCCTGTGCTCAGTCTCTGATCTGATGCTAGAGCTGAATGAAGAGGAGTCCTCTGTGCCCCTCTGACTGAGAGCTGGTGCCCAGAGGCAATTGCTGCCATTGCCTCTGGGAGTTACACCACTGCTGTATCTCATGGCTAAAACCAGAAATCTAATCTTTTTACTATCAGTTAACTGCATCCCACACTTAACTCCAGTTCATCTTCATTACTACAGTTTCTCCATCTTCCACAATTCTTTTGTCATTGGAAGTATTTATCATGATTTCCCCATCAATCCACACAAACATTGAAAGGACATATAAACTATACACAGATAATGACTGGATCCTAGTTCATCATTCACTAAATGATATTCCTTAAGTTTGACTCATAATCAGTGCCTAGGTACTGGAAAGAAGTCATGGCCAAACATGGGCGGCATGACCACACTCCCTTCCAAATAAATAACCAAAAAAGAAATAGAACAGGCTTTTTACACAACTCTCTCTCTCTCGAGTCTTTTGCATATGAGGCCTAACACATTTCCTTCTTCTGTAGCAGGCAATTTATTAATTGCCACAACTTGTATGGCCTGGTATTCATCCCGCTCCAGAATGGGCATTTCAGCGTATAGCACATGTTTCTTTGTTACTGTCTCCACATTACCACATGTTTGGAAACGTAGTGGTTTAAGTTTAGTCTTCCAAATTTTGAATGAAGACATGCTAACATTATTTCCCTTTACTAAGTTACAAGAAAAATGTCCTGACCTTCCCATCCTTTTATTTGCATATTATCAAATTTGTAGTTATATAGTCAGAATACTTTCTAAATTATAGGATAAGGGTAGAGCAAATGGGCTGGATGGTGTTCTGCGTCGCTCCCAAAGTGGGGATTGTTCTACTTCTTTTTATATGCTCATATTAAGCAAACAATTGAGCTATATAACGTGCAAACTGGAATGGTTAAATGAGGTACAGATTTTTTCAATGTTTCTCTTAACCACTTGTCTGGCCATACCAGCAAGTGCTTTATCTGACCTGGTCGCACTCTCTCTCACATGCAGAGGCGGTGTCAAAGTCAGAAAAATATCACGCTGCACATTGCCATATATGCACCTCATGCGTGTGCCCGCTGCACGTGCATGAGCCCTCCCGTGCGTGCGTATACTCGCGGTCGCGTGCACTCGCAGGCGCACAGTATGCGCATTTACGGTAGAGTTTGTGTGCATCTAGCGGGCGACTCGATCGTTACATATTTTAGTCATATAATGTATTTTGTAGATTATGGTCCCTTTGATAGAATCTGAAAGTTTAGTTAATGTAGCATGTTTGGGGACAGAGAGATTCCTCTTTGTTTGATACGAAGGGTCAGACAGGGGTTACACAGTGGTGTTTAGTATCCATCGGAAGAGAATATAATTAGCAATATTCCGGTGTTGGTTTGAAGCGGATTACTTGCTCGTGCGTATAGTTATGGACATAAGAAGTTTATGGACATTTACTATATTTGCACTTTATTACCCATGCGGCGGGAAACCCAGTTTCCCTCCCACCTGAGCAGTTTGGAATAGTCACAGCCCACCTGTATGAACCAACCTATGACCTTTTGTTATAATGCGGAGACGGATTCCTGTGTCCAATGAACAATAAGAATGTAGGGACCATTGTACTGTACTGTGTGTAAGTGTATATAAAGACAAGCCGACCTGGGCCAGCTCTCTACTCTTTTCAACGGTTCTCATCACTGATAATCGGGAGCTGGATATCCAGGAAGGCGCATGCGATTGTTTCCCCTTGTGCGTAAGTTCTCTGCAACCATCTTTATCTCCTATTTTGTTGTAAGCCATTCTCTCTCTCCTTCCCCCTTAAATGTAATTGTGTCTTTGTTGTATTTTAATGTGTAGTAACTCGGTTAGGTATTTTTATGTTAGTTTGGTAGTGTATAACTTGTATTGTGTATTCTTTTGCGATTGAACGTTCATTCTCTCCCTTAAAAGGTGTTAGACCCTTAGACCGGTATTTGAGTGTTTATTATATTGCTAAAGGGTTCTCAGAGCGTAAGAGTCGCTCATACAGCTTTTAAACTAACAAGGTTACACTGTGTTGCATTTACACCTTATCACTGCACAAAGGTTTACAAATAAGTACATTGTTTATGATATTGTTACAAAGGTTTAACTCTGTGAGCGTCAGCGCCGCTCGTGATCTCCTCGTGGTCTCGAGCGTCCGCTACGCTGATAGCGTATCATTACGGTAATCGGCAGCCTATAGCGTGCTTGCCTTTACGCATTAAGCCGTGAGCGAACGTGCCGCTCGTGCGTCTCGTCCACGGCTAAGCGTCCGCTACGCTGAGTACGTACCCTTACGGTACCACATACTCCAATAGCGTACTGAGTCTCTTAACCTTTTAGCGTGTTTAATATAGGATAAATTAGGTTTTGTCAATTGGGGACTCGCCCGCTCTTCACATATCTGCACTAGGTAATTTCAGCAGACATTATCGGTCAGCAAAAGGCGGGAGGTAATATTCCTCGTAGTGCTGACCAGATAAGCGTCTGCTTCGTTTAGTAAGGAGTGCTGAAGGAATCCGGAACCGGAAGGTAGGAACAGTACGTTATTGTCTTTTAAAACCTGTTTAGTTTCTGTTTTGCGAATGTACGCATAAGCACAAACACCTGTATTTCTTGTTTAGTATTATTTGTCTGTACCTCATTCTCCTGATTGCCACACACTAGTGATAACGTGTTGAGACATTTGTTGTTATTAATAGTTAAAAGATAAATATTTAAGGGAATAATTGTAAAAGGCACGCACACAGTCTCGCCTAGAAAACAAGGGAGATTTGGGTGGTGTCAGTGAATGATTACTGTTAAAGATCATTCACATTGATAAACGTGTAGTGTGTTACTGTGGACGTACTTGGTCTGCGTACACGTGTCCTTACAAGGGCAGGGCGTACGCAACGCAAGGGTCGACGCACGGAGCGTATATTATGCAACGGAGTGTACGGATACGCCCACATAATACAAACCGCACGATAGTATTGTTTTTAATAGGCGATAAGGAAATAACGCGATAATAACACAAATCTATCTCAAATCCAAAAGTTTAAAGTTAAAAGAAAAATACTTTCTCTGTTGCAATTCTTCTGGGTTAGACTATTACTATTGTCTTGAATTCAGAAGAACGCTACTTGCACATTGTTAACGTGATTTGTGTAATTTTTTTTATTTTAAGGGAAGTAGCCTGATCACTCAGGGACATTCCAGCGACTGACACTTGCTGGGGAGGGTAAGACACTCCCACACGCCCGAGCAAGTAGACGTACTTAGGTGCCCTAGGTTGGGTACGGAACCTCTGGGAACTTTGGTCGCCGTATTGGCCAGCGTGGGCGGAGTTAAGTGGGCGGACCTCGTTGCAAAACCCCCACCGCAGCCTTACCCCGGACATCTTGGTTTTTGTAAGGGTTGCCGAAGACCCTGATTTGAAGTCAGAGGTAGTGAAAGCAGCACCTGCAGAGATGGGGGCCAGTTGTTCAGGTAAGGGGCGATCAACCGAGGTTCAGGTTGATTTGAAACCGATCAATCAGGTCGGCAAGGTCATGTGTGAGAAATCAGACCAAGATGGTCATCACACAGAAATGTTATGCAATGAATGGGAAGGGATGACTGTGCATGACGGGGAGAAGTTTTCCCGGGTAGATACTTTTAACCCAGAAGTATTACAGAATTTAAGGAGAAGAGTTTGCCTGATTAAATCTTCAAAAAGGCGTATTAGACATTATGATGATTTAAAATTGTGGCAACAGGAAAGTGAAATGCAAAGAAATTTAACTTACATATCTGACTCTCACCTTGGGAAGAGAGACATGGCAATGGAGAGGATTATGGTTGCAGAGAATGGCGCAATGGTGTACGATAAAAATGCACTTAGTAACTGTATTAAGAATGAAAGTAACAAATGTAATAATGTTTATAAAAATGAAAGTGTAAAATTACAAATATTAACCTGTGCAAGTCGCACCCCATGTCAAACTTCCCTCAGGACTACAAGCAAGAAAGTGAGCCCAGAACGATGTCGGCACCTTTTCCAGCAGCCACCACACAAGACATCCAGGTGGACACGACCAATTCGGTAAAGGCAGTAATCAAACCCCCTAACGGAGGGTCAGGTGAGGTCGTGTCCACAGGTACGTACGGTGTTATATATCACGCACAAACAAATGTACCTCATATTGAAGAACCAACACAAGATGATGTAATTGAATTTAGTCCTGTCAGGGTGATCACAGTCCCCAATGGGAAGACTGACGCTCAGGGAACCATTCCCGTCAGGGACAGTGCAATGCGCCGTCCCTGGTCTCGGACAGAATTAAGGTCAATTATGTCTGAATTCCCTGATCCTAGGAAAGATCTAGATGCACGTCAGAGATTTATTAAAGAACTAGGAAACTCCACAGAACCCACCAACAAAGATTGGCGGACAGTGCTGAGGGCATGTTTGCCCTCCAGCGTTGATCCTGCGAAATTTATTTCTGATTGTAAATTAGACACAGAAGTACCTCAAATGGAGGAACACAATCAGGAATGTATTTAGCAGATCAACCAACAGTTAGCAGTATATTTCCCGGCCGTTGTCGAGTGGAAAGAAATCTTCTCCATAAGACAAAACGAAGGGGAAAGTATTTCTAATTATTTCAATCGAGCACTGCAAGTAATGGCTAGAGACACTGGGATCACAGACATCAAAATAAATGCACAGCATAAAGAAGTAGCGGTTAAGTTATTAATGAATGGTTTAAAGGAGGTGTTGAGAACAAGGGTACAGACCACCAACCCAAACTGGAGAAATATCTCAGTGGCTGCACTAAGAAAGTCCGCTGTTGGGCATGAGCAAAACATCAACAAGCACAGGGAAACACAGAGACGTAAGGAGCCTCAGATCCCTGTGGGTAAGTCCAAGGTGATAAGGTGTTATCATTGCCAGAAGGAAGGCCATTATGCAAGAGATTGTAGATCAAGAAATTTACAGAAGGTATATCAACCCCCTAGACAACAACATAACCATGGTATCCAAGGAGTCAGGGAAGTACAGGGAAAGCGGTTGATGGTGATGAGCATCCAAGCGTTTGAGGAGGCATCAAATCAACCAAGACCTCAGGTCACTGGCACTTGGAGGAAGCCAAGGGCTTGTTATCTTTGTAAAAGAGAAGGGCATTATGCCAGCAACTGTAACAGCCCACATAAAGTCAGACCGCCTAGACAAGAACACGAGCAGAGTTACGACACTTGGAAGTATAATCAGGTATCACGCATGTCAAATTTTGATCCACACATATAATTTATGATTAGGAAAGTTGATCATTAACCTTGATAAAACCTGAGGTAACAGTTAACAAATTGGGAGGTCGTTCCTTGAAGACACAGGAATGACCGAGTAAAAATTGTAATGTATCTGTAAAATGTTTCTTTTTCCCCATCTCTGACGTTCACCACAACAGCTCCAACATCACCTGACTACCTGACCTTTTCAGAAGTCTACCAAACCCCAGTATGACCTACCAGCATCGATGTATCCTGGCCAGATACAAAGGGTGGAGTATGGAAATACTGGTGGGAGAGACTATGCAGAGATACCATTGGACATGTAGATGTGACAGCCTGATGGTGAACGGAAGATCTGAAAATGTTTTTTTTTTCTCTCCTGAAAGAAATGTTTGAAAAATGTTTTTCTTCCTGTTGTTGTTTATTGTTGATTTATGTCACGCATATATATATATATGAACAGTTCTCTCTCTTTTGTTGTTTTCTCTTCTCTCTCTCTTCTTTCTCATGGTCTCATAACGTTACAGATGGTATGTCACACATTAGTTGGACAAATGGTAATGCAAGATTTATTCTCCTTACAGAAAGAGCGCTGAGCTAGAAGAAATATTGTATCACCAGAATGATTAGAAGACTGAGAGACAGCATCTTTGAGATGACAGCAGAACAAGAAGAACAACAAGACTAGAGAACTAATTATCGTAACAAGTTTCTCTCCCCCTCAAACTGTTTTTCTGCACCCCCCATTACAAATTTCTCCTTTTCTCCTCCTGTAAGATGGACTTGCCCCAAGAGACTGTGATATGGATTTTCCTGTTGACCATGATGTTGACCAGAGCAGTCTGTTTCGGTGAGAGTACCAGTGAGGTCGAGAAAGGATCCAGAAAGGTTCTGATGACAGAGACGGAGGCGTAAATTTCCAATAACAACACAATCACCGAGCAAAGGCGAGTACCGGAAAACGATCTAGCAGCCATGTTATTTGTAAACATTGTAAAGGATTGTTAGCTAAAGAAAATTGCATCTGTAGGCATTGTGATAACTTAGTTGAGGATGGGTGCATCAAGAAATGTCAGTCCAGTTTTAACATTAACATGGACCGGCATCCATTGGGTGACTATCACTCATTAGTGGGTAAGGTGTTAAACCAAACAGACTGTTGGGTATGCTCTCAAGTACCTCAAGGTCACAGCAAGTCAGGACTAGTACCATTTCCTTTAACGATAGGGGAGGTACTTGAGTTAAAGTGGTGGGAGGCCGGTGGACAAGAGGTTTAATATCTCTAGTCCTCCTAGTTTGAAGCTCCACCAATATCATGTTGATAGGTCCTTAGTATGTTTTAACATTTCCAATCCCCGAAAGCCGGGAAATTGGGAAGTGTCATGGAATAACCAAACAATGACCTTTTCATACAGAGCCGATAGAATGCCTACAGATACAGAGCTTATACGCCACATAGCCGATAGTGGAAAATATTTCCGGTATAGGTACACCCTAGGAAGTAGAAACATGCAAGTTGGAGAAGTATCACCAGGATACTGTGCACCAATCGTACAAACTGATACGTGTACTAAACAGATGGAAGAATTAGGGCTAGGAGAGTTCACATGGAAAATTTGTAATATGGTTATGTCACACTCCGTCCCATATGTTCTCCCCGATAATGCATATTTCATATGCGGGAGGAAGGCGTATAAGTGGCTTGCCCCAAACTCAGAAGGGTTATGTTATATTGGAAAAGTACTGCCTGAGGTAATGACTTTATCCCACACTAAAATGAAGGATATTCACCGCAGTGCCCAAGCTCCTTATACTCACACTCATTACGAACACATCGTTAAACGGCACCTGATAGAAAGAACAGAGCACCCGGCTTCTGACCTGATCCATGAATCCACCGGGATTCAATTCCTAATCGCGTTAGATATCACTCGTACCGCCAGAGGAGTGATAAATTATAAATATATATCTGCGCTTGCAAATTTATTAGACAATATCACTGAAATGTATGATGACACATTCAGGTATACTGGGAGAGAGTTACAAGCCTACAAAATAGAACTGGTTCAGCATAGGATGATTCTCAATTATCTCACAGCTGTGACAGGCGGGTATTGTGTTACCCTAGCGACTCAGTATGGAATAAAGTGCTGCACTTATATTACAAACAGCACAGAGGACCCAGCCGAGGTCATAGACCAAAAGATGGATGACATTTTGCAATTAAAATGGGAGTTCCGAAGGAAACACAATCTCACCCTTGCCGCTGTGGGTAATGAGCTGACCGGTTGGGTGTCATGGTTGAACCCACGAAATTGGTTCTCTGGTTTAGGAGAATGGACCCAAGGTATTATCATGGATGTAGGGAAATTTCTTTTGTGTATTCTGGGTGTCATCATATTGGTCGGTCTGATATTTAGATGCGTTCGGGTTTTAACAAAGTGTAAACGTAGCGCCCGAGTGATGAGTTTAAGAAGTGAAGATACTGTAATAACAACGACTGATTTGGTTTACGACCCAACCATTGAGACAATGTTGTGATGAAAATGTGATTCCACGGTCCGTTTCTTTCACCCGTTTCTCCTTTGTTTTCCTCCAAGGTACAAAGACATCCGCTTGGAAGAAGAATTTGACAACCTTTTACACAGACAATTGATGGACAATGCCATAGACCCCCAATATCCCTAGCAATTTTAAAATTTTACGATAGCCCAACACTTTTGTAAGCCTATGGACATTGAGAAAGCTTTTGCTCGCATTTTGGCAAAAGCTCAAAGAGACTACAGTCAACATGTACATCGAGACAAGACATCAGACAAGACCTCAATCGGCAAATGTACATTAAACTCACATAGTTTACGACTGCATTTACCATA
The DNA here is from genome assembly GCF_028390025.1 of Pseudophryne corroboree. Lineage (NCBI taxonomy): Eukaryota > Metazoa > Chordata > Amphibia > Anura > Myobatrachidae > Pseudophryne > Pseudophryne corroboree. The sequence continues at coordinate 541,981,821 of NC_086448.1, read as the reverse complement.
ATTGCTTCTTATCTTCATCTCTACAACCTTCAGGTAATGACACACATAGTCGATAGGGAATATAGGCACAGATATCAGCACTCACATATCCCCCCATTCATGTATCATCAACTAAAATGTGCTCCCCCATTTTGTTGCAACCAAAAGCCGAAAAGAGCTCGGTAAAGTTTGACAGCCCATCCACAGACCCGTACCACGGGATAAGAAGGAATTCAAATGTATACTTCGCAATACCTCGAAGCTTGATTTAAAACACGTACGGCACGATGATACATGACCCCCCAAACATGGATTCATACACACATGCTTCTGCTATCTCACTAGGTCATACCGTTTTCCCACCTTCTTCTCTTCTCCCCTACCCAATCATAGAAATGTATTATACATGACATATATTTTTCTCTTTTTGAACTGTTTTAGGAAGTGGCAGTTATTGGTGACTGCAAAAGGGTGGACTGTCAAAGTCAGAAAAATATCACGCTGCACATTGCCATATATGCACCTCATGCGTGTGCCCGCTGCACGTGCATGAGCCCTCCCGTGCATGCGTATACTCGCGGTCGCGTGCACTCGCAGGCGCACAGTATGCGCATTTACGGTAGAGTTTGTGTGCGTCTAGCGGGCGACTCGATCGTTACATATTTTAGTCATATAATGTATTTTGTAGATTATGGTCCCTTTGATAGAATCTGAAAGTTTAGTTAGTGTAGCATGTTCGGGGACAGAGAGATTCCTCTTTGTTTGATACGAAGGGTCAGACAGGGGTTACACAGTGGTGTTTAGTATCCATCGGAAGAGAATATAATTAGCAATATTCCGGTGTTGGTTTGAAGCGGATTACTCGCTCGTGCGTATAGTTATGGACATAAGAAGTTTATGGACATTTACTATATTTGCACTTTATTACCCATGCGGCGGGAAACCCAGTTTCCCTCCCACCTGAGCAGTTTGGAATAGTCACAGCCCACCTGTATGAACCAACCTATGACCTTTTGTTATAATGCGGAGACGGATTCCTGTGTCCAATGAACAATAAGAATGTAGGGACCATTGTACTGTACTGTGTGTAAGTGTATATAAAGACAAGCCGACCTGGGCCAGCTCTCTACTCTTTTCAACGGTTCTCATCACTGATAATCGGGAGCTGGATATCCAGGAAGGCGCATGCGATTGTTTCCCCTTGTGCGTAAGTTCTCTGCAACCATCTTTATCTCCTATTTTGTTGTAAGCCATTCTCTCTCTCCTTCCCCCTTAAATGTAATTGTGTCTTTGTTGTATTTTAATGTGTAGTAACTCGGTTAGGTATTTTTATGTTAGTTTGGTAGTGTATAACTTGTATTGTGTATTCTTTTGCGATTGAACGTTCATTCTCTCCCTTAAAAGGTGTTAGACCCTTAGACCGGTATTTGAGTGTTTATTATATTGCTAAAGGGTTCTCAGAGCGTAAGAGTCGCTCATACAGCTTTTAAACTAACAAGGTTACACTGTGTTGCATTTACATCTTATCACTGCACAAAGGTTTACAAATAAGTACATTGTTTATGATATTGTTACAAAGGTTTAACTCTGTGAGCGTCAGCGCCGCTCGTGATCTCCTCGTGGTCTCGAGCGTCCGCTACGCTGATAGCGTATCATTACGGTAATCGGCAGCCTATAGCGTGCTTGCCTTTACGCATTAAGCCGTGAGCGAACGTGCCGCTCGTGCGTCTCGTCCACGGCTAAGCGTCCGCTACGCTGAGTACGTACCCTTACGGTACCACATACTCCAATAGCGTACTGAGTCTCTTAACCTTTTAGCGTGTTTAATATAGGATAAATTAGGCTTTGTCAGCGGAACTACCGGCAGTGCAAGCAGTGCGTTGCACTGGGGCCCGCCTCTGTCCAGGGGCCCAAGCATGCAATGAGTCAAACTGACTCATTACATGCCGCTGTGCGCTGCGGGCAACCGCTGCCCGCAGCGCACAGCTGCCCGGAGAGGAGAGGAGCAGTGGCACGGACGGGGGAAGGAGGAGGAGGGAGGTGAAGGAGGGAGCCGCAGCAGCGCTTTGTTACTGGTGGAGGCGCTGCTGCTGCTGCCCCTCTGCTTCACTATAGGCTGTCTTCCGAGAACAGCCTATAGTGAAGCAGAGGGGTAGCAGCAGCAGCGCCTCCACCAGTAACAAAGCGCTGCTGCGGCTCCCTCCTTCACCTCCGTCCTCCTCCTTCTCTCCAGCCCGGGAATCGTCTGACGCTGCACCGAGGAGCCTGAGCCAGCGGAGAGGGTAAGTATAATTCTTCTTTCTTTCTTTCTTTCTTTCTTTCTTTCTTTCTTTCTTTCTTTCTTTCTTTCTTTCTTTCTTTCTTTCTTTCTTTCTTTCTTTCTTTCTTTCTTTCTTTCTTTCTTTCTCTTTCTTTCTTTCTTTCTTTCTTTCTGTCTCTTTCTTTCTTTGTTGGGACTGCCTGCCGCGATGTGTAAAAATGGGGGACTGCCTGCCGCTATGTGTAAAAATGGGGGACTGCCTGCCGCTTTGTGTAAAAATGGGGGACTGCCTGCCGCTATGTGTAAAAATGGGGAATCTGCATGCCGCAATGTGTAAAACTGGGGAATCTGCCTGCCGCAATGTGTAAAAAGGGGGAATCTGCCTGCCGCAATGTGTAAAAAGGGGGAATCTGCCTGCCGCAATGTGTAAAAAGGGGGAATCTGCCTGCCGCAATGTGTAAAAAGGGGGGACTGCCTGCCGCTATGTGTAAAAATGGGGAATCTGCCTGCCGCTATGTGTAAAAAGGGGGAATCTGCCTGCCGTAATGTGTAAAAAGGGGGATGCTGTCTGCCATAATGTGTAACAAGGGCACGCTGTCTGCCGTAATGTGTAAAAAGGGGACGCTGTCTGCCATTATGTGTAAAAAGTGTACTCTGTCTGCCGTTATGTGTAAAAAGTGTACGCTGTCTGCCGCTATGTGTAACAAGGACACGCTGTCTGCCGTTATGTGTAAAAAGGGGACGCTGTCTGCCGTTATGTGTAAAAAGTGCACGCTGTCTGCCGTAATGTGTAAAAAGTGGGGCGCTGTCTGCCGTAATGTGTAAAAAGGGGGACGCTGTCTGCCGTAATGTGTAAAAAGGGGGACGCTGTCTGCTGTAATGTGTAAAAAGGGGACGCTGTCTGCCGTAATGTGTAAATAGAGGAATCTGTCCGCTGTAAGGTGTAAAAGGGTCTCTACCTGGTGTAGTGGTGCTACTGTGCGGCGTAATTTGAAGAATGGAGACTACTGTACACCGTTTTATGAATTGGTATTATTTTGTGGCCACACCCCTTCCCCACGAAGCCATGCCACTATGTATTTTTGCGCGCGCCTACGGCGCGCACTGCCCCTGTTTTGCATGCAGGGGTGGGGCTCCGATGCCGTTTCTTGCACACAGTGCTAAAATGTCTAGTTACGGCACTGTTGCTAGGTATCCATTTCTCTGGCCCTGAGCAGGTCCCCCTCACCAGATCCTCTCCAGGGGTGAGGGGGTGGACTTGGATGGGGTGTGGGGGCCCAAAGCATTTTGTAGCACCTGGGCCCACCGCTCGCTAGTTCCGCCACTGCTCACATGCTATAGCCCCAACCCCCCGCCCCTCCCTCAGCAGTGCCCGTGGTTTTGCACATTAGCTAACAAATGTGCTGCTGCGATCATATCTGAATTAGGCCCCATGTGCACTGCAGGTGGGGCAGATATAATATTTGCAAAGAGAGTTAGATTTGGGTGGGTTATATTGTTTCTGTGCAGGTTAAATACTGGCTGCTTTATTTTTACACTGCAATTTAGATTTCAGTTTGAACACACCCCACCTAAATCTAAGGTTGTGTACACACGGTGCAATATTTCTTTCGATTTTGACTATATAGTCAAAATCATAAGAAAATATAGTGCATATCACACCGTGTGTACAGTCCTTGCGATGCCGATGTGCGGTCCCGTACATCGGCATCGCAGTAGATTGTGCTACTGTAAGGGGTTATTTTGAATTGGGGCCCCTTCCTAGTGAGGCCAAAGACCCTGTTTGCGACACGTACCTTTGGCGTGCGTGTGGCGGCTGAGATGAGTTCCTCCACCTCTCCAGTACTACTTTAAGCCCTGCTCGAAGGTTTGTTACATCTCCCTAATGAGATAGTATTTCCCATAAATGTGAGTTTAATGATCCACATTGTCCTGTGTGATCTCTGTTCCAATCTGCACTGTTTATGCATTATATTGCCTGATGTGGTGCTGATGACCTTTCCTGCTCTGCCTTTGTATATGCAAGAAATACTGTAGCTGCTGCAACACGGCCTCTTTTTTTTTTTTTTTTGGCTTAATTGTTTTTAAGCTTTTTTCAAATCATCAATTAAATACTCTCTCTTCAGTAAGCTCATCACACTTTTAAATTAGTGATGAGCGGGTTCGGTTCCTCGGGATCCGAACCCCCCCGAACTTCACCCATTTTACACGGTTCCGAGGCAGCCTCGGATCTTCCCGCCTTGCTCGGTTAACCCCGAGCGCGCCCGAACGTCATCATCCCGCTGTCGGATTCTCGCGAGATTCATATTCTATATAAGGAGCCGTGCGTCGCCACCATTTTCACTCGTGCATTGGAGATGATAGCGAGAGGACGTGCAGCGTTCTCTCAGTTTCTGTGTTCAGTGTGCTGCAAATATCTGCTCAGTGTGCTGCAAATATCTGTGCTCAGTGTGCTTGCAAATATCTGTGCTCAGTGTGCTGCAAATATCTACGTTCTCTGCCTGAAAAACGCTCCATATCTGTGCTGCATTGTAGTATATAGTAGGAGGACAGTGCAGAATTTTGCTGACCACCAGTATATATATAGCAGTACGGTACAGTAGTCCACTGCTCTACCTCTGTGTCATCAAGTATACTATCCATCCATACCTGTGCTGCATTTTAGTTGTGCGCAGTATATATAGTAGGAGGACAGTGCAGAATTTTGCTGACCACCAGTATATATATATATAGCAGTACGGTACAGTAGTCCACTGCTCTACCTACCTCTGTGTCGTCAAGTATACTATGCATCCATACCTGTGCTGCATTTTAGTTGTGCGCAGTATATAGTAGGAGGGGACAGTGCAGAATGTTGCTGTGACCACCAGTATATATATAGCAGTACGGTACAGTAGTCCACTGCTCTACCTCTGTGTCGTCAAGTATACTATGCATCCATACCTGTGCTGCATTTTAGTTGTGTGCAGTATATAGTAGGAGGGGACAGTGCAGAATGTTGCTGTGACCACCAGTATATATATAGCAGTACGGTACAGTAGTCCACTGCTCTACCTCTGTGTCGTCAAGTATACTATGCATCCATACCTGTGCTGCATTTTAGTTGTGCACAGTATATAGTAGGAGGGGACAGTGCAGAATGTTGCTGTGACCACCAGTATATATATAGCAGTACGGTACAGTAGTCCACTGCTCTACCTACCTCTGTATCGTCAAGTATACTATGCATCCATACCTGTGCTGCATTTTAGTTGTGCGCAGTATATAGTAGGAGGGGACAGTGCAGAATGTTGCTGTGACCACCAGTATATATATAGCAGTACGGTACAGTAGTCCACTGCTAAGCCTACCTCTGTGTCATCAAGTATACTATGCGTCTATACCTGTGGTGCATTTTAGTTGTGCACAGTATATAGTAGGAGGGGACAGTGCAGAATGTTGCTGTGACCACCAGTATATATATAGCAGTACGGTACAGTAGTCCACTGCTCTACCTACCTCTGTGTCGTCAATATACTACAAAAGTTCAGTAAAATGACCCAAAATCAAAATTAAAAGCGTCTGATGAGAAGCGTAAACTTGCCAATATGCCATTTACGACACGGAGTGGCAAGGAACGGCTGAGGCCCTGGCCTATGTTCATGGCTAGTGGTTCAGATTCACATGAGGATGGAAGCACTCATCCTCTCGCTAGAAAACTGCAGTGCCACTCCTAGATGGGCCAGGTGTTTGTGTCAGCCACTTGGGTCGCTTAGCTTAGTCACACAGCTACCTCATTGCACCTCTTTTTTCCTTTGCATCATGTGCTGTTTGGGGACTATTTTTTAAATCTGCCATCCTGTCTGACACTGCAGTGCCACTCCTAGATGGGCCAGGTGTTTGTGTCGGCCACTTGGGTCGCTTAGCTTAGTCACACAGCTACCTCATTGCACCTCTTTTTTTCTTTGCATCATGTGCTGTTTGGGGACTATTTTTTTAAGTGCCATCCTGTCTGACACTGCAGTGCCACTCCTAGATGGGCCAGGTGTTTGTGTCGGCCACTTGGGTCGCTTAGCTTAGTCACACAGCTACCTCATTGCACCTCTTTTTTTCTTTGCATCATGTGCTGTTTGGGGACTATTTTTTAAATCTACCATCCTGTCTGACACTGCAGTGCCACTCCTAGATAGGCCAGGTGTTTGTGTCGGCCACTTGGTTCGCTTAGCTTAGCCATCCAGCGACCTTGGTGCACCTCTTTTTTTCTTTGCATCATGTGCTGTTTGGGGACTATTTTTTTAAGTGCCATCCTGTCTGACACTGCAGTGCCACTCCTAGATGGGCCAGGTGTTTTTGTCGGCCACTTGGGTCACTTAGCTTAGCCATCCAGCGACCTCGGTGCAAATTTTAGGACTAAAAATAATATTGTGAGGTGTGAGGTGTTCAGAATAGACTGGAAATGAGTGGAAATTATGGTTATTGAGGTTAATAATACTATGGGATCAAAATGACCCCCAAATTCTATGATGTAAGCTGTTTTTGAGGGGTTTTTGTAAAAAAAGCCCGAATCCAAAACACACCCGAATCCGACAAAAAAATTTCAGGGAGGTTTTGCCAAAACGCGTCCGAATCCAAAACGCGGCCGCGGAACCGAATCCAAAAGCAAAACACAAAACCCAAAAAATTTCCCGTACACATCACTATTTTAAATACACATGCCAATGACTGCGAAATGTATGTCTGTCTCCTTATAGTCAACTTTGAATTTGATGCTATGAAGCAGTGACAGATATCGCCGTTGTTGACTGTGCAGCATCGTCTTGTTGAGAGCCTTGATTTTACACATTCTTAATACAGTGCCCCACCACTGTTTTAAGTGCTGTGTGCTTGCAATGTTAAAGTCGTCTCCTTTTCCACAATGCAACCTCGAATATTCTCTGTGAGCTTTACTAAGAGACATTGCAGTGAGAGCGCTCTCAGTTTCTTCCAGGCACCCTGTTTTCCATTATCTAATTGGGAGTCTGTTTTAGACAGCTCATGTGTCAGCTGTGTTACTTGATTGTCTGTTCAGTTTGAATTATTTAGTTTTTTTTTAAATTTTGTCCATAATCCATATGACGTTTCGTGACTATACTGCTCCTCTAAACCACACATTTTCATTTTCTTTTGAGCATTTAATTTTACTTTAAACTCCAAAAAATATGTTATCCAATAGCTTGTTTCATATGGTCAAACTGTTTATTGGGAACACAGTTTACTCCAGATAATCTAGTAGTACTGCAATTTTTTGGGATATATATTCTTTATAGACTTACAGTAGGTTACTGTACTACATTCAGTATCTTTTTCTCTAGAAATTAAACGGGTCTGTTTAACAAGCAGCTAGAGGGGGTTATTCAGCTTAGATCATACTTGCCTACCTGACCCTCTCCATGAGGGAGAAAATGCTCTGTTCCTGGACTTTCCTGGTAATGTATGATTGCCATCACCTGTGGTGAAACACCTTTCTTATCAATTATCTAATTATCAAAGCCAACTAATAAATTGAACGTGAGGCCCGAAAGCGGATCGAGAGCACAGAATTAAAGGGCGGGTGGGAGGGCATCCAAAATGGCAAGAGGAAGATGGCTGCCAGTCCTGAAACTACATACCCCTGTATACACTCCTCCTTCACAATGCCTGATAGGCCCACTCGGTCACAGGAGCCCAACCTGTCCATCACTAAGGCTAGCCCTGCCTATCTTCAACCAAAAGTCCCAAAAACTCAGGGTGCTTATGTGGCTTCAAGCCTATGCAGCTCTCTGCCTGCTTAAGTCACCAATAACTTTATTGTGACACACTTACATTTATAACTTAGCTAGCTTAGCACTATGAAATAACCACACGGACATCAACAGCTAGATTTAAAAGGTCAAAACTGGTATTTATTGTTTGATGACTTAGATTTTAAACTAAATATTGGAGGATGGCAAGAAAAGGCGCTACCAGCTCACCAGCACTAGTCAACTATAGTAAAACCAATTAAACTAGGAGGGGACTCACAACCGCCTCCTAAAACATAAACTGCACTCTGCAGGACTCACCCCCTTTACTCTAGCAGAGCCTTGGATGAAACCGCACAGGAACGTCCGTAGTCAACCCGCAGGGGAGGGCACACTCTCTGTCTTACCAAAAGGGGGTGCCCCACAATGATCACTTATGTAAACTTTAACCGCTGGCTGGTAGCGACTTTCTGACCATCTGGCTATCAAAGCCAACTAATAAATTGAACGTGAGGCCCGAAAGCGGATCGAGAGCACAGAATTAAAGGGCGGGTGGGAGGGCATCCAAAATGGCAAGAGGAAGATGGCTGCCAGTCCTGAAACTATATACCCCTGTATACACTCCTCCTTCACAATGCCTGATAGGCCCACTGGGTCACAGGACCCCAACCTGTCCATCACTAAGGCTAGCCCTGCCTATCTTCAACCAAAAGTCCCAAAAACTCAGGGTGCTTATGTGGCTTCAAGCCTATGCAGCTCTCTGCCTGCTTAAGTCACCCATAACTTTATTGTGACACACTTACATTTATAACTTAGCTAGCTTAGCACTATGAAATAACCACACGGACATCAACAGCTAGATTTAAAAGGTCAAAACTGGTATTTATTGTTTGATGACTTAGATTTTAAACTAAATATTGGAGGATGGCAAGAAAAGGCGCTACCAACTCACCAGCACTAGTCAACTATAGTAAAACCAATTAAACTAGGAGGGGACTCACAACCGCCTCCTAAAACATAAACCGCACTGTGCAGGACTCACCCCCTTTACTCTAGCAGAGCCTTGGACAAAACCGCACGGGAACGTCCGTAGTCAACCCGCAGGGGAGGGCACACTCGCTGTCTTACCAAAAGGGGGTGCCCCACAATGACCACTTATGTAAACTTTGACCGCTGGCTGGTAGCGACTTTCCGCCACAACAAGGTTTTCCAAAAACCGCAGACCGCCATCCAACCAGAAACAAAATGAAACTCAACCCGACAAAACTCGAAAAATACTCTCCAAAAACACACCAAAACCCACAGGGGAAAGGTGAACACCATCCTCCCTATAAAACTGTGAATTACGAAGAACCAGAAGTGGATGCCTAACCACCAAACCACCTATTGCCTGAACATACACTGACACCGCAGAATTAAGTTTCTTCGAGCTTTCTCAATGGCTGAAAAACGAACCGCACCCGCCAGTGAAAACGGGGCACAATGTCAGACCATACCACTGTCACATGAGGCCAGGATGCTCACAACGCGACCAGGTCTGCCTTGATACTCAGGATAAGGTCGATGCCCTTGACTCGACCCATGTCATACCCCCAAGGTGAATGACGATCCAGTCGGGCCGACCCCACCTTCGTTTGGTGGCGAAAAAACAGCCGAAGCAAGCCAACCCAATGCAAACCCCTAACCCCAAACCATCTGACAACCCTGTCTCCAAAGAAATCACATGTTCGCCCTGCCATAGGATGCCTCTCCGCCCAAAAGATGTAAGAATGGCCAATAAGCCAAATCTGTTCCGATACATCCAATGCAGCTGCAAAAGAAAAATTCCTAACATCAGCAACTATTCAAAACACATTGAGACACAATGAAAAACATGCACAAAGAAGTACCCAAGTGAAGGAGAAAACTAAAAAAAAACCTCCAGTGGACCGTGAATGATGCCAATTGTAATTCGGCCACCTAGGAGGAAAATTTTAAAATTCACTTCACACCCTCCATTCCTGAATGCTAGCCATTCAAGAACCGATGGGTAAAACACGTTTTTGGGTTAGCGCAACAGGTGCAACAAACTAAAACTGAATATTCACACTTAAACCCTCCAGCAGCCAGGTCGCAAGACCAGCCAACTGAAGCTTGGCTTCCACGACCCAAGCAGGAGTCCACATGGACAGGAGTCCACATGGACAGGACCCACTCACCGTAGGAGGGCGCACTACTGACGCCCGCCAGCATACTGTCCTTCAGCGAACAGAGACGACCAGCCATAAAACACCTCCCAGTCCCGAAATCTAGTCAACGAGCTTCCAAAGGAAGGATGGAACCGTTAAACCACACAACCCTGCATCAGGAACAAGCTCCCGGAACTTGCGAACTCAAAACGAGAAAGCGCATCAGCGATTCTATTGTCTACACCCGGGACATGCGTAGCCGTGAAATTAATATTATGTTTAAGGCATTTGAGCACTAATTAACAGCATGTACCACAGCCAGATTGTCGCAGCGGAACACAATACTCCGATCCGACAAGCTAGATGACCACAATTCCACAGCCACAATCAATGGGAACAGTTCCAAAAGAAGCAAGTTCTTCGTGAAACCGCATGTAACCCATGAAAGGGGCCATGGCTCAGTGCACCACTCCCTCCTGAAAAACGCCCCAAAGCCCGAACCGCCGGCAGCGTCAGTAAAAAGTAAAAAGTTGTAATGCGACGTTAGAACAACGCTTGGCTGATCATAACACTTCCCGGTTAAACAAAACTAAAAAAGTGGACCAGACCTGTAAATCCTCCCTAATCTCGCGCGAAAGGTACACCGTATGGTGAGGTTTGCGAACACCCGCCATGGACCTCTCAAGTTTACGGCAGAAAACACACCCCATGGGTATGATCCTGCTCGCAAAATTAAAAGACCCAAGTAACGATTGCACCCTCTGCAATCTGACCCTACGACTGAGGAGGTATTGCTCTATAAGACCCGGCAATTTGTGCACCTTATCATAGGGCAGCTGGCAGCAATCGGCCCCCGAGTCGATTTCAATGCCAAAATAACTGAGGCAACCTGTGGGCCTCGGTCTTATCAGGGACCACGGGCACCCCAAACAGACCGAACAACTGCTGTGAAAAACCCAGGACATCCCTGCAAACCGAACTGTCCTTTGGGCCTACAAAGAGAAGATCGTCTAAATAGTGGGCACCCGCTGCGTGACCAGAGGCCGACACTATGCACCAATGCAAAAAAGAGCTGAATTTCTCAAAGTAGGCGCAAGATATGAAGCAACCCATCGGCAGGCATCTATTGACGTAGAAACTACACCCTAATCGGAAACCCAGAAAACGCAGGGAATCGCGGTGAATAGGAAGCAGGTGAAATGCAGACTCAATGTCTAATTTGGCCATGATGGCGCCGGGACTCGCCACCTTAACCAACTGGAGGGCCTCATCAAAGGATTGATACCGAACCCTGCAGGACTCCACTGGGATAGCATCGTTGACTGAACCGCCATGAGAGTGAGACAAATGCTGAATGAGGCGGAATTGACCTGGGGCCTTCTTGGGAACCACCCCTAGGGGAGAAATGCATAGCCGAGGCAACGGAGGGGAAGAGAAAGGGCCGCACATGCGCCCCAAGCTAATTTCAGCCTGCACCTTGCGGGAGACCACTAGTGGAAAATCCAGCGCTGACTACAAATTGCGACGGGAGACAACAAGGACCGAATCCGCAATGGGAAGCCTAAAACGGAAACCTTCTAACAAAAATAGACTGGAGGGGATGTCAGGATAAGAAACCAACCACTTGGTTAATTCCGACACGTTAACAGGAGAAAGCGCCTTATTTGCCACTTCCAGGTGACTCGGCAGCCTCAGAGGGCCGGGAACCGGGAGCTGAAGTACAATCTTTGGCCAAGTGACCCCCCGCCACACACTTTGTAGGAGTGGCGAAAACGGCAACTCGACCCCCGGGCACACTTGCCGTCGTTGAAGGCAAAGCACTTTCCTTTATTCTCAGAGGCCGGACTTGGACGGACGCCTGAGACCGGTTTGCCACCTTGGGAATCAGTGAGGGGCTTACCGTGTTGCGTGACCTCAAGCCACACCTCAATGTCCTTAAACCCCAAGGGTAAGGTTGGGTTGCCGTCCTGGTTGCGACTGAACTTTTCGTCATATTCCCGCCATGCGTAACCCTTGGAGGTTAAGTACATTTCGTGGACCAGAAACAGATATTTGACAGTGTTATGATACTCAGAAGGCCTCGTTTCGGTGTAGCACGCCGTGAATACCAAGAACCCGTGGAGCCACTGATGAAAATTGTGAAATGCATTTTCACCAATGCCCCCGACTTTCTTAGCCTTATCGAAAGCCTTCCTCATGTCAGCCGCAAGGGTGAACATGTCAACATATTTACCCTTCCTGATCTTTTCCCTCATCCGTTTCCGCAAACCCCTAGTGACCGCCGTGTAAGCGCAGTGGACCATTTCTGAAAAGAGGGGAGGCTCCAATGCGACTGGAGCACCCTTACCCTTGTCTTTCCTATCCTTCTTGTGTATGCGATGAGCAATTAGCCTTGCTAATTTACGCGGGCGCCTAGGGGACCCGGAAGACCTTGAATATGAAGAACTGGAAGAAGAACTGTCGGAAGAAGAATAAGTAACCAGCTTGCCCGTTCCAGAGGGATCTCCTGCCTCTTCGGTCGCGGTGGTGGGACCGGACAACTCCCCCAGCTTCGCCCGCTTCCAAAGGCCTGGTCTCCTGCGCTGACAACCGCCTCCGCATGGCACCGGAACCCGCATCGGCAGGGATCGCGGACGACCTCACTGGTGGGGTGACCCATCTGGTATCACCGACACCTGATGGGGAGACAGAAAGACAGAAGTAGGTGGCGGGGGGGGGACAGAACCGGCGGCGGCTGGGGGGGAAACGGGAGGCAAGGGAGGGGGAGGAGGGGGGAAGGGAAGCTGGGGAAGGGGAGCTGGCGCGGTCAAAGGAGCTCCAGGAGCAGGAGGCCAGTGTGGCTAGGCAACGGAAACCTGATGCAACGCATAAGGGGGTGCGCAAAAGGTGGAACCCAATAGTGGTTCAGTAGGGGCGCAGTCCCAGTGAGTAAGACCCTGGAAACGGCATGGGAGGGGCCGACCCAGGAGCCGTAGACACGGGCCACGAGTATACCGAGCGCTGCGCCTGTGAAAACTCTCCAGTAAAATAAGGCAACAAAAAGGGGGCCTGGGACACCGACAAGCTGGGCGAGACGACCGCATTCACGGTGGGCAAATGCTGTGCCCCCGACCACGAAGGAAGTTGCTAGGAACCCCGAGGGAGTAGCATAAGCAACCCCGCTCGGTGCTGCAAAAGTGGCGGCCATGGCGCTGTGAGTGGAGACCACCTGCCTTAATGCATGCTGGCCAGCAGGTGGCACCACCCTCCCTGACGAGGGGCCGCCGGACTGCGGCAACAGGATCTGGGAAACCGGGAGAGCACCAGGATATTTACCAAATGCCTGCCTGGCCGTGACCGGAGACAGTGCCTGCGGGGCATCAGCAGGGGAACCGTCGCAGGACAACCTCACACCGGATTCCCCCACCTCACTCCCGGGAGGCCCAGCAGCCGCATCTCTCCCCACCCCCGTGGCAGCCCTCAGACCCAGGGAAATGACAAGTATGTCCTCCAGCAGCCATGCACCCACAGGGTAGCTGGCTGGAGAACACCCTGTACTGGCGCCGTGGTCAGCGGCGTTGCCAGACCTGCCGATCGGCACGGATCCCGGCGTTTGTGTAATTGCGCATGCTACCAGGGACGGAGCCCCGGTGCGCGCAGCCCTGTAGCCGCGCCTACCACCAGACGCGGTGGCCGTATCGGTCGAACGGCCGCCTGCCAAGGGCACAGGCAATGGTCCGGTGGGCGGTGCAGGCAGGGCGGCAGGAGCAAGGACCACCCACACCCGGGGCTGGCGGTAACCTGTTGAGGTAAGCGGGCGTGCAACCTCGGACAGGCGGCGGAGGGGAGGGGGGCAGACCTACGTGGGCGGGGCATCCTAACTCTGGGGGAAATGAAATGCAGCACAGTCTGATATGGGGAATAACAAGAGAAGGGGGACAAATGAAGCACAAATACAGTATAAAAAGCAAATCTGACAGACACTGTACCTCAGGACATCCAAAATGGTAAGAGGAAGATGGCTGCCAGTCCTGTAACTATATACCCCTGTATACACTCCTCCTACACAATGCCTGATAGGCCCACTGGGTCACATGACCCCAACCTGTCCATCACTAAGGCTAGCCCTGCCTATCTTCAACCAAAAGTCCCAAAAACTCAGGGTGCTTATGTGGCTTCAAGCCTATGCAGCTCTCTGCCTGCTTAATCCTTACTCCTGGCTTCTGGTGGTAGAAAGGGAGTTTTACTGTTTCTATTAATTCATCAACAGGTCAGTAGTGGAGAAATAACAGATTTCTTGACATTGCAATGAGAGAGAATGGATTTCATAGTTGTTTCTTGATTTTTTCACTTTTAATGCCATTCCTATAGCTCCCTAAAGGGACAACAAATTCGATCAATTTATGAATCTCAGTTTTTTCCCGGCTTATTTTTAAAAAATGCAACACTCCAGTGGTGCTTGAAAGTTTCTGAACCCTTCAGAATTTTCTTTATTTCTGCTGAAATTTGGCCTTAAACTACCTCAGATTTTCACACAAGACCTAAAAGTAGATAAACAGAACCAAATCAAACAAATTAGACAAGAAAATTAGACGTACTCATTTTTTTATTGAGGAAAATTATACAATATCACATATCTGTGATTGTCAAAGTTTGTGAACCTTTGCTTTCAGTATCTGGTATGACCCCCTTGTGCAGCAATAACTGCATGTAAATGTTTCCGGTAATTGTAAATAGTCCTGAACGGCTTTGAGGAATTTTACCCCATTACTCTGTACATAATAGCTTCAACTCTGTTATGTTAGTGGGTTTCCTCCCATGAACTGCTCGCTTGCCATTCCACAACAATTCGATTGGATTAAGGTCAGGATTTTGACTTGGCCATTCCAAAACTTTCAATTTGTCACACGCCAAGGGCAGCGGCCGCCGCGCTTACCCCTGCGTTGCTGCTGGTCCGTTTGGCGGCCCCCACCTCCGGCGGTCCTCGGGTCCCGGCGTATGACTGGCGCGGCTCCCGGCGGTTCCTTGGAGCGTGGGCGCCGCCATGACAGCCAGCGTCACGTGAGCGGGGAGCAGGTGACGTCACTAACCCGCTTCACCAATCCAGTAGAGGTGGGAGATTCAAAATCAGACGCCGGGCAGAGCCTCGGCGCCTGAGTATCGTCTCTTTTCTGAAGTGGATGCCAGAGCTCCCGTACGCAGTGTGTTCCCCAGCAGCTATACTCCAGTGCTTCTAGCATTCCGGGTGCCTTTCTGCAGCACAGTCTCCAGTGATCCGAGCAACTAGTGTGTTCCTCTGCAGTGCAGTTGCCAGCGCTCCCTGGATTCAGCACGGCCTGCGGGCTGAACCAACTTTAGTGTTTCCAGCGTTCAGTGTCTTTCACCATCGCTCACAAGTTCTTCATTCATCAGTGTATTTAAACATCGCACACAAATTCTGCAGTATCTTTCACCATCGCTCACAAGTTCTTCATTCATCAGTGTCTTTAAACATCGCACACAAATTCTTCAGTGTCTTTCACCATCGCTCACAAGTTCTTCATTCATCAGTGTCTTTAAACATCGCACACAAATTCTTCAGTGTCTTTCACCATCGCTCACAAGTTCTCCATTCATCAGTGTCTTTAAACATCGCTCACAAATTCTTCAGTGTCTTTCATCATCGCTCACAAGTCCTTCATTCATCAGTGTCTTCAAAACATCGCTCACAAATTCATCAGTGTCTTTCATCATCGCTCACAAGTTCTTCATTCATCAGTGTCTTCAAAACATCGCTCACAAATTCTTCAGTGTCTTTCATCATCGCTCACAAGTTCTTCATTCATCAGTGTCTTCAAAACATCGCTCACAAATTCTTCAGTGTCTTTCATCATCGCTCACAAGTTCTTCATTCATCAGTACCTTTAAACATTGCTCACAAATTCTCCAGTAGCCTTTGACATTGCCCACAAGTTCTCTTTCTTTCATGTGTCGCTGTATTGCTCCCTTCCCATAATAAAGCTCCTCAGCATTTTTCACCAATCCTATCAGAGTCTTATATGAAAAAAACCTATATCCGACCATCTCTGCTCCGACCCAGCTGTGGTTCCTCTTCCCGACCACCGGAAGAACCCCCGAGTTCACAACATCCCCAACCCAGGTCAGTGACAGTATACTCAGGCGCCATGGACCCGGGGGATCGGAACCCAGAGGCAAGCGCCATCCAGGACCTGGTTTCCCGAGTTCAAAGTCAGGAGGCGGCACAGAGCCAGGTGATGCAGTATCTCCAGGAGTTATCCGGCCGGCTGGATCAAATTCAGGCTTCTCTGGCTTCAGTAGTTCCGGCTCCAGCTCCAGTACCCGCTCCTGTGGTTGTCCCTAGTAATGTTCAATCCCTGTCTGGAACCAGGTCACGCCTTCAGCTTCCCACTCCTTCTCGCTATAATGGGAATCCAAAGAATTGCCGTGGTTTTCTCAACCAATGCGAGGTACATTTTGAACTTCTCTCACACAACTTCCCCACAGATCGGTCCAAGGTGGCGTACATTATTTCCTTGCTTGAAGGTTCGGCGTTGGATTGGGTGTCACCGTTATGGAAGCGGTCTGACCCGTTGGTTTCCAGTTACACCAATTTCATCACGTCATTCCGAAGGATCTTCGATGAGCCCGGCAGAACGACCGCTGCTTTTTCTTCGGACTTGCTCCGAGTCCGACAAGGCTCCCGTTCAGTGGGACAGTATGTGATTCATTTCCAAACCATAGCCTCAGAACTGCGCTGGAATAATGATGCTCTCCGGGCCGCTTTCTGGAATGGGCTCTCCGACCGCCTAAAAGACGAACTGATCACTAGGGATCTGCCAGATTCCTTAGAACAGTTGATCTCACTCTGTGTAAAGGTGGATCTTCGTATGCAGGAACGAGGTGGCGAACGTAGTGGGTCAGAACGATCCAGATTCCGGTCTCTCCCGTCTAAGCAAACGGTTACCCCAAGTCCAGACGAACCTATGCAAATTAACCGATCTCAGCTGTCCCCGGAAGAACGACAGCGCCGTCGTGAGGGTAGACTCTGCCTCTATTGTGGAGCTGCGGATCACTTTCTCAAGTTTTGTAAGTCCCGTCCGGGAAACGGGCAGTCCTAGCTTGTTCCGGAGGAGTCGAGTTAGGGGTTACATCTAAACCTTCTCCGACAGTGGACTGTTTACTCTCCGTGTCTCTGTTTTCTGGGTCTATAGCCAAACCTGTTAAGGCTCTGCTGGACTCCGGGGCTGCAGGGAATTTTGTTTCTCTTTCTTGTGTCCAAAAACTGGGTTTACAGTTACAGTCCGTCGAACGACCTATTACGTTGACTGCTATCAATGGTACCCAAATTTCTAATGGTCTTATTTCAAGTCGCACAGTGCCAATCAAGCTGCAGGTTGGAGCTCTGCATCAAGAACATCTGGAGTTCCTAGTGATTCGGGAGATGCCTAACGATCTGGTTCTTGGTCTTCCTTGGCTTAAAGTACACAACCCTCACGTCGACTGGAAATCGTCACAAATAGTATCCTGGAGTTCATTTTGTCATTCTAATTGTCTCACTCCTGTCTACCCGCTCCATGTATCTTCCAAGTCGGATGAGGAGCTCATTCCGGAGGCCTACCGGGAGTTCACAGGCGTGTTTTCGGAACAGGCGGCCGATCAGTTACCACCCCATAGACCCTGGGACTGTCCCATTGAGCTCATCCCAGGGAAAATGCCACCCCGGGGACGCACAAATCCCTTATCATTACCCGAGACCCAAGCCATGTCGGACTATATCAAGTCTAATCTGCAGAAAGGATTCATTCTCCCCTCTACCTCCCCAGCGGGAGCAGGCTTCTTTTTTGGGAAGAAGAAGGACGGAGGGTTGAGACCATGTATTGACTACCGCGGCTTAAATGATATCACCATTAAGAACAAATATCCTTTGCCGCTCATCACAGAGCTATTTGATAGGGTTCGCGGAGCCCATGTCTTCACCAAGCTCGACTTAAGGGGAGCCTATAATTTGATACAAATTCGACAGGGGGATGAATGGAAGACGGCCTTCAATACCAGGGACGGGCATTAGAATATCTGGTAATGCCGTTTGGCCTCAGCAATGCCCCTGCCGTCTTCCAAGGATTTGTGAATGAAATCTTCCGAGATATGTTATACATAAGTGTAGTGGTATACTTGGATGACATTCTGATATTTTCTAAGAATCTCACAGAGCACAGAGTACAAGTCAAGGAGGTACTTCTTCGTCTACGAAGGAATCATCTCTACGGCAAGATCTCCAAATGTACCTTTAAGGTTCCTTCAATTCCATTTCTAGGTTACGTTAACTCAGGTACGGAGCGGAGCTTCGCATGGATCCGGAAAAACTTACTGCTATTCGGGACTGGACTCAGCCTCTTTCCTTGAAAGCGGTGCAAAGATTTCTGGGTTTTGCGAATTACTACCGGAAATTCATAAAGGGATTCTCTACCATTGTGGCACCTATTACTGCCCTAACCAAAAAGGGGTCTGACCCAAGTCACTGGTCTTCTGAAGCTGTAGCAGCGTTCGCCCGGTTGAAAGCAGCCTTTATGTCCGCTCCGGTACTCCAGCAACCAAATTTTTCAAAACCATTCTTCTTGGAGGTCGATGTTTCCTCAGTAGGCATCGGTGCCGTGCTTTCACAGTACTCCTCTGACGGGAAGTTACATCCATGTGGTTTCCATTCTCGCAAGTTCTCTCCTGCTGAACGAAACTACACTATCGGAGACCAGGAACTCTTGGCAATAAAATCTGCCCTGGAAGAATGGAGATATCTATTGGAAGGTGCTAAACACCTAATTACGATTTACACCGATCACAAGAACTTGCTGTATCTCAAGACAGCCCAGTGCTTGAATCCCCGTCAAGCTAGATGGGCGCTCTTCTTCACTCGATTCTCGTTCGTCATTAAGTACCGGGCCGGGACTTTTAACACTAAGGCTGATGCTCTATCTGGTTCCTTAACGGCTTCGGATGAGGAGAGTTCCGTTGGAAAGGCTTTGATTCTCAGTCCAGTTTCTATTTCGGCAGCTCCCACCGCTTTGGGTCCTCCTCCTGGGAGAATGTCTGTACCAGCTAAATTTCGACCGAAGTTGCTGCAGTGGGCTCATACCTCCAAGTTTTCCGGTCATCCTGGAGTTCAAAAAATGTGGGAGTTTCTACGAAGGTCATACTGGTGGGACACTATGAAGAAGGACATACAAGATTATGTCAACTCATGTCCTCAATGTGCTCAGCACAAAATTCTTCGTCTGCCTCCTGCGGGGTTGCTTCATCCACTGTCCATTCCTAAGAGGCCTTGGACCCATATTTCTATGGACTTTGTCACCGAATTGCCCCTCTCCAAGGGTCACAATACCGTCTGGGTGATTATTGACCGCTTTTCTAAGATGGCACATTTTGTTCCTTTGACCGGGTTACCGTCAGCTCCCAAATTGGCTTTATTATTTATCCGTGAACACTTCCGCCTGCATGGGTTACCTCAGGAAATAGTCTCTGATCGGGGGGTGCAGTTCACTGCAAGATTCTGGATGGCCCTCTGTTCAGCCTTACAAATAAAACTTAAGTTTTCATCTGCCTACCATCCTCAGACCAATAGGCAAACTGAACGCGTCAATCAAGATTTAGAGACTTTTCTCCGCGTTTATCTCTCTCCTCCGCAAGATGATTGGGTGGAACTGTTGCCCTGGGCCGAGTTTGCCCATAATCATTTGTACCACTCTTCCACTGGTGAGTCCCCATTCTTCATTAATTATGGATTCCATCCTCAAGTTCCAGAATTACGCGTCTGTCCTCCGGAGGATGTTCCTGCTGCAGCCTCTACTCTTTGGCACTTCAGTCAAATCTGGAGTAGGGTTCACGTTAACCTCAAGAAAATCTCCGGTCGCTACAAATTCTTTGCGGATAGGAAGCAACGGGCAGCTCCCCAATACAAAGTTGGTGATAGAGTATGGCTCTCTACCCGCAATCTCCGTTTAAGAGTGCCCGCTATGAAGTTTGCCCCGAGGTTCATTGGTCCTTACCCCGTGTTGCAAGTTCTGAACCCGGTTATCTGCAAATTGGGTTTGCCTTCCCACTTTCGGGTACCAAATTCCTTCCATGTTTCTCTCCTTCGTCCCCTTATTTTAAATCGGTTCCATTCAGAGTCCCCTAGGCCAACCTCTGTAGAGACTGAAGCCGGAACGGAATTTGAAATCAAAGCTATTCTTGACTCCCGTTATCTTCACAAGAATCTGCAGTACTTGGTAGAATGGAAAGGTTATGGCCCTGAGGAAAGGAGCTGGGTCAAAGCTACTGAAGTTATGGCTCCCTGACTGGTGCGGATCTTCCATTCCAGACATCCAACAAAGCCTGGGAAGTGACCTGGGGCCACTCCTGGAGGAGGGGGTACTGTCACACGCCAGGGGCAGCAGCCGCCGCGCTTACCCCTGTGTGGCTGCTGGTCCGTTTGGCGGTCCCCATCTCCGGGGGTCCTCGGGTCCCGGTGTCTGGCGGCGCGGCTCCCGGCGGTTCCCCGGAGCGTGGGTGCCGCCATGACAGCCAGCGTCACGTGAGCGGGGAGCAGGTGACGTCACTAACCCGCTTCACCAATCCAGTAGAGGTGGGAGATTCAAAACCAGACGCCGTGCAGAGCCTCGTGTTTCCAGCGTTCAGTGTCTTTCACCATCGCTCACAAGTTCTTCATTCATCAGTGTATTTAAACATCGCACACAAATTATTCAGTATCTTTCACCATCGCTCACAAGTTCTTCATTCATCAGTGTCTTTAAACATCGCATACAAATTCTTCAGTGTCTTTCACCATCGCTCACAAGTTCTTCATTCATCAGTGTCTTTAAACATCGCACACAAATTCTTCAGTGTCTTTCACCATCGCTCACAAGTTCTCCATTCATCAGTGTCTTTAAACATCGCTCACAAATTCTTCAGTGTCTTTCATCATCGCTCACAAGTTCTTCATTCATCAGTGTCTTCAAAACATCGCTCACAAATTCTTCAGTGTCTTTCATCATCGCTCACAAGTTCTTCGTTCATCAGTGTCTTCAAAACATAGCTCACAAATTCTTCAGTGTCTTTCATCATCGCTCACAAGTTCTTCATTCATCAGTGCCTTTAAACATTGCTCACAAATTCTCCAGTAGCCTTTGACATTGCCCACAAGTTCTCTTTCTTTCATGTGTTGCTGTATTGCTCCCTTCCCATAATAAAGCTCCTCGGCATTTTTCACCAAATCCTAACTATCAGAGTCTTGTATGAGGAAAACCTATATCCGACCATCTCTGCTTCGACCCAGCTGTGGTTCCTCTTCCCGACCACCGGAAGAACCCCCGAGTTCACAACATCCCCAACCCAGGTCAGTGACACAATTATTATTCTTTAACCATTCTTTGGTCCAATAACTTGTGTGCTCTGGGTCGTTGTCTTGCTGCATGACCCACGTTCTCTTGAGATGCAGCTCATGGACAGATTTCTTGAAATTTTCCTTTAGACTATTCTGATATAATTCAGATTGAATTGTCCCATAAATGATGGCAAGTCATCCTGGTCCAGATGCAGCAAAAAAGGCCCAAACCATGATACCACCACCATTTAGATCAAAAGCAAAAAACATAGCAGAGATAAGAACATAGGGGGTCATTCCGAGTTGTTCGCTCTTTATTTTTTTTCGCAACGGAGCGATTAGTCGCTAATGCGCATGCGCAATGTCCGCAGTGCGACTACGCCAAGTAAATTTGCTATGCAGTTAGGTATTTTACTCACGGCATTACAAGGTTTTTTCTTCGTTCTGGTGATCGTAATGTGATTGACAGGAAGTGGGTGTTTCTGGGCGGAAACTGGCCGTTTTATGGGTGTGTGTGAAAAAACGCTACCGTTTCTGGGAAAAACGCGGGAGTGGCTGGAGAAACGGAGGAGTGTCTGGGCGAACGCTGGGTGTGTTTGTGACGTCAAACCAGGAACGAAACTGACTGAACTGATTGCAGATGCCGAGTAAGTCTGGAGCTACTCAGAAACTGCTAAGAAGTGTCTATTCGCAATTCTGCTAATCTTTCGTTCGCAATTTTGATAAGCTAAGATTCACTCCCAGTAGGCGGCGGCTTAGCGTGTGCAAAGCTGCTTAAAGCAGCTTGCGAGCGAAAAACTCGGAATGACCCCCATAGCTAGGAACAAGAAACGCACAACCAAGACTCTAAAAGCTATGTGTGCAAATGCTAGGAGCTTAGGAAATAAAATCCTAGAACTAATTGCAATAATGACAAGGGATGATCTAGATATTGTGGCAATTACAGAGTCATGGTGCAATGAAAATCATGACTGGGACATAGCAATACCGGGATATATTATATTTAGGAAGGACAGAATGGGAAAAATCAGAGGGGTAGCAATGTATGTAAAAAAAAAAGCATAAATACTACCTTAATACAAAGTATTGAAGAAGAAACTGAGGCCCTTTGGTTAACCATAGAAACACGGGAGCAGTCGATTATTCGTATTGGTGTGATACACAGGCCATTAGGTCAGGAAGAGGAACTGGACAAGAACCTACTGCAGGACATAACTAAAATGGCATTAAACGGGGAGGTAATAATCATGGGAGACTTTAATCTTCCTGATGTAAACTGGGAGGTGTCTGTTGCTAGTTCCACTAGAAGAAGGGATATTTTAAATTCCCTTCAGGGAGCATCCTTCCACCAGTTGGTAAGGGAGCCCACTCGGAAAGATGCAATATTAGACTTAATACTTAGAAATGGAGACAGAATATCGGACGTAAAAGTGGGTGAAAATCTGGGATCCAGTGATCATCAAGAAGTATGGTTCAGCATAAAGACAGAGACTGACTTATCTCATACAAAAACAAAGGTGTTGGATTTTAGGAAGGCTGATTTTGAAGGAATGGGAAGCAATTCTTTAGCAGAGTGGGGTAACTTGGAAGCAGTGCAGGAGAGGTGGGAAACATTAAAAAGTGCAATATTAAAGGCAACAGACCTTTGTATCAAAAGTGTTCGGAAAAACACAAGGAAAAGGAAGCCAGTGTGGTTTGCAAAAGAAGTAGCAAATATTGTGAAAGCAAAAAAGATGGCTTTTAGGAATTATAAGCAGACACCAAAAAACGAAGACAAAGAGATATATCTTGTTAGACAGAAGGAGACTAAGAAGGTAATCAGATGTGCAAAGGCACAAGCTGAGGAGAAAATGGCCCAGACAGAGGGTAAAGGAGGCAAAACTTTTATTAGGTATATAAGCGAAAGGAGAAAAAACAAAGGGCGGAATAATAAACCTAAAGGCAGAGACTGTGAGTCTTGTTGAAGGCGACCATGGTGGTCATTCCGAGTTGATCACTAGCTGCATTCGTTCGCTGTGCAGTGATGATGCAAAAAAAGGCACGCAATGCGCATGCACGTCGTACTTTTACAACGGCCAATGTAGTTTCACACAGGGTCTAGCAAAGATTTTCATTTGCACTGCCGACTGCAGAGTGATTGACATGAAGTGGGCGTTTCTGGGTGGCAACTGACCGTTTTCAGGGAGTGTTCGAAAAAACGCATGCCAGGAAAAACGCAGGCGTGGCTGGGCGAACGCAGGGTGTGTTCGTGACGTCAAAACAGGAACTGAATAGTCTGAAGTGATCGCAAGCGCTGAGTAGGTATTGAGCTACTCTAGAACTGCACAAAAAAACTTTGCCGCCGCTCTGCGATCCTTTTGTTTGCACTTCTACTAAGCTAAAATACACTCCCAGTGGGAGGCGGTATAGCATTTTCACGGCTGCTAAAAACAGCTAGCAAGCGAACAACTCGGAATGACCACCAATGTAATAGCATATCATCTTAATAATTATTTTTGCTCAGTATTTACTACTGAAAGAGAGGGGAAGGGGCCACAGTTAAGTTGCAGAGATATTCAGGAAAATTAAACAAGTACATTTACAGAGGAGAAGGTCCTAACAGAACTCTCAAAGCTGAAAGTGGACAAATCTATGGGGCCAGATCTGATACATCCAAGGATACTAAAAGAACTTAAAGAGTTGCTGGTAGCACCATTGACAGAATTATTCAACCAGTCATTAGCTACAGGAGTAATTCCAGAGGACTGGAAAAGAGCGAACGTAGTCCCACTGCACAAAAGTGGAAGCAAGGAAGAGGCAAACAGCTACAGACCAGTGAGTCTTACATCAGTAGTAGGGAAATTGATGGAAACACTCTTAAAAGAAAGAGTTGTAGATTATCTCAAATCCAGAAATTTACAGGATCCCAAACATCATGGAATCACTGGGGGAAGATCATGTCAAACAACTCTTATTGATTTTTTTGACTGTGTGACTAAAGTGGTGGATAAAAGTGGAGCCTTGGATATAGCTTATCTAGACTTTAGAAAGGCTTTTGACACTGTCCCACCTCCCAGACTGCTATATAAACTTGAAAGTTTGGGATAGGATACTAGGATTATTGAATGGATAAGATCTTGGTTGCAGGATAGAAAACAGAAAGTTGTGGTAAATGGAGTGCATTGACAGGAGGGAAATGTTACCAGTGGAGTACCCCAGGGATCTCTACTTGGACCAGTGCTTTTTAATATCTTTATTGGTGACACTGCAAATGGCATTAAATGGAAAGTATACCACTTTGCAGATGATACAAAGGTATGCAACTGGGTAGACACACCAGGAGGGGTAAAACAAATGATTGAGGATCTAGGTAGACTAGAGGAATGGTCAAGAGTGTGGCAATTACAGTTTAATACCAAAAAATGCAAAATCATGCACTTGGGTCTCAAAAATCCAAAGGCTAAATATAGCATTAATGGCAGTATACTGGAAACTACTGAGTAGGAAAAGGATCTAGGAGTCACTATTTCAGGTGACTTAAAGGCAGGTAAGCAATGTAACAAAGCAACGAGGAAGGCAAGTCAGATGCTTGGCTGTATTGGGAGAGGAATCATCAGCAGAAAGAAAGAAGTAATAATGCAATTGTATAGGAAATTGTTCCGGCCTCAAATAGAATACTGTGTTCAATTCTGGAGGCCATATCTTCAAAAGGATATTAATACATTAGAGACTGTACAAAGAAGGGCAACTAAAATGGTGCATGGCCTACATCAGAAAACATACACAGAAAGACTAAAAAATATCAATATGTATAGTTTGGAGCAGAGAAGGGAAAGGGGGGACATGATAGAAACTTTCAAATATATCAACGGTTTCAACAAGGTCCAGGAGGGAAACATTCTCCATATGAAGAGAAGCAATAGGACACGAGGACATGCACTGAGACTGGAGGGGGGGGGGGGTTTCTGGGGAAATCTGAGGAAAAATTACTTCACAGAAAGGGTAGTGGACAAGTGGAATAGCCTACCATCAGAGGTGGTAGAGGCTAAGACAGTAGAGCAATTTAAACATGCATGGAATAGACATAAGGATATCCTTACAAAGAAATAAGGATCAAATAAGGTTTGAGATAAAAAATATGGTTAAAAAAAAAAGGGGGGGGGGGGGCAGACTAGATGGGCCAAGTGGTTCAAAATTCTATGTTTCACTGATGGTATGAGGTTTTTTATGCTGGAATGCAGTGTTCTCCTTTTTCCAGACCTAACACCTCATTTAATTCAAAAAGCTGTATTTTAGACTCATCTGTCCACAAAATATTGTTCCAGTAGCCTTCTGGCTTGTCCAGGTGATCTTTAGCAAACTGCAGACGGGCATCAATGTTGTTTTTTGGAGAGCAGCGGCTTTCTCTTTGCAAACTTGCGATTCACACTTTTGTTGTGCAGTGTCATCCTGATGGCAGACTCATGAACATCAATGTTAGCTAATGTGATAAAGGCCTTCAGTTGCTTAGATGTTACCTTGGGTTCCTTTGTGACCATGCAAACTATTAGACCCCTTCTCAGCGTGGTTTTTGTTGGTCGACCACTCCTAGGGAGGGTAATAATTGTCTGGAATTTCCTCCATTTGTACATAATTTTTTTTTTTTTATTAAGTTTAAATGAATAAAGGGTTGATTCTAAAGTGTTAGTAGAGGCATGTTCGCTTATGTGGACATGCTCTTCTGCCACACTTGTTCTCTGTAATGGAGTAGTTAACTAAACAGTGATGTACAGTCATTGCTGATCACCACCAGTAGAATAGAAGAGAGATTTGCTGAGGAAGCAGTCATGTATTATACATCCTACTAATCTACAATATATTACAGAAGTTCTCAAACGCGGTCATCAATGCACCCCAACGGTCCAGGTTTTAAGTTTATCCATGCTTCTATGCTTGGCAACAGGTGACTTAATTAGCACCTCAGTCAATTTGATTTAAACATCTGTGCTGAGTCATGGATATACCTTAAGGTGTGTATACACGGTGAGATCCCTGCTATGTTCGATTTTGACTATGAGATTACCCTTGAACTTCCCCAGAGCCCAGATAGCACAGACAGTACAGATTTTGACTATTTGTGCTTGAGATTTTGTCTATGTACGATTTTGACTAAGTGCCAATTTTGACTATACTTTGTACTAGATAGTACACTAGATCAGCGGTGGCCAACCTGTGGCTCTTGAGCCGCATGTGGCTCTTTCTTTATTCAAATGTGGCTCCCAACACTCTAAATCATGTGACCCCAACAGATACAGAAACCGCTGCACTCCAGCCAGACATGCAGCAGCACTACAGGAACTGAAAACTGAAGGAGCCAGATACTAGAGGGGAGACACCCACAAGCAAACAGAGGACACATTAGGGTCTGCTGCAATGGCATGAGTTGATGGGGGGGGGACCTGTAGTGATACATGAGGGTGGGCTAGAGTGACACATGGCAGAGCTGGCTGGAGAGACACAGGAGGGTCCTGGCAGGAGTGATGCGGGAGGGTGCTGGAAGTAGTGACACATGGGAGAGCTGGCTGGAGTGACATAAGAGGGTGGTAGCAGGAGTGACACATGGGAGAGCTGGCTGGAGTGACATAGGAGGGTGGTAGCAGGAGTGACACATGGAAGAGCTGGCTGGAGTGACAGGAGGGTGTTGGCAGGAGTGACACATGGGAGAGCTGGCTGGAGTGACATAGGAGGGTGGTAGCAGGAGTGACACATAGGAGAGCTGGCTGGAGTGACATAGGAGGGTGGTAGCAGGAGTGACACATGGGAGAGCTGGCTGGAGTGACATGGGGGAGCTGGCTGGAGTGACATAGGAGGGTGCTAGCAGGAGTGACACATGGAAGAGCTGGCTGGAGTGACAGGAGGGTGTTGGCTGGAGTGACACATGGGGGAGCTGGCTGGAGTGACACAGCAGGGTCTTGGCAGTAGTGACACATGGGAGACCTGGCTGGAGTGACACAGCAGGGTCTTGGCAGTAGTGACACATGGGAGAGCTGGCTGGAGTGACAGGAGGGTGTTGGCTGGAGTGACACAGCAGGGTCTTGACAGTAGTGACACATGGGTGACCTGGCTGGAGTGACACAGCAGGGTCTTGGCAGTAGTGACACATGGGAGACCTGGCTGGAGTGACACGGGGGAGCTGGCTGGAGTGACATAGGAGGGTGCTAGCAGGACTGACACATGGGGGAGCAAGCTGGAGTGACACATGGGGGAGCTGAAGTTTATTATGTGAAAATGGCTTTTTCAATGGATTTGGCTTTAAAAAAATAATTTTATGTCATTCTGGCTTTTTCAATGTATTTTATACCAGGGGTGTGGTCTAGCAGGCACAAGGCCACATTCCATTTTTTGCATGCGCACCATCTGCTCGATGTCGGCTCTTTGACGTACCTAACAAGGTTTTTTGGCTCTTTGTCTCTGACTGGTTGGCCACCCCTGCACTAGATAGTCAAGATTGACTTGCCTGCACAGTCTATCTAGCCTTACTATACCAACCCCACGGGAGCGTGCATCGGGATCGAATCTGTATCGCAAGCTGCCTAACACCTTGAGATATGCACTAACTTTTCATAAGATTTTGACTATATAGTCAAAATCTTACAGATTTATTTCACCGTGTGTACACACCTTAACACCTGGGCCTATATTTACTAATAATCCGAGTTTGACCGATTTGTGTTTTTTTTTCTAAGTCCCAACACGGGATTTCAGTAAGCACAAATCTCGGCAGTGTTTGGGCTATTCGTAATGGTTTTAACTGCAAAGTTCAGAAATACGAATGAATAGACCATCGGTCAAACGCGGCTGTTATTTCATACAACACAGGTATTCACTATTCATTCGTATTTGGGTGTTAGTCTCGGAGTGCTAAATTGCGGTCGTATTTTTTTGCGATTTGTTAAAATAAGCGGCAAAAAATAGACCTGCTTTTTTCAGGCGTGTTTACATGTGTTGCCACTTGCAAATCATTCACACCTGAATTAGGATGCCTATAAAAGGATCTTAGGCCCATTTCAATCAACCTACACTCAGAAATGGCAGCAGGACTGTGGGCCAGTGATCTTTTGTGTGCTGTGGGATTCCTCAGACTCAGACATCAGCCTGTAAGTAACCAGGGCCAAGAAACTGAACATGGTCAGCAGGTTACCAGTAAACAAGAAAAAGCGCTAGGAAACTGGATAAAGTAGACTAACAATTTAATCAAGAATTAAAAATTCATGTATACTGTTTACAACAGATAATAAAAACAGCCGTGTATATGGTTGAAATTTAGGGCATAGTATAGCACTGCATAAAGTTTAAAAAGTCCCATATATTTAATATGGATAGAATACTGTTGGCCGGTACTCAAATGAGCCAATTAGTCCCCAAAATTGTAAGCGAATGATGATATTACCAACTGCAGTTAAAGATGACCTTTTTTAGTCTCCAAGTCTGTCACTTTATTAGGAAACTGGATAGAATTTTAATTTATACATTGTTTATAATGTTGTAATCTCACACACCTGTTCCACATGGGCTATTAGCACTGCTATATAAAGGGCATTCAGTCACTGCAATTTTATCACCTTGAGAAAGCTGTGCTAAACAGCGAAACGCGTCGGTGGATTGGCTGGACTCTCATTCCTTATACCCCCACAAACGCCTAGAAGTCGGATATAGGAACTCTGCCATCAGCGATTTGAACTTCTGCAAAAATTGGGACCTGAGCGACCAAATGGACCAAGTAGCATCTTGAACCAAGCTAACAAGGTCATCTTTAACTGCAGTTGGTAATATCATCATTCGCTTACAATTGTTCCTGGACTGTGGCATTAATTTTGGAGACTAATTGGCTCATTTGAGTACCGGCCAACAGTATTCTATCCATATTAAATATATGGGACTTTTTAAACTTTATGCAGTGCTATACTATGCCCTAAATTTCAACCATATACACGGCTGTTTTTATTATCTGTTGTAAACAGTATACATGAATTTTTAATTCTTGATTAAATTGTTAGTCTACTTTATCCAGTAGCGCTTTTTCTTGTTTACTGGTATTTTGTTGTGGGGGTCTCACTAACCCCGTTTAATTAGCTGCTACAGGAAAGGCAACTCACTACGAGCGCCAAAGGTAATTACTTAGTAATTCCAATTTTTGCACATGGTCAGCAGGTTGTACAGGTTCCACGGAGGCTGCGCAGGCCTCGTTTTTTTTAAGGGGGCGTTTAAACTTGAACGCATTGTCCAATGATAGGGTCATACAGATGTTCCGTCTAAATCGTACCAACATTTTCCGTCTGTATGACCTTGTCAAACTGGGCCTAGACCCTGAGACAGCACGCTCTCGCTCTGTCTCAGGCCTGCACAAACTCCTGGCTGTGTTGCACTTTATGGCTACTGGGAGCTTTCAGGCTGTGTCTGGGGATGTCATAGCAATCTCACAGCCCTCATTTTCAAAAATATTAACACAGGTGATGTATACCTAACTACCTCCTCTGTTTTGTGGTTGTTTTTAATTACTCTCGGTGGCCAGTTCTGTCCTAAAATCTCATGTTTTATTTTCTATCAAATATACACACAGATGTTGGGTGTCTTGCAGCCCCACATCGATGCCTCAATCTGCTTCCCTACCCAGGAGTCTCAGTGGCATGCCGTCAGGGTAGATTTCTATGAGCTTGCTGGCATGCCCAATGTGCTGGGAGCCATAGATTGCACACACATTCAGCTGAGACCACCTAGGGGCAGGCAGCACATCTATACCAATTGTCATCTAGAGCACTCCAAAAATGTGCAGGTGGTTTGTGATGCAAAACTCAAAATAATGAGTGTTGTTGCTGGTTACCCTGGGGGCTGCCATGACTCCTTCATCCTCAGTCAGTCATCCAGTCATCCCTCTTTGATAAGTTTGAGGATGGACAAATGCCAGATGGATGGCTGCTGGGTATGTAATTTGATATGTGTAGGCCTGTCTATACTTTGGCCAAATACAGTGTGTTACTTATGTGTTGCTGTATCTTAACATGAAACACGTTATTATATCTGTCTTTCAGGTGATGGAGGATATGGCTGTTTCTCTTGGCTTCTAACTCCATTGTCCCGACCTGATACCCCTGCTGAACACAATTACAATCATGCACATAAGTCCACGCAGAATGTGATAGAAAGATGTTTTGGTGTGCTGAAATCTAGGTTTCGGTGTCTGGATAAGTCTGGTGGCCTTTTGTTGTATAGTCCCTTGAAGGTGACTCAAATTGTGTTCTGCTGCTGCTTTCTTCATAACATGTGTTTGCAACAACATCTGCCACATGTTGAGGAGGAGGAGGAGGATGAAGAAAGCAGCCAGCAAGCAGAGGAATTAGAGACATCTGGTGATACTTGGAGTACAGATGTAGGGAGGCAGGTTAGGCAAGACCTGATAAATACTTATTTTTAAGGTAAGTTTTGTTTGCTTCTTTCATTTTTTGTGTAAGCATAAATATGTTGCCCCATTTTTCAAATAAAAACCATTACTCAGAATGTCTGTCTCCTTGAGACATACAAACATACCCTCGCTTTATGCAAAACAATTGTAGCATGTGTATTGTGTTTATTTAAAATATCTAAACAACAGATTATGAGTGGCATGCATGAAGTCTGGATAAGTGTTAATAAACTTGTACCAATAATTTATTAAAAGCACACATAATCCACATAGTAATTTATTTAGTATTTTACTTTATGAATGTGTGTAACGTCCTAATGTAACACTTCTCCACATATAATATGTTAGCCTTGAGGAATACATGTGTCCCTATGTGTGATGCTCCATCGTATTTAAGGGACACAAACTTTAAATCATCCAAAATAATTTATTTTGTTATGTTTGCTGGAGTAAACTTGGTGATTTGTAAGTCAATACACAGTTTTCAACATATATCCATTATTATACACATTATTTTGTTGATTAAAATATTTACAATTTCTTTGTTTCTGCATCATGTGTAATAATCTGATTACTCACTTTTAACACACACAAACATGGCACAACAATAATGTCATTCATTTTGGGACTGAATTATCTAAATTGTTTCACAACATCTTAGTACCTTTTTAGGCAACTCAATTGTATTATTCTTGTAATGTCGTCTAGAGAAGAAATGTAAAAGAGTTAAAAATCACATTGTAAGTTGTATTGGTCATGGATGAATCTGCATGGCTGCCAATTAGTCTGCCTGCAGGATATGAGAACGATTGGAATCTAGAAAGAGTAATGATTAGAAAAAAATCAAGTGGTCTTGTTACTGCATGCTAAAGACATTCTGCATGGCTGCCAATTAGTCTGCCTGCAAGATATGAGAATGATTGGAATCTAGAAAGAGTAATGATTAGAAAAAAATCAAGTGGTCTTGTTACTGCATGCTAAAGACATTCTGCATGGCTGCCAATTAGTCTGCCTGCAGGATATGAGAATGATTTGAATCTAGAAAGAGTAATGATTAGAAAAAAATCAAGTGGTCTTGTTACTGCATGCTAAAGACATTCTGCATGGCTGCCAATTAGTCTGCCTGCAAGATATGAGAATGATTGGAATCTAGAAAGAGTAATGATTAGAAAAAAATCAAGTGGTCTTGTTACTGCATGCTACGATCAATGTGCAGATCAAATTACTTTTTCCTCCTCCAAAAAAATACAAAGATGTTAAAGAATAAATTTGTGGGCAAAAATCCTGTTGTTGTTTGTAACACTTAAAATTAATGATGTTCAACAAATTGATAAGGTGCTAAGTGTTATATATATTGAGACAAACCTACACTTACTAACTGTGATTATTTTCTTCTCTATGCAGAAATCGGTGTCTCTATTTTTTATTTTTTTGGAGTTGGCTGCTTGGACTGGCCTTTGCCTTTACCACTGTCGTGTTGGCGTGCTCTGGTGGAGCGCCTTGGTGGTGAGGACACTGGCGATAGAATAGGAGTAGTCGTACCAGAACTGCTGCTTGGTTGCTGTTGGTGCTGGGATCTGAGTGTTTTATTGAGGTTAGTGAGGGTGGCATTAAGTTCACGTGTTGCAGCATTTTGATTCTCTAAAATTTTGGTGATAGATTCATTGATCATTTGATTGTTTTCTAAGATGTTGATGTAGCTTTGCTGTTGTCTGTGCTGTTCTTCCATTATGCGTTGTAAGTTGCCCATGACATGTGTAATGTCTGCACGCATGATTTCCATGGTATTGGCAATTCTGGTGGTTGGTTCATTTTGGCTACTGATATTTCTGCTGATTCTTCTGAGGTGAGATGGTAGGTTAGCAAAAATTTGGGTCTGCCTACGCAGGCAATCTTAATTAGTGGCCTGCTGTGTAGCCCAACTGTCCCAAAACACTTGATCAGGGCCTTGTGCTACTGGTGTTGTCGGGCTGTGTTGTGGTGGTGGAGTGCTTTGCTGTGGTGGTGTACTCACAGGTGCTGGGTGGCTGATTCCTTCAATTAATGGCTGCATTTGTAACATGATTGTCTCATCCATGTCACTGTGTTGCTGCTGTTGCGTCGGGATGCTGGTACCAGTACTAGAATCTGGAATTAGAACCATTTTGGCATTAGTTAGACATATGTTTGAGAAATTAAAGCAAAGCAATAAACATGGAACACATGTATTTAAAAGGTGCTTTCAGATATCCAGCATAGCAACATCATCACTCAGAACTTAAATACAGACATATTCCTGTTTGTGGCAAATGTGTCTGGTTACTTCATTCTTAAAGCAAGCACATGAGTTGTATGGTAGATCAGACATACTCCACCATAAAAACACACTTTAAATCATAATGTGTTGCCTTATAGTGTTTAAAACAGAAACATAGTAATGTTTTGGCATGTTGGTGCCAATGTTACGACAAACACATAAGTGAAATTGATGAAAAAAACCTTACTATTTGCCACCCTTACACATATGTTTATGTTGCAGCATCTTCCACACAATCTGCTCCTGTATGGCTGAAGTGGACATACATATCTTTACTGGATGTGGACAAGGCCATTTTGCTCAGAATCCATTTGATGTTTTTTTTTCGGTAAGTATAACAGATTTTGTGGAATTTAGAGTTAATTAGTCTAATTAAATGGATTATTATGAGATGAGTAATTTTTTTAATCATTACAGTTTCTTACTCACAATCAAGATGAGGGGAGTGTGGTTGGCATCTTGGAGGTGTGACCAAAATTTGGAGTGGTGGGACTGAAGAAACTGTAGACAATCTTCGTGGCGGGGTAGACTGCTGTGGTTGTGATTGGACATCATACCTTGCTTTCTTTGTTGCCACATGTATTATTGTTTGGTGTGCTACAGGAGTCCGCCTTCTGCTGCTCAAGACTTCTTTTGATGGACCTAGGATTTAAAGTGTACTTTTGTTATGGCCATTCCTTTACAAACATAACCTATACTACAATGGACACTTTACCTGCTTCCGCAGCGTCATCATCATCAGATGTCATGGGAGTGACTGTAGGCTGACCAGTACTGCTTTTTTTCAACACTGTAAATAATAAAACAAATAAAAGAACTCATTTATTCATGCTATTGGTGATACATCCACCCATTATGTTTATAAACATTAAATCTTTCAAAAATGGATACTTATTTATGTGGGAATAATTTCTGAACAAAACCATAAAATAATTTAAAAAACACACACATTGGCCAATAGCCATATGCACTATGGAAAGTGCAACACAGGAAATAATGTACAGGACACAGACATAGGACACAGGGGCAGATTAATTAAGCCTGGTGAAGTGATAAAGTGGAAGGTGATAAAGCACCAGCCAATCAGCTCCTAAGTGTAATTTTGCAAACCCAGCCTGTAACATGGAAGTTAATTTATCAACTTCCACTTTATCACTTCACCAGGCTGAATAAATCTGGCCCACAATTACTAATACATACACTAAAAAGCACAGACATCTTCATGTAAAAATGTTATGTAATTAATGAAAGAAGCAATATAGAAAATGCTCTGTGATGTGGCACTCCAAACACACATTAGTACAATATGAGCCAAAAAACAAACCAACATTAAAAAACCCAGCATAATAGTACGGTAACTAAGTCTGCAGTGTTGTGTCAGGGTACAAATACAGACTCTAAATGATCCCAAAAAAAGTGGGCTTGTCTTAAACAAGATTACATACAGTACTAATGAAATTACACATGTAACTGGCTTCAAAGCCACTTTGCACTACTCCAGCCTCTAACATGTCAACCACTGATTTTCAAACATTGCACATGGATAACTGAAATTAAAACATAGTCCAACTTGCAAACTGACAAATGTGCAAAAGGAAAACATTATTGCTGGACAATTCAATGACACACCAAGTCCAAACTACACATGGAAAATGTACTGTAAAAAAACCACATGACATACAATAAAGTACTATGTTACATTGGCTTTTGT
The DNA here is from genome assembly GCF_028390025.1 of Pseudophryne corroboree. Lineage (NCBI taxonomy): Eukaryota > Metazoa > Chordata > Amphibia > Anura > Myobatrachidae > Pseudophryne > Pseudophryne corroboree. The sequence continues at coordinate 541,946,913 of NC_086448.1, read as the reverse complement.
AGAAAACATTACCCAAAACAATGTATTTGCTGATGCACAAATGAAGATGGGAGTAATATGCAACGTCACGTGACACACATTTCCCCAAAAAATAACGCAAGAAGTAATGTAATAGAATGTTAAGACAAATACACATGCTCACCATCCTTCCTGGGCAGATCGGAATCACGGACATGGGTTGCAGACACTACTTCAGGAGGTATTAAACTCCGCATGGGCTCCTCATAGTCCAGATATCTGGCAATATAGGGCTGTCCACTACTGGTTTTGCGAGCCGACTTCGCCTCCTTGGCCATTTTGGACTTGACACGTCGCTTTATGTCATAGTACCGTTTGCGGCACGTGTCCTCCGTCCGCTTGACCACCCCCTCACTATTTACAGCAGCAACAACTTTTGCCACAACACCGTCTTCTTCCATGTTGGCACCTTGGCAGACTCAGGCCCAAATAGCTGCCACTGATACTTCATCAGCTCCCGCACCAATGCCACATTTTCAGCATAACTAAACTTTACATTCTGCCTAGTCTTAGTAGTGGTGCGTGGCTGCGGAGCTCTTTGACTGTCACTATCACTGTCACTTGAGGCTGTTGCAGCAACCTCACCTACCTCCTCAACCTCACTAACCTCACTCTCACTCACCTCCTCAACCTGACCAACCTCCTCCCCCTCACTCACACCCTCCACCTCACTCACCTCAGCCACCTCTGAGTCAGACATAATTGTGTGGTTCAACAATTAACACAGAAAAAAAAATACAAACAACACACTCCTCCACTACCATTGCACAACACACACACACACACACACACACACACACACTGACAAGGGACTATAAATAAAAAAACTTGGACAAAAAATGAGACAAAACCAAAAAAACAAGACTACAAGAATGACAAGACTACTTTCAAACACAATACTACACTCAGAAATTGCCCAAAAAACTACTCACCAAACCAACTACTCACCAACCTCCACAGCACAACTTTCCTCCTCACCACTAACTAAACCCACGAGGTGCGGACGGTTTGGGGCGTATTTATATGGTTGCGCACAGACACTCCTACATCTGAAACACAACCAATCACAAACGGGGATGAAAATCGAAACTAAAAGTGAAAATGCGGCCGTGGTTGATAAATAACCCTGCCGCGTTTAATATAGAACATAAACCAGTAAAAGCAACAAAAACACGTACGCAAACGACAATGACGGCCGTAAATGTGACAATAAAAACGACTGGCATCGACATCGGAAAACACGAAAACCATAAACTCAACTGCTTCGTAACTTGGCGTATATAGTTTCAAAAAGTTGCATGAAAATGCACCCGATAACAAACGAGTTTAAACACTACACAAACCGACTCAAACACGAACATTAGTAAATAAACCCCCTGGTCCGTTGGGGTGTCATGAGGACCGCGTTTGATAGATGCTATCCTCCTGCTTAAATTTGTGGAGAAAAGCAAATTGTTTTAAAAAAAATATAGATACCAAAAAATGGTTCCAGGGCTTATCACAATGTGACATGATCAATACTATTCAGACAGATGTAACTTTTGACAAATGGGCAGTGTGCACCTCATTCACTGCATATTCTAAAACTAACTCCACCTGGGTATAAATAAAGTTATAGAGGGGAAAGCAGCAATGTGTGGTCTCCCCATTATGATAACCAGAACTCAGGCTGGCTAATGCGGGGCTGGATAACTCCAATAAGGGGGAGACAGGACAAATAGCAGCAAGTAACAATAGCCATGAAAAGTGCAAGGCTCCCCCAGAATGTAATGGTCTGTGACAGTGTTTCCCAACCTCGGCCCCCAGGGCACACTAACAGACCATGTTTTAGTGATATCCATGCATGAGCACAGATTGTCTAATCAAAATAACTGAGGTACTAATTAAGTCACCTGTGCTCAAGTATGTATATACTTAAAATCTATACTGTTTAGTTTGCCTTGAGGACCGTTGTTGGAAACCCCTGGTCTATGGTAAAGTGTGATGAATACCACAGATATGGCACATCTGACACCCGTATATTCACTGTACAATTTGGCTACAACTACTTTAGAGTAAACAAATGGTGTACTTGTAAAACATATTTACCAATTAAACAATGTGAATTTCCTATGGTTTACTCAAAAACAACAAGATACCATAGCTTTCAATAACAGCAACTACAATGTCAGATTTTCACAAACTCATAAAAAGTTTGTATACAAACAGACTGTGAAAAATTACATATTCTGAAATGGAATTAGAACAGATAAGCTATGCAAGAATTAGAACAGATAAGTTAACTTGACCCCTTCCAGCTGGCACAAAAAATATTGTGGTTTTGAACTTCCAGTGCTGCAGATACCAGTGTTAAATAAATTAATTCCTCTTTGTCACAAAAACGGAAGTTTACAGTGCTTCCAGCTATCCAGCTAACTTGTACTGCTAGTTCAATCCCAGCTTCTAGCTATCCTGTACTGCTGGTTCAATACCAGCTTCCAGTTATCAATCTCTACCACAAGTGTCACTCAACTTTCATTGCACTGCTATCTCCAGTGTTCTAGTTCCCCGTAGTTGTACAGACACCTGTGGCCAGCCATAGACTTTAGCCGAACCTACCACACCTGTATGAGCAGGCCATATATCAAGCCTGCACAATTCCGTCCTTGGGACTCCAGCCAACTAGCTACTACACCTCGTCCGGTTCCACAAGTACCAACAACTGTGACAGTAAGCACTGACCAAATGGGTCCGGCAGGCAGTGCTGGTTTAAGTGCCGACGTGCTGCAAGCTATAGTGAAAACAATACAGCAACAGATGGTAAAAGGCTTACAGGATCTCGCTGCGCGGCAAGAAGGGTTTCAAGCATCTTTGGCTACAACCTCATCTCAATCTACTGCCCGTGAAGTTTACTAATGTCCTTCTGCATCTTCCAAGGCTATCCGCCTCCCTATGCCAAAGAAATTCGATGGAATCCCCAAGCTCTGTAGGGGATTTCTAAATCTCTGTGATGTGCATTTCACGCTTCTTCCTGAAAATGTTCCCTCCTCCAAGTCTAAGGTGGCATTCATCATTTCTCTCCTGTCTGGAAAAGCCCTTGAGTGGGTATCTCCTCTGTGGGAGAGATCAGTTACCATTCTCAGTGACTACTCAAAGTTTCTACAGTCTTTTCGTGGAATCTTCGATGAGCCCGGACACTCAACGTCCGCTTCCATTGATATCATGAGAATCCGCCAAGGCTCTAGGACAGTCGGACAGTACAAAATTGACTTTCAAACTCTGGCATCTGAACTCCACTGTAACGAGGAAGCCTTGACCACAGCTTTCTGGCATGGCCTCGCTGAAAAACTCAAAGATGAGCTAGCTTCTCAAGATATGACTTCTACTCTCAAAGATCTTGTCATATGTCTTTATGTAGTAATATCGATCTTCACATGTGAGAAAGGATTTATGAAAAATTTCATCTCGACTGAGTTAAGCCGCGTTCACCTCCTCGCCTTCCTTCTCCTTCTTCAGATGTTGAGCCTATGCAGATAAATCGCTCCGAGTTGTCTGCAAAAGAGAAACAATGTCGTCGTCAGATGAATCTCTGTATGTTCTGTGGAGAAAGTGATCACCATCTGACAACCTGTTCCAAGCGTCCGGAAAACGGGCGTTCCTAGTCTCCGGAGGAGGGTCAGAGCTAGGAAGCGTAAAAAACTTTCCAAGTAAGAAGGTTTTCATTATCTCTGTTTCTCTGCAGCTTCCCACCAGTTCTGAAACTTTTTCTGCTCTACTAGATTCCGATGCTGCCGAAAATGGGAGTGTTACATTCCGAACCCCTCTCATTCTTAGTTATCTCCAGAGCAGCTCATCATCTCATTATTGGACTTCCTTGGCTCCAGCAGCATAATCCTCAATTGGACTGGACTTCCATGCAAATTATTTCCTGGGGTTCTAAGTGTCATGACAACTGTCTTCGCAAGGTCATTCCAGCTCGTCAGGCAGAGGTCCCTATTCCTGATGGTCTACCTGAGCAATACCACCCATTTGTTGATGTCTTTAGTAAGGGAGGAGCAGACAAATTACCACAGCATAGAGAATGGGACTGCCCCATTGACCTTATATCTGGCAAATCTTCACCCAGAGGAAGAACTTATCCTTTGTCCATTCCTGAAATAGCTGACATGTACGAGTATATCAAGGAGAACCTTGAGAAAGGCTTCATACATCCCTCATTTCACCTGCAGTAGCAGATTTCTTCATTGTCAAAAAGAAGAATGGAGGACTCCACCCCTGTATCAATTACAGGGGGTTAAATGACATTACAGTAAAGAATCGTTACCCTTAGTTACTGAACTTTTCGATCAGGTTAAAGGAGCCACAATTTTTTCAAAACTGGATCTAAGAGGGGCATATAATTTAATTCGTATACGTGCCGGCGATGAATGGAAGACCTCATTTAACACTCGTGATGGGCATTACGAGTATTTGGTAATGCCATTCGGTCTCAGTAATGCACCAGCAGTGTTCCAGCACTTCGTCAACGAAATCTTGCGAGATTTATTGTACCAGTCCGTTGTGGTATATTTAGACAACATTTTAATCTTCTCCTGTGACCTATAAACTCATCGTCAGCAGGTCCAAGAAGTGCTCAGAAGATTGAGGAAGCATCAATTGTTCTGCAAACTTCAGATGTGTGTCTTTGAAGTGCCATTCATTGCATTCTTGGGTTACATTATTTCCGGTTCTAATCTGTGCATGGATCCAGAAAAGGTCAAGGCCATTCTCTACTGGAATGAACCTTCAGCTCTCAAGGCAACTCAACGCTTCCTAGGGTTCGCCAATTATTACAGAAAATGTATTTGTGGCTTCTCAAATTTGGTGGCTCCTATCACAGCTCTCACTAGCAAAAATGACAACCCAACTGTTTGGCCTCCCGAAGCAAAACAAGCTTTTTGTCTATTAAAAGAAGCATTCACTTCAGCCCCTGTGCTTCAGCAACCATAGATTTCACGGCCATTCATCCTGGAAGTCGACACTTCTTCTGAGGGTGCGGGAGCAGTTCTCTCAGTGATTCTCTAATGAGAAAATTCATCCGTGTGCTCATTTTTCAAGAAAATTCTCGAGAAGAATAATACTATTGGGGAAAAGGAATTATTGGCAATTAAACATGCTTTTGAAGAGTGGCGATACCTCTTAGAAGGAGCTCAATTCTCAATTACCTTTTTTCACGGATCATTGGAATCTTCTGTTCCTCAAGAGTCTTCAATGCTACTCCCCTCGCCAGGCAGGGTGGTACAAATTATTTTCTCACTTCAATTTCAAGCTCACCTACCATCCTGGCTCCCAAAATGGGAAGGCAGATGCTCTCTCCCATTCCCTCTGCCTTGAAGAGGAACTGTCTCTGGAGGAACCTCGTCCCATCCTCGATCCGGCAGTTTTTGCTTCAACGAAAACAAACTCTACTCCTCCTCCTGGTAAGACTTTCATTGCTCCTAATCTTCGCAAGCAACTTCAACAATGGGCACACTCCTCTCTCTTCTCAGGTCACGTAGGGACTCAAAAAACTTTGGAATTCAGGAGAAGATCCTATTGGTGGCCCACCATGCAACAAGACACTTAAGCTTTCATTGCCTCCTGTGTTAGATGAACCCAGCATAAGTCATCCCGTCAAGCACCTGTGGGTCCATTACATCCATTATCCATTCCAGTTCATCCATGGACTCACATATTGATAGACTTTGTCACTGATCTTCCTTCATCACCGTCTGGGTCATCTTCGACCGCTTCTCTAAAATGGCACATTTTATCCCACTCTCTGGTCTGCCGCCTGCTCCTCAACTCTCCAAGTTGTTTATCTCTGAGATCCTCTGTCTTCATGGATTACAAAGAGAAATAGTTTTGGATCGTGGAGTCCAATTCGTTGCAAAGTTCTGGAAATCTCTTTGCACTTCTCTTCAAATCAAGTTGAAGTACTCCACAGCTTACCATCCTCAGAGTAATGGACAGACTGAGCGAGTTAACCAAGATTTAGAGACATTTCTTGCATGTTTCTTTCCTCCTCTCAAGATAATTGGGTCGACTTACTGCTCTCACCTGGGCCGAATTCTCTCACATTAATACTTATCATTCCTCTGTAGATTTAACACCCTTCTTCACCATTTTTGGGCAACATCCATGGGTCCCAGAATTCCAGTCCATACCGCCTCTGGATGTTCCAGCAGATCAAGCTGCACTTAAAGACTTTTCCTCAATTTTGAAATCAGTCCATTCTGCATTAAAAAAGTCTTCCAAGCGATATAAACTATTTGCGGATCGGAAGAGAAAAGCTGTTCCTCACTTTCAAGCTGGTGACAGAGTGTGGTTCTCCACACAAAACCTTCATCTTCGAGTACCATCTATGAAATTTGCACTCCGGTACATTTGTCCATTTACCATTCAGAAGGTAATCAACCCTGTGCCTTTCAGCTCAAACTTCCTCCTTATCTCCGCATTCCGAACTCCTTCCATGTCTCCCTACTCAAGCCTCTGATCCTGAATCGTTTCAGTCTCAACCTCCCTCTGGTCCTAAGGTGCACACTCAACGTGGTGTCAAGTTCGAAATTGAAAAGATCCTGGACTCCCGAATCCGCTATGGACGTCTTCAATACCTCATTGATTGGAGAGGATATGGACCTGAGGAGAGATCTTTGATCTTTGTGGAGGATGTCCATGCTCCTCTTTTGTTAAAAGATTCCATTCCAGGTTTCCACAAAAGCCAAAGAAGCATCCAGTGGCCACTCCTAAAGGTGGGGGTACTGTCACAAAATGGAGGTTTACAGTGCTTCCCAGTCGCACTTTGACCTACCTGTGGTGCAGTCCAAAGTGCTGTCTGCCATTCGCTGGTCCATCTGGCATCCTGTCACTGTCATAGCATCTGTTTCAGGATAGTTAGGCTTTGGCTCCTTCCCAGCCTGCTAGGCCTCAGTCCACTCTGAAGCCTAGCCTGGAGTCCTGCATGTTACTTCCTGATCATCTGACTCTGCAGAGAACTCTCCAACCAGGTAATGTTTCCCTGATATGTATACCCAGAGAGCAAGGGGTATATATTCCAGCTCCAAGCACTGGGAAGCTGTCAGTGCTTTGTTGTCCTCAAGCATGTAGAGAGCTCCTGCAATCTCCTGCTTAAAGAGACAGTGCATTACCAACTTCAGTATATATATATGACTCCTATCCCCAGGATATCTGCAAACCTATGCCGCTGGTTCAGTGGCGTTACTACTGCTCCCGCAGCCCTCGCAGTGGCTTGGAGGCGCAGGGCTGCGGGGGGCGCCGCCACTGATTTAGCGCAGATTGACATGCGGATGAGCCGTCCGCATGTCAATCTGCTGTCTCCCTCCTTCCCTCCGCTGGCGCCCTAGCCGCTGCTGTGAAGGAGGGACACAAAGGGCACAGCGCACGCCTCTCCTGTGTCCCTCCTGCGTCTCCGGCGGGTCTATTAAATGAAGTGCCCATTCGTGAGCTCTGATTGGCTCACGAACCGGCACTTCATTTAAAAGACCCGCCGGAGACGCAGGTGGGACACAGGAGAGGCGCGCGCTGTGCCCTCCGTGTCCCTCCTTCACAAAACCGTGGGGGAGCAGGGAGCAGAGGGTGGGGGTTAGGGTTGTACCTGCCACTGAGGGAGCATATCTGGCACTGGGGGAGGGGGAGCATATTTGGCACTTGGGGGGGCATATGTGGTACTGAGGGGGCATATGTGGCACTGGGGGGTATATGTGTACCTGGCACATGGGTGGGGCTATATTTGGCACAGGGGGCATATGTGGCACTGGGAGCACAGCCCTAGCAACAGGCATTACCCCCTAGCAACGAGCATGACACCCAGTGCATGAAACCCCTGGCAATGAGCATGACACCCAGTGCATGAAACCCCTGGCAATGAGCATGACACCCTGAGCATGAAAACCCCTGGCACCGTGCATGGAACCAAGAGCATGAAACCCCTGGCAATGAGCATGACACCCAGTGCATGAAACCCCTGGCAACGAGCATGACACCCTGAGCATGAAAACCCCTGGCACCGTGCATGGAACCAAAAGCATGTAACCCCTGGCAACGAGCAGGTAATTTCAAAGTAATTAGAAGCCTTACTGTAGGACTTAATGTAATGGGCATTGCGGTGTGTGGCATAATGTATCACGGACATTGCGGTGTGTGTCATAATGTGTCAAAGGCATTACGGTGTGTGGCATACTACTTCACGGGCATTGTGGTATGTGGTATAATGTCTCAGGGGCATTGCAGTGTGGCATAATATATAACGGGCATTGCGGTGTGTGGCATAGGGTATAACGGGCATTGCGGTATGTGTCACAGGCATTACGGTGTGTGGTATTCTATATAACGGGCATTGTGGTATGTGGTATAATGTCTCAGGGGCATTGCAGTGTGGCATAATGTATAACGGGCATTGCGGTGTGTGGCATAGGGTATAACGGGCATTGCGGTATGTTTCACAGGCATTACGGTGTGTGGTATACTATATCACTGGCATTGGGGTATGGGGTATAATGTCTCAGGGTCATTGCAGTGTGTGGCATAATGTATCACGCACATTGCGGTGTGTGTCATAATGTGTCAGGCATTACGGTGTGTGGTATACTATATCACGGGCATTGTGGTATGTGGTATAATGTCTCAGGGTCATTGCGGTGTGTGTCATAATGTGTCACAGGCATTGTATGTACTATAATGTATCAGGGGCATTGCAGTGTGTAGCATAATGTATAACGGGCATTGCGATTTCTGTCATAATGTGTCACAGGCATTACGATGTGTGGTATAATGTGTCGGGGGCATTATGGTGTGTGCATATTGTGTCATGTGCATTATTGTGTGTGGCATAATGTCTAAGGGCCATTGCAGTATGTGGCATAGGGGGTCATTCCGAGTTGTTCGCTCGTTGACGATTTTCGCAACGGAGCGATTAAGGCGAAAATGCTCATGCACATGGTATGCAGTGCGCATGCGCTAAGTATATTAGCTCAAAACTTAGTAGTTTTACTCACGTCCGAACAAAGAATTTCCATCGTTGAAGTGATCGGAGTGTGATTGACAGGAAGTGGGTGTTTGTGGGCGGAAACTGACCGTTTTCTGGGAGTGTGCCGAAAAATGCAGGCGTGCCAGGATAAAACGCGGGAGTGTCTGGAGAAACGGGAGAGTGGCTGGCCGAACGCAGGGTGTGTTTGTGACGTCAAACCAGGAACGAAACGGGCTGAGTTGATCGCAGTGTAGGAGTAAGTCTCGAGCTACTCAGAAACTGCTAAGAATTTTCTATTCGCAATTCTGCTAATCTTTCGTTCGCAATTCTGCTAACCTAAGATACACTCCCAGAGGGCGGCGGCCTAGCGTGTGCAATGCTGCTAAAATCTGCTAGCGAGCGAAGAACTCGGAATGACCCCCATAATGTATACTGGGCATTACTATAAGGAGGAAAAATGACAAATAATGTAAGGGGCATGAATCAGGATTATTCTTCTTTCTTGTGGTGGCCAACGTCTGGGAATGCAGGTTGCAAAACTGGGGTATAAGGTAGTCTTTTCCTGCAATGCCACGCCCCTTTATGCGAAGCCACGCCCATTCCAACAAAGCCACACCCCTTTTTGCGGCGCGCGCAGATTCATCACTTTACTAGTACCAATTATGGGGGGCGCCAGAGAATTTTATGACTTGGGGGAGAAAAATTTCTAGTTACGCCACTGCACTGGTTATCTCATCTCCAGTATATCTGTAAACCTGCTTTGCTGGTTCTCATCTCCAGGTTATCTGCAAACCTGCATCACTGGGTATCTCATCTCCAGGAAATCTGCAAACCTGCACCGCTGGTTATTTCCTCTCCAGGATATCTGCAAGTCTGCACCACTGGTAGTCCTATCTCCAGTATACCTGCATACCTGCACCACAGGTCAAAACAATCTTTAGTATATCTGCTAGCCTGCATCACTGATTATCTGATCCAGCTATCCCAAACTGCTGGTTCAATCCCAGCTTCCAGCTATCCAGCTAACCTGTTCTGCTGGTTCAATCCCAGCTTCCAGCTATCCTGTACTGCTGCTTCAATCCCAGCTTCCAGCTATCCTGGTTTTGAACTTCCAGTGTTGCAGACACCAGTGTTAAATAAATTAATTCCTCTTTGTCACAAAACAGAAGTTTACAGTGCTTCCAGCTATCCAGATAACTTGTACTGCTGGTTCAATCCCAGCTTCCAGCTATCCAGCTAACCTGTACTGCTGGTTCAATCCCAGTTTCCAGCTACCCAGCTAATTCGTACTGCTGGTTCAATCCCAGTTTCCAGCTATTCAGCTAACTTGTACTGCTGGTTCAATCCCAGCTTCCAGCTATCCTATACTGCTGGTTCAATCCCAGTTTCCAGCTATCCAGCTAACCTGTACTGCTGGTTCAATCCCAGTTTCCAGCTATCCAGCTAATTTGTACTGCTGGTTCAATCCCAGTTTCCAGCTATCCAGCTAACTTGTACTGCTGGTTCAATCCCAGCTTCCAGCTATCCAGCTATCCTATACTGCTGGTTCAATCCCAGCTTCCAGCTATCCAGTTATCCTATACTGCTGGTTCAATCCCAGTTACAGCTAGCCAGCTATCCTGAACTGCTGGTTCAATCCCAGTTTCCAGCTAACCTGTACTGCTGGTTCAATCCCAGCTTCCAGCTATCCAGCTATCCTGCACTGCTGGTCCAATCCCAGCTTCCAGCTATCCAGCTAACCTGTACTGCTGGTTCAATCCCAGCTTCCAGCTATCCAGCTAAATTGTACTGCTGGTTCAATCCCAGTTTCCAGCTATCTTGTACTGCTGGTTCAATCCCAGCTTCCAGTTATCAATCTCTACCACAAGTGTCACTCAACTTTCATTGCACTGGTATCTCAAGTGTTCTTATTCCCCGTAGTTGTACAGACACCTTGGCCAGCCATAGACTTTAGCCAAACCTGCCACACCTGTATGAGCAGGCCATATATCAAGCCTGCACTATTCCGTCCTCGGGACTCCAGCCAACTAGCTACTAGACCTCATCCGGTTCCACAAGTACCAACAACCGTGACCCTCTTGTCGTAACACAATTTAATTAATTTAGCACAAGCAACTGGAATAGCAAATGAGAAGAATTTAGCATCCCAGTATTTTGTACATGGTGGAATGGATCATGGATCATATTTGAGGCTACGTTATGCTATCTAGCTATGAATATACCATTTTACATGGCAGAAGTAAAAAATAAGAATGCTTTCAAAAATAGAAGTGTTAATGGTTTATTTTTATCAATCAACAAAATACAAAGTGAATGAACAGAAGAGAAATATAAATAAAATCAATATTTGGTGTGACCACCCTTTGCCTTCAAAACCGCATCAATTCTTCTAGGTACACTTGCACACAGTTTTAAAAGGAACTCAGCAGGGAGGTTGTGCCAAACTTCTTGGAGAAATAATTACAGATCTTCTGTGGATGTAGGCTTGCTCAATCCTTCTGCCTCTTCATGTAATCCCAGACAGACTCGATGACGTTGAGATCAGGGCTTTATGGGAGCCATATCATCACTTCCAGGACTCCTTGTTCTTCTGTTCTACACTGAAGATAGTACTTAAAGACATTGGCCCTCATTCCGAGTTGTTCGCTCGCTAGCTGCTTTTAGCAGCATTGCATACGCTAAGCCGCCGCCCTCTGGGAGTGTATCTTAGCTTAGCAGAATTGCGAACGAAAGATTCGCAAAATTGCGAATAGAAATTTCTTAGCAGTTTCTGAGTAGCTCGACACTTACTCTGCCACTGCGATCAGTTCAGTCCGTTTCGTTCCTGGCTTGACGTCACAAACACACCCAGGCACTCCCCCGTTTCTCCAGCCACTCCCGCGTTTTTCCCAGAAACGGCAGCGTTTTTTCACACACACCCATAAAACGGCCAGTTTCCGCCCAGAAACACCCACTTCCTGTCAATCACACTCCGATCACCAGAACGAAGAAAAATCCTCGTAATGCCGTGAGTAAAATACCTAACTTTTGAGTAAAATAACTAAGCGCATGCGCTCTGCGAACATTGCGCATGCGCAGTAAGCGACTAATCGCAATATAGCGAAATTCGTCAACGAGCGAACAACTCGGAATGAGGGCCATTGGCTGTATGTTTGGAGTCGTTGTCCTGCTGCAAAATAAATTTGGAGCCAAACAGAAGCCTCCCTGATGGTATTGCATTGATGAATAAGTACCTGCCTGTATTTGGTATGTTTAAATGCAGTCAACCCTGGGATATAACCTGCTCCAACCAGGGTCATGGAGCTCAGACCGGGAATTTGCCAGCGTGCCAGACTTGGCAATTTCCCGGGTCTGATGTTTGAAAGGGGTATAATTCACAAGTGTCCTGGTTTAAAGGGATGCTATGGAATGGCTAATTATACATAGTCCTTTTTTATATCTCCTTAGTGTTTAGTGATGCCGCTTTCAGACATGTGACCCGGGAATTTTCCGGGCCTAGCAAGCAGGAAAATTCTCGAGTCTCTGCTCAATGACCCTGGTTGGGAGCAGGGTCACAGACATGGGACTCAGTCCCAGGTTATCTCCTTTTCAGACATGCAGAAATCCTGGGATGATGTGTGTTCACATGCAAAACCCCGGGATATAGCTGCATGTGTGAAAGCATACCTCCCAACTTTTCAGTGTAGAGATTCGGGACACTTGCGCAGCATAACCATGCGTGACCTGGGAAGGGGACATGACCTTGGTTGGGAGAGGCATGGCCTCTGCTGAGTGGGCGTGGTCTCATGGCACAGACCCGTTTTTCTGCATTTTAGGGGCATGCCCAGTGTTCCCAGAGGAGCTGGGCAGCCCCCCGGCTCACCTCCATGCACTGTATAGATCCTGTGTGTGTGCTCACAGCATCTATTAAGAAATCACTTGCTGCTTTTGCAGAGGGTGATCAGCGGATCCCCCAATAACCCTCCACTGCGGCCCGTGGGTGGGACAGTGTCTGAATAACGGGACTATCCTGCTGGAATCAAGACAGTTGAGAGGTATGGCAAAAGGGGTATATGTCTCACCACAGCAGTTTTCCTTGTACAAAGAGGCATATGCAGTTAAATGGCATCATGTTTCACTAAACTGTCAGCTGTGAAACACAGGCGATATATTAATTAAGGTTTAACATTGCACTGGAAATATACTCATCCTCTGCAGTATTTTATTTTTTGTACATGAAATGTTGTTCACAGTATTCCTGCTAGCAATGTAGATTACTTAACCACATATGGCTTTCCTACTGCTAGTCATCTATCTATTTTTAAACTGTTATATAAACCATGTTACAATAGGACACATTTAATTGTTTTCATTAGGTCACACTGTGCACGGATTATATGTTTCTTTCACACCCAGTACAAATCCAGATTTCCATTTGATTTCTAAACTAAAAATATTTAGTAAAATCCCTGTGTAGTATAGTGTGTGTTATTTTGATAAAACTTTGCTCTTTCGTTATATATATATATATATATATATATATATATATATATTGTCAAAGTCGAAAAATATCGTAGTTCACAATGCCTTGTACTAATCCCAATGCACATGCCTGCTGCTCGTGCATTCAGTCTGCCGTGTGTGCACATGTCCGCAAATTGCGTAAACTCGCTCCGGCGATTACGCGCGTGATATGCGTATTTACGGTAGAGTTTGTGAGCTTGTAGCGGGCGACTCGTTTATAGCATAGTTAACTCATATAGTGTGTTTTGTAGATAATATTTCCCTTAGCAATGTCAGCAAGAATGTTTAGTTTAAATGGTTCGTGGACATGGGGATCCCTCTTTGCATGATATGAAGGGTCAGGCAAAGGTTGGAAGGTGGTGTTTAGTATCCAGCTTTAGAGTATTTTTATAGTAACATTTCAGTGTTGGTTAGGAAGAGATTGTTCGCTGCTGCGTATAGTTACGCACAAAAGTATGTTTGGAGCATTAAATGTATTTGCTGATAATCACACATGCAGGGGGGAATCCAGAGGATACCTCCCACCTGGGCAGTTGGAGAAGAACACAGCCCACCTGTTTAAACCCACCTATGACCTTTACTATAAAGTGGAGACACATTCCTGTGTCCAATGAACAATGAGATTGTAGGGACCATTGTATTGTGAATGTATGCTGTAAATATAAGGACCACCATTGCTGGGACACTCACTCACTCTCTGCAAGGCTTTCACACTGAAGGCTGGAGGCCTGGTCCAGGAGCGCTTGCGAATCATTCCCATGTGTGTAAGTTCACTGTAGCCATTTCTTCCCTATGTGTATGCCATTCATTCTCATTCTGTGTACTTGTGTTTGCGATCGTTCGCTATTGTTTATATTTGTGTTATGTTATTCTGTTTAGTTGTTAATGTTAGGTTTGTAGTGTATAAGCTGTAACTGTTTTTCCCCTTTTACATACTAAAATCTTCTAAGAAGGTGTTGGAACCTTACCAAGTGTTGTGTGTTTCACCATTTATTACTAAGGGTTTCTGAGCATCTCAATCGCTCAAACAGCTTACTTAATAACAAGGTTAACCAGTGTTACATCATTGCAGTATCTCAGTACTAAGGTTTACAGTATAAGCATATTCTGTGTTTAAGGTTTAAAAGGTTATTGACTGTGTGTGCGCTCGCTGTGTGTATTCCGTACACCCAGCGCAGCGTGTGTACGTTTTTTGCGTACCACGTGCGAAGTCTTTGTACGCAAATAGCGTACAAAGTGCGTAGCACCTGCACGTGGTTTAGCGGCCATAACGGCTTCACAGTATTAGTACATAGCTTATGTTCAAAGGTAAATATTTGACTCTATCAATTGGGGGCGATCGTCCAGGCCTCCTCATATCCACAGCCTAGTAGGACAAAGCATACTTTTATCTATCAGCAAAGGTCAGGAAGGTAGTATCCCCTGTTATCCGTTTGGTGGTTGGGGATACAGTAGTGCTGATTAGATAAAGCGTCTGCTCCGCTTGGTTTGTAGGGATGCTGGAGGGATCCGGAACCGAAAGGTAAGAACGTTAAGTTATTGTCTTTTAAATCTGTTTAATTTCTGTTTGGTGCCAACTGCGCACGCAAGACACGTAACACACGCACACACCTGTACTCTGCATATCTGATCATATTGTTGCAAAACAAGGTTCAAATGAGTCATATTGTGTTTGATTCAGATTGGATTGCTTATCTGTTTAAGTAGGTTTAAAAGTATTTTTAAAAGTTTGCATAGCTTGATAGTTTTATTTTTAACCCAGGCCTAAAATAACTTCAGGGGCTTGCATGGTGATTTTTTTTGTGACAAAAGAAGCCGCATGGTCTTTTCCTCCATTTAGTGAAACTCTCATGGATGTGGAAGGGGGAGGAGCAGCGGCCATTTTTGGGAAAGTAATTTTTTTTTCCTTCTCAAAATAGCTGATTTTCAGTCTACTCAGGAATAATCAGCCGACCATGGTCAAAAAGAAATCACCATTTGAGTTACCAATGCATTTATTTAACCAATGTCATAACCAATTATAAATAGTTCAGATCGGGCTTAATGAAAGTTAATAATAAAATGAATATTTGATGTAAGAATGACACACAGAGATAAAACAAAGTTGTTGTTTTTTTTTCTTTTTCTCTCTTCTTTACCTCTAAGATTCTGTTGAACTCTGCTGCTTGTGAGATGGGCCATTGAGATGCAAATTAACCTGTGTAACTGGTTTTTTTTCCTAGCAGTGAAAAAAATCACCTTCACAGACAGTCAAAAGCATATTCATATGCAAATTAGAAGCACTGAATAAGTAAATGAGTCTCAGGAAACCAGTGGATGGTACATAGATATAATATTATAATTATGTGTGTGTTTACATCAATGTATGTTCTGCAGGATGGCTATACAATATGAATCATACTATTGGAAGCATTGATTATTAGATTAATTTAGAATTTTCATTTGTGTATTCTCACATATCTACCTTCATGTTTGCCATTTGCATTGATAACGTGCTGAGAAAAAATTTGCTGCTATTTTAAAAAGTAAGGAGTAATACTTAAGGGAGTAATTGTAAAAAACACGCACACAGCATAGAAGATACTGTGTGGTGTTTGGTAAGCGATTATAGTTAAATATCGCTTACATTTATAGAAGCGTGTTATTTGTGTTACTGCGGACGTATCCAGCCTGTGTACACGTGTCTCTCACCGAGTGCGAGTCAAGCGTACGCGACGCAAAGGCCTACACACGTGGCGTAAATTACGCAACGTGCGTACAGATACGCCCGCTAGATACAAATCACACAATAACATTGTTTTAGTAGGGCGATACGGAAGCCTCGAGATAATAGCACAATTTCTTTCGGTTTCCTAAAACTAGTTTAAAAAGATCCTTCTCTTGCTGCATCTCCTCTAGGATTAACCTGTGTTACCTGAATGAAAGTAATTTTCTGTACAGAAAAATCAAAGTATATTTGAAGTGAAAGAAGCGTGTGTATGCAAGTGAATTTTTGGGTGAACCTTGAGAAAAATCGGGATCTCGTAGAAGTACACCCGTGAAGTGAAGCACGTGGTGGCGTGGGAGGCATCTCACGTTAACAGTGAAATAAGGTAAAAGGAGCAAGTTAGTGTTACAGCAGACCAGAAGGTCGCTAAAATTTGAAGACCCTGACTTAAGAAAGGTCAGAGGTAGTGGGCGCAACCCACAGAGAGGTTGGCGCAAAACCCATATAGGCCCGTGTTGAGAATACGCTCCGGCTGAAGGTTTCGCAGCCTAAACAACCGATTCCGCTGGTCGTGCGGCTTATAAGTAATAGTTACTTATATGCAGTACGACTGTACCGCACGTAATTGTGTGCATTAGTTGGTTACCTTGATACCCATTCAGTTTTGTGGGATCATAAACGCTATTTGTACATTCTAACGTGATTTGTGTAGGTTATTTTTATTTTAAGGGAGGTTCGCTGTTCACTCAGGAATTCTTCAACAGCCAATACTTACTAGGGAGGGTAGCATACTCCCACACGCCCCAGTAAATAGTGGTTCATAGGGGCCCTAGGTTGAGTACAGCAGCGCTAATGCAGTTTCTGGGTGTATTGGTCAACGTGGGTGAGAGGGAGTGAAGGCACTCGTTGAGCTTTCTCCGTCGCCTTACCTCAGGCAACTTGGTTTTTTGTAGGAATTCGCAAAGAAGGCAATACCTGCAAATAATGGGGGCCAGTTGCTCAAGTAAGGGACGATCAACCAAGGTTCAGGTTGATTTAGTACCACGACCAGTTGGGTCGGCGAGGTATATAATGTGTGAAAAATATAGATCACACACAGAGGTTTTATGCAATGAGTGGGAACGTATGACTGTAAACGATGGAGAACAGTTCTCCAGGGTGCGCAGTTTTGATCCTGAGGTGTTGCAAAATTTAAGGAGAAGGATAGGTCTCATAAAATCCGGAAAGCAACTGAATAGACATTATAATTGTTTACATTTATGGCAACAGGAAAGTGAGATAAAAAGGAAATTAACTTACACAGCTTGTTCTCACTTTAGCAGGAAACATATGGCAACTGGAGAAGCAATGGCTACAGAGAATGGCATACTGGGATATGATGATAATTGTGCACTTAGTAACTGTATTAACGATGATAAGAGTAAATGTAATAAATGTAATAATGATAGAAGGAAAACTGATAAATGTACAAATTCTAACCCGTGCAAGATACACCCCATGTTAAACTTCCCTCAGGATTACAAGCAAGAAAGTGAGCCCAGCACGATGTCGGCACCTTTTCCAGCAGCCATCATACGAGACACCCAGGTGGGCAGTAGTCAAACCCCCTTATGGAGGGTCAGGTGAGGTCGTGTCCGCAGGTAAGTACGGTATTGTACATCATGCACAGACAAATGCACCGCACATCGTAGAGTCAACACAAGATGATGTAGCTGAACTTAATCCTGTCAGGGTGATTGCAATCCCAAATGGACAGACTGACGCTCTGGGAATCACTCCCGCCAGGGACAGTGCAATGCACTGCCCCTGGTCCCGGACAGAATTGAGGACAATTATGTCTGAATTTCCCGATCCCAGGAAAGATCTAGCTGCATGCCAAAGTTTCATTAGAAAACTAGGTAACGCCACTGAACCCACTAACAAAGGTTGGCGAACAGTACTGCGGGCATGTTTGCCCTCCACTATTGACCCTTTGAAATTCATTTCTGATTGTAAGTTAGACGAAGAGAGACCTCTCACCGATGCATACAATCAGGAAAATGTTAAGCAGATCAACATGCAATTAGGAGTATATTTCCCAACTGTTGTCAAGTGGAACAAAATTTTCTCCATAAGACAACAAGAAGGTGAAACTGCTTCTAATTATTTCAATCGAGCATTGCAAATAATGGCTAGATACACTGGGATCGCGGACATTGAGGAAAATGTACATTATAGAAAAGTAGCAGTTTATGTATTAATGGAAGGTTTAACAAAAGTCTTGAGAACAAGGGTACAGACCACTCAACCTAACTGGAGAAGTATCTCGGTGGCTGCATTAAGAAAGTCCGCTGTTGGGCACGAGCGGAACATCAGCAAACACAGGGAGACACAGGGCGGTAAGCAGATGACCATAAGTAAGCTACCTCAGTCAAAACCCCAGACCCCTGTTGGTGAGTCAAATGTGATAAGATGTTATAGTTGCCAGAGGGAAGGTCATTTTGCACGAAATTGTATGTTTAAAGACACATACCAGGTATATCAACCCCTTAGACAACAACATGACCGTAATATCCGAAGAACCAGGGAAGCACAGGGAGAGCGGTTGATGGTGATGAGCATCCAAGCACCAGAGGAGGCATCAAATCGACCAAAACCCCAGGCCACTGGCACATGGAGGAAGCCAAGGGTTTGTTATCGTTGTAAAAGGGAAGGGCATTATGCCAGCAACTGTAACAGCCCACATAAAGTCAGACCCCCTAGACAAGAACACGAGCAAAGTTATGACACACGTAATTATAATCAGGGATCATATAGGAAGAATTTTGGTCCGCACCTGTTATTTGCAGCCAGTAAAATTGATCATTAGCCTTGATAGTAAGCCTGAGGTTACAGTCAATGTAATTGGGAGGTCAGTTCCTTGTAGACACAGGGACGGCCGGGTAAACTTTGTAACTTATCTTTAAATGTTTCCTTCTCAATCTCTAACGTTCACCAGCAGAACTCAAACGTCACATGACTACTTGGTCTTTTCAGAGGTCTACCCAACCCCAGTATATCTTACCAGCATCGTTGTGTTTGGCCAGACGCAAAGGGTGGAGAGTGGAGATACTGGTGGGGGAGACTGTGCAGAGATACCGGTGGACATGTTGATGCGACAGCCTGTTGATGAATCTGACAATGTTTTTCTTTTCTATTTGTTCTCTCTCTCTTTTGTTCTTTCATGTTGTACGGATAGTATCTCACACCTCAGTTAGACAAATGGTAATGCAAGATTTATGCTCCTTACAGAAAGATCGCTGATTTGGAAAGAATATTGTATCACCGGAGTGTTCATTTTGGGAAGACTGAGAGACAGCACCTTTGAGATGACAGCCGAGCAAGAAGAACAACAAGACTAGAGGACAAATTATCGTAACAAGTTTCTTTCCCCTTCAATTATTTTCTGTACCCCCATTACAACTTTCCCTTTCTCCTCCTGTAAGATGGACTCGCCTCAAGAGACTGCAGTCCGTGTTTTCCTGTTGACCCTGTTGTTGACCAGAGCAGTCTGTTTCGGTGAGAGTACCAGTGAGGTCGAGAAAGGATCTGGAATGGGTTCTGATGATCAGGATGGATTCGTAGAATTCCAAGAACCACACAATCACCGAGCAAAGGCGAGTATCGGAAAACGATCTGGTAGCCATGACACTAAGAGACATTGTGAAGGATTGTTAGCTGAAGAGAATTGTCTCTGTAGGAATTGTGAAAATATAGTTGAGGACGGTTGCATCAAGAA
Organism: Pseudophryne corroboree; assembly: GCF_028390025.1. Classification (NCBI taxonomy): domain Eukaryota; kingdom Metazoa; phylum Chordata; class Amphibia; order Anura; family Myobatrachidae; genus Pseudophryne; species Pseudophryne corroboree. The sequence continues at coordinate 541,926,945 of NC_086448.1, read as the reverse complement.
ATGTCAGTCCAGTTTTAATATCAACATGGACCGGCATCCATTGAGTGACTATCACTCATTGGTGGGTAAAGTGTTAAATCAGACAGACTGTTGGGTGTGCTCAAGAGTACCTCAAGGACATAGAAAGTCAGGACTAGTGCCATACTCTTTAACGGTAGATGAGGTACTTGAGTTAAAGGGTGGGAGACCGGTAGACAAGAGATTTAACATTTCTAGTCCTCCTAGTTTAAAGCTCCACCAATACCATGTAGATAGGTCCCTAATATGTTTTAACATTTCCAATCCCCGAAAGCCGGGAAATTGGGAAGTGTCATGGAATAATCAAACCATGACATTTTCACACAGAGCCGATAGAATGCCCATCGACTCAGAGCTTATACGCCAAATAGCCAACAGTGGAAGATATTTCCAATATAGGTACACTCTAGGGAATAGGCCCATGCGAGTTGGAGAAGTATCACCAGGATACTGTGCACATATCATACAACCTGATACGTGTACTAGACAGATGAGAGAGTTAGGGATAGGACTTTTCACCTGGAAGGTTTGTAATATGGTTATGTCATATTCTGTCCCATATGTCCTCCCCGATGACGCATATTTCATATGTGGGAGGAAGGCGTATAGGTTCCTTGCCCCAAACTCAGAGGGATTGTGTTACATTGGAAAGGTGTTGCCTGAAGTGATTTATGACCCAACGATTGAGACGATGTTGTGATAAGATATGATTCCAAGGACCGTTTCTTTCACCCGTTTCTCCTTTGATTTTCTCCAAGGTACCAATAAATCCACCTGGAAGAAGAATTTGATGACCTTTTACACAGACCACTGATGAACTGTGTCACAGACACCTAATGAGCTTTTAGAGACTGTAATTCTTTTTATGGACACTTGAAGAAGCTTTGTTTGCCAATTACCGCAAAGCTACAGTAAAGACACGACAATCCGGACAAGACTTCAGACAAGACATCAACAAGACCCCAATCGGCGACCACATACATAATCATACGACTGCATTTATAACGCATGTTTCTTATCTTCATCTCTACTATCTTCAGGTAGTGACACACATAGTCGACAGGTAATATAGGCACATATATTAGCACTCACATATTTTCCCCTTTCATGTATCATCAACTAATGTGCACCCCATTTGTTGTAACCAAAAGCCGAAAAGAGCTCGGTAGAGTTTGACAGCCCATCCACAGACCCTTGATACGGGATAAGAAGGATTCAATGTATACTTCGCAATACCTCGAAGCTTGATTTAGAACACGTACGGCACGATGATACATGACCCCTCAGACATGGATTTCATACACACATGCTTTTACTATCTCACTAGGTCATATCTTTCCCACCTTCTCCTCTCCTCCCTCTACCCAATCATAATAAGGTATTCCATGATGACATATATATTTTTCTGTTTGAATTGTTTAGAAAGTGGCAGTTATTGGTGACTGCCAAAGGGTGGACTGTCAAAGTCAAAAAATATTGTAGTTCACAATGCCTTGTACTAACCCCAATGCACATGCCCGCTGCTCGTGCATTCAGTCTGCCGTGTGTGCACATGTCCGCAAATTGCGTAAACTCGCTCCGGCGATTACGCGCGTGATATGCGTATTTACGGTAGTTTGTGAGCTTGTAGCGGGCGACTCGTTTATAGCATAGTTAACTCATATAGTGTGTTTTGTAGATAATATTTCCCTTAGCAATGTCAGCAAGAATGTTTAGTTTAAATGGTTCGTGGACATGGGGATCCCTCTTTGCATGATATGAAGGGTCAGGCAAAGGTTGGAAGGTGGTGTTTAGTATCCAGCTGTAGAGTATTTTAATAGTAACATTTCAGTGTTGGTTAGGAAGAGATTGTTCGCTGCTGCGTATAGTTACGCACAAAAGTATGTTTGGAGCATTAAATGTATTTGCTGATAATCACACATGCAGGGGGGAATCCAGAGGATACCTCCCACCTGGGCAGTTGGAGAAGGACACAGCCCACCTGTTTAAACCCACCTATGACCTTTACTATAATGTGGAGACACATTCCTGTGTCCAATGAACAATGAGATTGTAGGGACCATTGTATTGTGAATGCATGCTGTAAATATAAGGACCACCATTGCTGGGACACTCACTCACTCTCTGCAAGGTTTTTACACTGAAGGCTGGAGGCCTGGTCCAGGAGCGCTTGCGAATCATTCCCATGTGTGTAAGTTCACTGTAGCCATTTCTTCCCTTTGTGTATGCCATTCATTCTCATTCTGTGTACTTGTGTTTGCGATCGTTCGCTATTGTTTATATGTGTGTTATGTTATTCTGTTTAGTTGTTAATGTTAGGTTTGTAGTGTATAAGCTGTAACTGTTTTTCCCCTTTTACATACTAAAATCTTCTAAGAAGGTGTTGGAACCTTACCAAATGTTGTGTGTTTCACCATTTATTACTAAGGGTTTCTGAGCATCTCAATCGCTCAAACAGCTTGCTTAATAACAAGGTTAACCAGTGTTACATCATTGCAGTATCTCAGTACTAAGGTTTACAGTATAAGCATGTTCTGTGTTTAAGGTTTAAAAGATTATTGACTGTGTGTGCGCTCGCTGTGTGTATTACGTACACCCAGCGCAGCGTGTGTACGTTATTTGCGTACCACGCGCAAAGTCTTTGTACGCAAATAGCGTGCAAAGTGCGTAGCACGTGCACGTGGTTTAGCGCCCATAACGGCTTCACGGTATTAGTACATAGCTTATGTTCAAAGGTAAATATTTGACTCTATCAATATATATAGGCACCCCAACAGTCCATATTTTAGGGTTTTCCCTTCTTTTGAACAGATGGTATAATCAAACAGACTGAGGTGTTAATTGTCACCTGTGCCTAAGCATGGATATTCTTTAAACATGTACTGTTGAGGTGTCTTGAGGGCCGCATTTGGGAACCACTGCTCTACATATTTCAGACTTTCAATAACCAAGCATAGAGCTAAGAGTCTATTAGAGCTTTGATTAAAGATGGCCACACTTCTAAAAGATTATTTTACCAAGCAGCCAGCTAGTTAGCTGTTGGAACGAAAACCTAGTAATATATGGGCACAAAACATGATTGACCATTTTCTCCAAAATACCAGAAAACAGACATAAGTTCTCCATTTGATTCAACCAACTTTATGAATGTCCATTTTCATCTATTTTCCGTCATTTGGCAGCAAACAGCCAATCGTAATTTGCTCCCATACATTAAGGATTTTTGTTCCAACTAGCTAAGTACTTGGCTGGTTGGAAAGATAATCTTTAGATGTGTGGGCAGCTTAAGGTCAAAGCTAGCTTTATCAGCTGTACCACGTCCGAAAGGGATTTGCATCTGGCTCCCCATAGTGCAGTGGTTCTGAACCTCAACGTTCAAGTTTTCCCAACAGGTCATGTGTTGAGGATCTGTAAAAGCAGGTGGGATAATTACTGACCCAGTAAAAATAAATTAACTCACCTGTGCTTTATTAAAGAAATTCTCAAAACATGGCCTGCTGGTGGTGTGCTGAAACGAGACATTGATCTCACCTCAACCAGTTTGCACCTTGTTTCTCATAAAGTGTGGTGTATAAAAACATATAATTTTTCTTGCTCTCTGGTTCCCCATATTCGTCAAACATATTTAAACTTGTAAATATTTTATTTGTATGTGGTTACATGTTTGGCAGCATGGCTTTCTTGTGTATATATGCAGGTTAGTCCATACCTCCCCACATGACCCTCTCCAGGAGGGACATTATGCTCTGCTCCTGCACTTCTCTCTTAATGTATGATTGCCATCACCTGTGCTGAAACACCTTTCTTATCCATGAACCTGTTCAACACAGGGGATGGCAATCATAAATTAAGAAAATAGTCCAGAAGCAGAACATTGTGTCCCTCCTAGAGAGGGTCATGTTGGGAGGTATGGGTTAGTCCATTATCTCATCCTAAACAGAATGATTATTGTGCACCAAATTCCTGTATGAAAGTACAGCACACTAGGGGTTCTTATGTACTTTGTTAAGTTGTGTGCCCGTGTGTGATAGAATAGGGGAAAGATCAAGAGATAGATGACCACAGTATGTAATAAATGTAATGTCTGGATTGTGCCCTCCTGTCAGGTCTGGACTGGGATAAATATATAGCTATATTATGTTCACTCTGATTGGAAGAGAGCATTACAATCTGTACTGCATTGTATTATGGATTTTATTGCAACGGGTATATTTATCAGTACAGGATAATGGAAAAATGAAGGATATTCTGTAACAAAGGTACTGTAGGTAACATTTTTTACGTTGGGTGCCAGACCATAGATCTTCCAAGTCAAAAAAAAATTCTGAGTGTCACCTTCATTACACCTTATACAAACATAATGTTAATGTTCACAAGAGTAAAAATGGTTTCCCTGTCCTTCTTTTCTTGAAGTTAAATTGATCATGTTTAGTTGATAACATGCTGATTCAGAGTGCCTCCCGAGTGCCAGAGATGGCCAGAGCAGTGAGTGCCACCCGAAACAGTGGCACATGCCACCCTTTGGCATGTGTGCCATAGGTTACGATTTCTGTAAGATGGTGGCTGGTGCTCATCATCCGCAGAACATCAAATGAAATCATGTGGTGCCTGTTATACAATGTATTTTCATTGCATCAGTTGTCTCTTGATAAGTTGCAACATATATTTGCTGTCAGCAATAAAGCCTAATATCAATGTCTGTTATATTTGATAAATGTAATAAATAAGCCATTTCCGGTCTGTGCATTGTGCTGGTTATTCAGAGTTGATCTATTCACATGCTCGGGGTTGCCCAACACAGGACAACACCGCCAAGCATGTGTGGTGACACCCCGCAATGTGATCGCAATTTAATTATGATTGCATCAAATAGAGGTAGACCCCTGCCTGCGCAGCATGCCAGGCCATGTTTCCAATCGCAGGAAACACTAACAACACCATCATCCGGCCCCAAAAATATCTGTGATCCCCCAACGCTGCGTCGCTGCCCTTGGGCGCCCATTGCCTGTCCATTATTATTCATTCGCATCCCTCCGGGATGCGATTGCATAATGAAGGGTCGAGCATGCAGACTACATCCGCAGCACATGCGCAGACCCTTTAGACGCTGCTTCAGGGAACATTTTAAGAGAGGAGAGGACCCACGGGCATTGATCTATATAGAGATTGACAACATTTATATTTTGTTGTAGATATTATTCGAGTTATACATTTTCTATGCAAAGACAGAGCAGCATCACAAATGATTACTGATGGATGGTCCCTGTGTTTCCCAGCTGCCTGCAAATGACACAATGATGGAAATGGTTTCTCCTGCTGTCACAACCTAACAACCCTTTATAGAGCGAGCAGACTGCTGTGCTTTCTTCTTTCTGTGTTCCAACATCAAACTTATTTCCAACTTAATAGATCAAATAACTCACAGGCTTCTGTAAAGTGAAAGTATGTACTGAAAACATGTTTGCATCGTAAAGAATAGTGACTTGATTTTCTTAATTTTGTCTAATAAAAACTTGATATTGCTATTGTGTTTTTAAAATAAAAAGACAATTTACAGATAAAGATATGAGTCAAAACAGTAGAGAAGATAGAAATGGGCCCTTCCATGCAGAATGCAATGAGTATACTAACATTTTAGCTGCAGTATGGGGTCTATATATTTACTACTGTGTATGTTATAATGAATGAGTATGCAAAGCTTGAGGTGATGGTTGGTCTGAATAATCAGCTGTAAGTGGACCATGAATACTGTATAGTGTTCTATACCAACAATATAGTGCAAAGAGGTCCTTCATCACAATCCTGAAAATATGTTTTTGGTAGATACAGGTTGAGTATCCCTTATCCAAAATGCTTGGGACCAGAGGTATTTTGTATATCAGATTTTTACGTATTTTGGAATAATCGCATACCACAATGAGATATCATGGTGATGGGACCTAAATATAAGCACAGAATACATTTATGTTTTATATACACCTTATACACACAGCCTGAAGGTCATTTTAGACAATATTTTTTATAACTTTGTGCATTAAACAAAGTGTGTCTACATTCACACAATTCATTTATGTTTCATATACACCTTATACACACAGCCTAAAGGTAATTTAATACAATATTTTTAATAACTTTGTGTATTAAACAAAGTTTGTGTACATTGAGCCATCAAAAAACAAAGGTTTCACTATCTCACTCTCATGTAAAAAAGTCCGTATTTCGGAATATTCCGTATTTCGGAATATTTGGATATGGGATACTCAACCTGTACTACTAAGAGATTAATGAAAGGTTATTCCACAGCAGGATTGAATTTGTCATTGACCACATAGTAAAAAATCAACAGTAACTCTTTCTCCCCTATAGGTAAACAGCATGGCCTACATTGAGAGTTGATATCAGCAGGTACTGTACAATCCAGAAAATTTGGCTTAAAAAATCGCTTAACAGTACCAATTCAATCCGGTCTTCTTCCAGACTAAAATCACTGTGCAGATCCTTCTCAAAGACTTGACCAATCTCCCATCCACCAAGTGCATTCTTTACAAATGTATTATTGACCAGTCATATCAAGGAGAGTGTCCAATAAGACACTTCCTGTATCTGGGGTCCTCCCAGAGAAATGTCACTTCTAGTCCTTTGGAAAGCACTGGACAAGGGGATGTATTCATAATATCAACAAGTACAATATCAACGTTTGTGTGGGGGAATGAAATTGTTTTCGCCGAAAGCTGTGCATGCTGGGTGTCCGATGGAGCAATTCAATTGTTGCTCCATTCGGGTGCGAACAGCTTCCGGCGCCAGCAATTCAGCTCACAGCCTCGGGAGGTGGTGAGCTAACATGTTTGCTATTTATGCACCAAACAGCACTTTTTGATTATGCGCAGAACTTTAGTCAGGGCATAATGTCACCATGCCTTGTAAATGATTGCTGCTTTAAAAAAAAATCACAGTTTGGCCAGGAACCCGTAACTCCAGGCAACTCGGACTTCATTACATCTGGCCCCAGAATTCAAATACACCACTTTAAAGCTGTAAGTGCATAAGATATTCTAAATACAGTAATGTTTACTGCACACACTCTAAACATAACACACGCATAATTAACCCTTCTCCTGCCAAATACAAAGCTTGAAATTAATGAGATTTGAAAGTACATAATGAGCACTTCACATACTTCCAGGGGCCAATATAATATCCCCCTCATCCCCCTAACAGGCTTAACCCGTGGTTCCTCCATGGAGGGCAGGGTAGCAGAAGGGTTACAGCCAGTGCTGCTTGCTTGCCCCAGAGCTCCATTAGATGACTGGCTCTGGGTCACTGCATGAAGGGTGCAGTGTATGTCTTCTTCCTCTCAGTCCCAGCCCATTCAGATCACATCCCATGCTATTTGCAGAGCAGGGTCCCCAGGCCAGAGATACTATCTGCAGCTCCCACACTTGCAGCCAGCAGCACCTAGGACATACTCAGGACCTCACCCCAGCCTGCAGCAGCAGCACACCAATCTCAGAAACATGAGCTCCCTTTTTAAGAAACAGACCACTGCCATGTTCAGCCCAAAACATGAGTAGCCTGTGCCCCTGTCATCTCTATATTGTCTCTATACTTCCCCCTTACCTTGTGTCCTTCCCTCAGACTGGAGGAGTCAGTGGCGGGATGAGGACGAGTGAGATGGTAGGTCCGTCCTTGCTGAGACTCAAGCTATGCCCCATCAGTAAGGCCAGCCTCTTCTAGTTATTTTTTGTCATTACAGTTACTGCAATCACTGACTGCAGTAATATAATTAACCACTGGGTGTGCTTCGTATACTAAATATATCAAAGAGGAGGCTAAGGGGGACATGTACTAAGCAGTGATAAAAGTGGAGAAGTGAGCCAGTGGAGAAGTTGCCCATGACAACCAATCAGCATTGACGTAACATTTATAATTTACATACTATAAACACAAATTTGTCTGGAGAAAAAAGAAGACTCTATGGGGTAAATTTACTAAGATGGAAGTTCTATTTAAAGATGGGATGTTGCCCATAGCAACCAATCAGATTCTACTTCTCATTTATTTAGCACCTTCTAGAAGATAAGACCTGGAATCTGATTGGTTACTATGGGCAACATTCCATCTCAAATAGAACTCCCATCTTATTAAATCTACCTCTATGTTGGGGGCACTCTTAAACTTAATGTGAATCCAAGATAATAAACATGAATGTCAGTACATTTTAAAACTTAACTTTTATTGGATATGTATTAAAATTATCAAGATAAAGTGTATCATAGGACAAACACAGACACATACAAAACATAAATAAATTGAAAAAATTAAAATAAATTGGAAAATAAATTGTAAGAATTTACCGGCAGTGAGAAAATGCCTTAGTTGTATAAATAGCACTTATTTGTAACCCTTATAGGTATTATTCAGAAAATGGGCAGAGTTTCCGGACCCAATACAATTGAACATGGACTTACAGTAGGTAGGTCCTATGTGTAGGCCTGTTACATTAGAAATAAGTCTGTAAATTCTATTGATGTGTATCAAAATACATCCTTATCCTTCGAACAGTATCTCCAGTAACTACACTTATGTAATAATCAAATTAAGTCACCGAATTCAAGTTAGTGACTTTGTGTCCAATTATAGAACATTTTCATGCAAGGTTACCCATCTGATACAAAGTTACTTCAACAACAATGTGTCTATTCGGAATATGACAGATACATGGTGAAAAAAAGGAGGGACTATGTTGCTATACAACATAATTCCAGCATAATGTCAGTTTTACAATCAGTCTGACAATGCCTTGAAAAATTAATTATATTAAATACGTAGCGACAAACATAAGTGGCATAAGCATCCCTTGACAGATTTTTTTTTTTTTTTTAATAAAGGACAGTCTTATGAGTAAAGAGGACATAATAATTCATAGACCATAATTGATCAATATGTACATTAAACCAGAGACCATTCAGAGATAGATTTGTAAAAAGTAGTCCAGGAGATCGTGACCCTTCTACTTTCTGCTTTCTCACCTTCTTGATCGCCTGAGTGAACAGGCTAAATCAGCGGGAGGTGGATAAGAGTGTAGCCGAACGTCTGCTTGTATGAAGGCACAGCAGAAAGGTCTCTTTTCTTTCCCCTCATACCACCACAAAGGTCTACCTTTGTAATAATAAAGAATTTTCCTTGGCAAGAAAAAAGAATTTGGCTTTGCAAGAAAATACTACCTTATACCCCAGTTTTACAACCTGTACGCTCAGACATTGGCCAACACAGGGGGGAAAAAATCCTAATTCATGCCCCTTACATTATTTACCATTTATCATACTTATTCTAATGCCCCTTACACAATATGACACACACCATAATGCCCATTACACATTATGCTACACACTGTAATGCCCATTACACAATATGACACACACTGTAATGCCCATCACACATTATGCCACACACAATACTGCCCATTACACAATGACACACACAGTAATTTCCATTTCATATTATGCCACACACTGTGATGTCCATTATACATTATGACACACCACGTAATGCCAATTATACATTCACACATACCGTAATGCCCATTACACATTATGCCACACACAGTTATGCCCCTGACACCATTTTATGCCCCACACACAACAATGTCCTTTACAAATAATGCCCCAAAGTAAGGCTTCTAATTACTTTTAAATGACCTGCTCATTATCAGGGTTCTCTTGCTTGTTGTCAGCAGCTTCATGCTCATTGCCAAGGGTTTCATGCTCATTGCCAGGGGTTTCATGTCATGCTTGTTGCCAGGTGTCTAATGTCATGCTTGTTGCTAGGGGTTTCATGTTCCTTGTGAGGGGTTTCATGCTCTGGGTTCCATGCTCGTTGCCAGGGGTCTACTGCTCATTGCCAAGGGTTTCATGGTCATTGTCAGGGGTCTCCTACTCATTGCCAGGGGTCTCCGGCTCATTGCCAAGGATTTTCTGCTCATTGCTTGGGGTCTCCTGCTCATAGCCAGAAGTCCCATGCATATTGTCAGGAGTTTCATGGGAGAAGATGCATTTTTGCATCTTCTCCCGGCGGTGCCAGCATTCCCTGCACTTCTGAGTCTTTCACTGACAGACACTAGAGGTCAAGTATGACCTCTAGCATATGGTTCCTGCTGTGCGGTGGCCATTTTTGGAGGGCCTTTCTTACACAAGGGGCAGGCGCTCCCACAGCCCTTGATGCTCCCAAAACACTGCGGGTAAAATGGGGGCTAGGAGCACACTGTTTTCCTCCTTCAGCCCACACTACCGACCACAAAAAAAATTAATTGCTGGCCCTGGCAGGAGGTTCTGTAATGCCCGCCACTCCTGCTAATGTCATTTTTCAAAAGAGCTTCAGGAACGGTGTTCTGGACCATTCCGCCACAAAAAAAGACTGCTACTGACACATTAACAGTGCTGGAAAATCAATAGTACACACACAGAGGATTCATTTGCAAAATGAGTACCAGGTAGTCAGTGTTAAGGTGTTACGCTATTTTCTGGGAGTGCCCTAGTCAGACACTGCAAACTCGTTTGTAGCAGGGAGGCCCAAGTGTCTTATGTGAGGCGCTCAGTGTGAGACAGCATACGGTTGCTCAGAGGTCTGATGGTGTGACCAATGTGTGTCTGATGTTCCTACTTATGTATGTGAGTGTCAGATGCGAGATGCTGGCAGTAGGCACAAGACGGCAACTGAGTCATTAGCATGTAGACTGCAAATGAAATTGCAGCTGCACTTGCCACTGCGTGCCCTTCTGAATCAGCTGCTCTCTACATCAGGGCCGTAACTAGGTGTGTGCAGAGGGGGCACCGCACAAAGCGCTGCAGGGTAGGGGGCGCTGTTGGCGGCACTTGTCAATTATCTGTTTTAATTACTTGCACTTGCAGCTTCCCCACTTTTTGAAGCCCAGCAACTCCTGACCACCGCTGTCTCCTACACTGACCCCTGCTTTCATTAATACCTATACAACATTCATGAACTCAACTTGAGATTTCTTGTTATTCAGTCACACTGTTCTTTTTTACATTTCAAGACTGTGACATACTAGGATTTGAACCCATTGCCTGTGGCATTGCAGCCAGACAATTTATTAATTGAGCTATCTGCATAGAAAGGTAGATAATTCTAAGCTAGAGAATACTATTTGAAGCTTACCTTGTACTTTGTGAAAAAAATATTAGCATTGCGATTGAGCAGATCTATGTAGCTGCAAGAGATTTGATGTGTGGCTGCACACTACATAGATCTGCTCAATTGTAATGCTGATTATTTTTGTTTACAAAGTACCTGTAGCTTCATATAATGTTCATAGTTTTTAAGCAGGATCAAATAGCTCAATGATTAGGGTGTTTGATGGAGAATTCAACAACTTATAGCATTTCAGTGCTAGGTATTTAATAAAGGGTATTGTAACTGAATAACAATGAGCTCTCAAGTTAAGTGCATGAATGTGATATAAAGAGGATTTGAGTCAAAAACCATTTTCCTGCAGTGGTCTATAAATGTGTGATTTATATATATACTGTACATATATATATATATATATATATATAGTAGCATATGTATATACGTATAGATATATATATGTATAGATAGATAGATGTGTGTGTGTGTGTGTGTGTGTGTGTGTATATATATATATATATAAATATGGAAGAGCAACAGGAAGAACAAGCGCCTATTGGGGGTCATTCCGAGTTGTTCGCTCGCAAGCTGCTTTTAGCAGCTTTGCACACGCTAAGCCGCCGCCTACTGGGAGTGAATCTTAGCTTATCAAAATTGCGAACGAAAGATTTGCAATATTGCGAAAAGACTTCTCTGTGCAGTTTCTGAGTAGCTCGAGACTTACTCTGCCAGTGCGATCAGTTCAGTGCTTGTCGTTCCTGGTTTGACGTCACAAACACACCCAGCGTTCGCCCAGACACTCCTCCGTATCTCCAGCCACTCCCACGTTTTTCCCAGAAACGGTAGCGTTTTTTCACACACTCCCATAAAACGGCCAGTTTCCGCCCAGAAACACCCACTTCCTGTCAATCACATTACGATCACCAGAACGAAGAAAAAACCTCGTAATGCCGTGAGTAAAATACCTAACTGCATAGCAAATTTACTTGGCGCAGTCGCACTGCGGACATTGCGCATGCGCATTAGCGACTAATCGCTCCGTTGCGAGAAAAAAATACAGAGCGAACAACTCGGAATGACCCCCTTTGTGTAGTATTTCTCACAACGTATGTCACACGCAAGAGTAAATTGCGTACCGGATAATTGCTTGATACAAGTCTCACATCAAACTCCCCTTCTTTCAGTTCTGGTCACTCAGGATCTAAAAGGAGCAGGGGGACATACACATTCGCATAGCGTAGTACATTTTTGGTCAGTCGAAGTAAATAAATTATAAAAAATGGCGTGCGTACCACAGATATAATTTAGTCGTGCATATCAGTATTGACCTTTTACCCAGGTGCCTGGAAGCTCAGTTTAAGCACAGATTCCTCTCACTATTTATAAGAAGTATATAGAGCATTTATTAATTGATACATAAATAAATAAAAAATAAGAATAAGCTTAGCTCAATAGTAAGTATGAGGTCAGTTTGTCATCAGGTAGGTCTTTCAATGCGTTTCGCCTCAAAAAGGCTACATCAGGAGATACAGATAGAGTCTCTGTGGTCCTATTTAAACCCCTCTTAATTGTTAATGAATTATTCAAATTACTTCCGATCCACGTCCAATTATTCAAATTACTTCCGATCCACGTCCAACCGGAAGTGACTAAAACAGGCCTTCAAGTAAATATATATAAAACAAATATATATAAAACATTCCCACAGTGCAGATACACATATGCCCCTACAGTGCCAGATATACATATGCCCCCACAGTGCTAGATACACAAATGCCCCAATGTGCTCACTGCCGCCGCTGCTGCAGATCATTTTAGATAATAACACTACATATAAATTAATTAGCAAAATAGATATAATGACATTGTTTACCTTGTGCAACAATAAAGACCCTTGAGCCTGTATTATAGTGCTGTCATTTTGCAGCACACTGTGGCTCTCCTTTCACTTAATATTTACAAGGAGGAAAACTACTACTGGTGTCGCAGGGATGACTCCCAGGATACAAAGGAGAAACTTCCCCACACTCATAATGACATTTTGAGACCACTCTCCAAACCCTGAGAACCATTTGCATGGGTTCAACCATGAGACCCAGCCAGTCAGTTCATTACCCACAGTCGCTAAGGTAAGATTGTGGTTCCTCCTGAACTCCCACTTCAACTGCAAGATCTCGTCCATCTTCTGATCGATGATCTCCGTGGGGTCGTCAGTGCTGTTCGTAATATATGTACAGAACTTCACACCATATTGAGTTGCCAGAGTAACACAGTACCCACCTGTCACGGCTGTAACATAATTAAGGACAATCCTGTGCTGGATCAGTTCCTTCTTGTAGGCTTGTAACTCCCTTCCCGTATACCTGAAGGTGTCATCATACATCTCAGTGATATTATCTATCAAGTTCGCGAGCGCATGGATGTACCTATAATTTATAGTTCCTCTGGCAGTACGGGTAATGTCTAATGCGAGAAGGAACTGAATCCCGGTGGATTCATGGATCAAATCAGAGGCTGCGTGCTCTGCCCTATCTATGAAGTGTCTCTTGATGATGTGTTCATAGTGGGTATGAGTATAAGGAGTCTGAGCGCTGCGGGGAACGTCTTTCATTTTGTCGTGGGTTATGGTCATGACCTCTGGTAGTACTCTCTCAATATAACACAATCCCTCAGAGTTCGGAGTTAACCACTTGTACGCTTTTCTCCCACATATGAAGTAGGCAGTTGATGGCAGGCTGATAGCCATTAAGTATAAAAAGTAGTAAAAATATTGTCTTTTGCTGTGGAACTACAGGTCACAGCAATCCTCCCCCACATGCTGGTACTTGGAGAACCACAAGTATCAGCATGCAGGGCATTACATGGCCCGCTGGTACTTGTAGTTCCACAGCAAAATAAATATTCCAATAAAGACAAGACACACACACCATCACAGTAGAGCTTTAATAAAACATACACGCACACAAACACATATACTTACCTACATCCCACGCAGAGAATCGGCCCCCTTGTCCACGAATCCATAGGTGTCCTGTAAAAAAAAAATTATACTCACCTATGTACAGTGTAGATCAGTCCTCTTCGTTCCATGTAGGCATCCCAGGAGTTAAAAATAACAAACCACAGCTAACCCGTACCAGATCGGACATGTAGAAGTTTATGTTTAATCATACTTTTCTACTATGCGAATGCAGGCCCGCCACGTGACCAATGTCAGTAGAGGGACCCGCCAGCCAATCAGGACCCACTGCCATAGCAGCAGCTTCCTGATTGGCTTTGCTCTCCCAGGGCACAGCAAATCTCGATTTGACCATAGGAGTTAATGGAGACGCTCGGCTCGATTCATTCCTATGGTGGGAACCGATTAATTAGAAAAGCCACAAGGGTTATCCCCAATTGACCTTGTGGTTACCGGCAGCACTATTCGGGAAGTGGCATCCCGGCCACCAGTATACCAGAAGTGGGGCGAGCGCAAAGAGTTCCCTTGTGGACTCGCTGCGTTTGCCACGCTGCGGGCTCGGTGGCTCACTGCGCTCATCACAAGTTCTGTTCCCGCTTTATGGGTGTCGTGGACACCCACGAGTGGGAATAGCCCTGTTCTGCCGGTATTCCAGCTGCCAGCATTGCCTGCTGTTGGGATTCTGGCATCGGGAAGCAGAACGCCGGGATCCCGACAGCTGGCAAATTGAATGTATACCTAACACTGCACAAAAAATAATGTAAATATATTTGCTCCAGTTACTTGCTTTTTTTGCTTTACTTCCAAATCAGAGTCAGGCCCTAAAGAAAAGGGTAATGGGCTGCTACAGTAGGTTCTCGTCCTTGGATAGGTACAGCACATTGTGTAGCATCACACAATATGCTGCTCATTAAATGCACATTTTCATCTGCATATTTACATGTATTGTCATAATTTGAGTAAACTGATACAGAGCTGTAATAATAATTCAAAAGATTCATTTCAATTCAGAGTTAGTCAAAGGCATGTTCAAATCATGCTAATAAGCTGCACTGCACTATGATGTTCCCTCTTACCTGATCACTTCGGGGAGGTCACATGATGTGCACAGAATACATTACTCTCATAACATTGCCTAAGGCACAGGAGATCACACACACTGAAGCATTAATATAATCAAAAGTAGGCCTACAAAAGGAATTTACATACATTGCAGAGTGAATAGGAAATACAGTTGTTATTGTGGGTCATTTACTAGAGGTCAGAAAACAGGTTGAAGAATACTATGTTCACTAATACCAAATGTATTTCCGGATTTAATAGGGGATTGTTACAGAATTGGTTACCACTCACCAAACAACTTGATGAAAAAACACCTCTATAGCCTGGGGTTTCACTTATATATGAGGGGAGCCCTTGGACTGCGCACCCTTATTCTAAATATGGTGCTACCATGCTGAGACTTGGGGGTAAATTTATTAAGATAGGAGTTCTATTTAAGATGGGGTGTTGACCATAGCGACCAGTTTCCAGATGTTATTTTCCAGAAGGTGCTAGACAAATGAGAAGTAGAATCTGATTGGTTGCTATGGGCAACATCCCATCTTAAATAGAACTCCCATCTTCAGTGCCGTAACTAGACAATTTAGCGCTGTGTGCAAGAAACAGCATTGGCGCCGCCCCCCACCCCGACATGTTTTGAAATTAATAGGGGTGTGGCTTCATGGGGCACCCATTAGTCACATTACGCCGCACAGTAGCACCCATTACACTGCACAGTAGTGCCCATTAGTCACATTACACTGCACAGTAGCGCCCATTAGTCACATTACACCACACAGTAGCGTCCATTACTCACATGACTCCGCACGTTAGCGCCCATTACTCACATTACACCGCACAGTAGCTCCGTTACTCACATTAGAAAGCGCAGTAACGTCCGTTAGTCACGTTACGCAGCACGGTAGCATCCGTCAGTCACGTTACGCAGCACAATAGTGCTGCACGGTAGCGCCTGTCAGTTTATCAATCACATTACACCGCACGGCATCGTCTGATAGTCACAAACAGTAGTATTCAATTTATATACTGTGTATATATATATATATATATATATATATAAGTATGGTATGTAGGCGGCACTCGTGGACTTAATTCAAATAAGAAACCCGGACACTCCTGGGTTGAATACAACGTTTCGGATTTATTATCCTTCGTCAGGTATATAACAAATGCAAGAAATCAAGCTTACCTTTATGCAGTTAAGAAACACCAAGTGAAAGTGAAAGTAAGTGCAAAAACACTCCCCATGCTGCTGCTGCTGACGTCATCACCAATAGACGGCGCCTGAGCAGTGACTGGGACAAAGTGAAAATGAAAGTGAAAGTAAAAACCGTTACCATGGTTACAATGATACATTGTACAAACGGACATTACTACAAATGATCTTACAGCAATACTACAAAAAATAGCAACATAACCATTATAAGAAACAATTAAAGGAAATCATTTCATTCAGTCCATGCGGGGAAACGGTATTCAAAAGATGTATCCATTTAATTTCTAACTGCAGAAGGATCTTTCCTCTATCACCCCCCCTGATATCTTCCTTGACATGGTCCAACATCATGTAGCGTAATGAGGAGAGACTGTGCTTGCAAGTTTTAAAATGTTTGGCAACAGGCTGATCTATGTTTTTCCCTTCCAATATCTGCTTAATGGCACTGCGGTGTTGTGCCATTCTTTCTTTGAACTGGCACACCGTTTTGCCTATGTAATATAAGCTGCAAGGGCACCTAATGCAGTAGATCACATATTTGCTGGTGCAAGTAAAAACATGTTTTAATTTGATCTGTTTACCACTATGTGGATGCCTGATATAATTGCCGGTGTCCAGATAGGTGCAAGTAGTGCAACCTAAGCACCTGTAGTTTCCTGGTTTTTTAGTCATGAAGTGTTTGGGATATGTGGGTGACATGTTAGCAATGTCAACATGTATCACATGGTCCCCGATGTTTTTACCCCTTGTATAACAAGGTAGTAACGCACTTTCAGACAATTCTGCAAGGTCTGGGTCTGCTTGGACTACTGGCCAAACCCTTTTAGCGGTACTGACAATGGTCTTAGTAGATACCGTGTAATTGTTGACCCAAATCATGGTAGTGTCTATTTTATTAGGTTTGGGACAGGTGATATTCTTTACTTTAGGTGCTTTGAGTGCCTTAATTTTAGCTGATTGTAAATCCTTGTTGCTGTACCCCCTTTCTAGAAATTTTTTAGTCATAAGTTCCATTTTATTCACCTCATCAACAGGATCACTGCAAATGCGGTGAACCCGTAAGAATTGCGAATAGGGGAGACCTCTTTTAAGGGAGCTCGGATGGTGGCTGGAGGCATGCAGCATATTGTTGCAATCAGTGGGTTTCTGGTAAATAGATGTACTGAAGTCAACACCACGTATTTTTACCTCTACATCTAAAAAATGTATGTTTTCCTTTTGAATGTTCCACGTAAACTTGATGTGTCTGTCCCTAGTGTTGGCCAGTGACATCATATTAGTGAATTCCTCCTCTGTGCCCCTCCATAGGAGGAACACGTCGTCTATATATCTTGTATATAGGGGTATGAGATTGGCCAGGTCCTGGTCATCAAAGAACAATTGGTGTTCAACTAGGAACATGAAAGCATTCGCGTAGGTTGGTGCGACACAAGATCCCATCGCACAACCCCGGGTCTGCAGGAAAAATTCATTGTTAAAAATAAAATAATTTCTCTCCAAAACCAACCTCAAAAGTTGCAAGAAAAAATCCACATTAGGACCAAGATAGAGGGTGTTATTGGTAATCAAACTTCGTACAGCCTCGAGTCCCCTGTCATGAGGAATACTAGTGTATAGGCTTACTACATCAATAGTGCCTAGCCAGCAGTCTTCAGGTATAACACCAAAAGATCTGAGTTTATGCAAAAACATTGTCGTGTCTTTCAGATATGTAGATTGATTCTGAACCACCGGCTGGAGGTAAAAGTCAAGATATTTGGATACTTGATAGTACAAGGAGTCCCTGGCAGACACAATGGGTCTGCCAGGTGGCTTCTCACTGTTTTTATGCAATTTGGGAAGCATATTGAATACGGGTACCCGTGGATAATTACAACACAAAGCATTCTTTACAGATTCAGTAATATGTCCAGCCTCAACCGCAGACAGCAAGACATCCTCAAGCTCCCTTAGATACATAGCAGTGGGATCAGCCTCTAGCTTGGTATACACATTATCATCACATAACTGTCTGTAAGCTTCATCTCTATAATCACATAAGTCTTGCACCACAATGCCCCCACCTTTATCGGCAGGGCGTATTGTTATGTCATTACAGGTCGCAAGATCACGCAATGCCTGCCATTCAGCAGGTGATAAATTCATGGTGCTAGTGACATTTTCTTTTTCACATAAATCAATACAATTAATTAGTGACAGTTCTAGTGAAAGCTTTTATGGCTGTGTTGGAAGAATAGGGGTCAAAGTTAGATTTTGGTTTAACAGGACATGCTGGTTTATCAATTTTAGTTAAAGGTTTATCAGAGTCATTTTTACTAAAGAATTCTTTCAGTCTCAGTTGCCTGTTAAGGTGACTCAGATCAACTTTGCTTTTGAGACTATTATGGGGGTTAGTCGGAACAAAATTCAAACCTTTACTCAACACCGCAGTCTCAATGTCAGTCAATGTGCGTGATGATAAATTATATATCATTTCTTTGTTGTTTTTGCAGCTCGCTTTGGTCTCCCTTTGGCATTGGCCGCCACGTCTGGTTCTTTGTCTTCTGCGCCGTCCTCCTTTGCTCTCTATTCTTCCAACACAGCCATAAAAGCTTTCACTAGAACTGTCACTAATTGTATTGATTTATGTGAAAAAGAAAATGTCACTAGCACCATGAATTTATCACCTGCTGAATGGCAGGCATTGCGTGATCTTGCGACCTGTAATGACATAACAATACGCCCTGCCGATAAAGGTGGGGGCATTGTGGTGCAAGACTTATGTGATTATAGAGATGAAGCTTACAGACAGTTATGTGATGATAATGTGTATACCAAGCTAGAGGCTGATCCCACTGCTATGTATCTAAGGGAGCTTGAGGATGTCTTGCTGTCTGCGGTTGAGGCTGGACATATTACTGAATCTGTAAAGAATGCTTTGTGTTGTAATTATCCACGGGTACCCGTATTCAATATGCTTCCCAAATTGCATAAAAACAGTGAGAAGCCACCTGGCAGACCCATTGTGTCTGCCAGGGACTCCTTGTACTATCAAGTATCCAAATATCTTGACTTTTACCTCCAGCCGGTGGTTCAGAATCAATCTACATATCTGAAAGACACGACAATGTTTTTGCATAAACTCAGATCTTTTGGTGTTATACCTGAAGACTGCTGGCTAGGCACTATTGATGTAGTAAGCCTATACACTAGTATTCCTCATGACAGGGGACTCGAGGCTGTACGAAGTTTGATTACCAATAACACCCTCTATCTTGGTCCTAATGTGGATTTTTTCTTGCAACTTTTGAGGTTGGTTTTGGAGAGAAATTATTTTATTTTTAACAATGAATTTTTCCTGCAGACCCGGGGTTGTGCGATGGGATCTTGTGTCGCACCAACCTACGCGAATGCTTTCATGTTCCTAGTTGAACACCAATTGTTCTTTGATGACCAGGACCTGGCCAATCTCATACCCCTATATACAAGATATATAGACGACGTGTTCCTCCTATGGAGGGGCACAGAGGAGGAATTCACTAATATGATGTCACTGGCCAACACTAGGGACAGACACATCAAGTTTACGTGGAACATTCAAAAGGAAAACATACATTTTTTAGATGTAGAGGTAAAAATACGTGGTGTTGACTTCAGTACATCTATTTACCAGAAACCCACTGATTGCAACAATATGCTGCATGCCTCCAGCCACCATCCGAGCTCCCTTAAAAGAGGTCTCCCCTATTCGCAATTCTTACGGGTTCACCGCATTTGCAGTGATCCTGTTGATGAGGTGAATAAAATGGAACTTATGACTAAAAAATTTCTAGAAAGGGGGTACAGCAACAAGGATTTACAATCAGCTAAAATTAAGGCACTCAAAGCACCTAAAGTAAAGAATATCACCTGTCCCAAACCTAATAAAATAGACACTACCATGATTTGGGTCAACAATTACACGGTATCTACTAAGACCATTGTCAGTACCGCTAAAAGGGTTTGGCCAGTAGTCCAAGCAGACCCAGACCTTGCAGAATTGTCTGAAAGTGCGTTACTACCTTGTTATACAAGGGGTAAAAACATCGGGGACCATGTGATACATGTTGACATTGCTAACATGTCACCCACATATCCCAAACACTTCATGACTAAAAAACCAGGAAACTACAGGTGCTTAGGTTGCACTACTTGCACCTATCTGGACACCGGCAATTATATCAGGCATCCACATAGTGGTAAACAGATCAAATTAAAACATGTTTTTACTTGCACCAGCAAATATGTGATCTACTGCATTAGGTGCCCTTGCAGCTTATATTACATAGGCAAAACGGTGTGCCAGTTCAAAGAAAGAATGGCACAACACCGCAGTGCCATTAAGCAGATATTGGAAGGGAAAAACATAGATCAGCCTGTTGCCAAACATTTTAAAACTTGCAAGCACAGTCTCTCCTCATTACGCTACATGATGTTGGACCATGTCAAGGAAGATATCAGGGGGGGTGATAGAGGAAAGATCCTTCTGCAGTTAGAAATTAAATGGATACATCTTTTGAATACCGTTTCCCCGCATGGACTGAATGAAATGATTTCCTTTAATTGTTTCTTATAATGGTTATGTTGCTATTTTTTGTAGTATTGCTGTAAGATCATTTGTAGTAATGTCCGTTTGTACAATGTATCATTGTAACCATGGTAACGGTTTTTACTTTCACTTTCATTTTCACTTTGTCCCAGTCACTGCTCAGGCGCCGTCTATTGGTGATGACGTCAGCAGCAGCAGCATGGGGAGTGTTTTTGCACTTACTTTCACTTTCACTTGGTGTTTCTTAACTGCATAAAGGTAAGCTTGATTTCTTGCATTTGTTATATACCTGACGAAGGATAATAAATCCGAAACGTTGTATTCAACCCAGGAGTGTCCGGGTTTCTTATTTGAATTAAGTCCACGAGTGCCGCCTACATACCATACTTATATCAAACTCAGAAGGAAGGCACCGGGCAAGATGTCTACATTTATTTGGCGGAGTGCCGAGTGTATCTTTACTCTATATATATATATATGTACATATACACAGATCCTTTGCACGGGGGGCACATTTTGTATAAAGGTTATCGGTTTTATTATACCTTGTTGACCTGACGAAAGTGCCGGGAATAAAGGGCACTGAAACGTTGCCATCACTTATGTAAGCCTCAGTTTTACGTTATTCTAGACGCCAGGAGTGCTGCACCTGCCTATCTGTTTATTTATACATACACGAACACTGAGGCGGCACTCGGAGACCAAAGAAAGCAGGCTGAGGCAGGTGGGTAGCTACTTACCTGCCTCAGTCTGATTTCTTTGGTCTCCGAGTACCACCTTGGTCTTTGTGTATGTTAAGTCCTGGCTGGGGATATACATTCATTACTGGAGTGCTGTCTTCAAGTTCTAATATATATATATATATATATATATATATTTATATATATATTCGATTTCAGGGGACATTAGATTAATGTATGTGTAGTTTTGTTTTTAATAAATCTCTACACTGTATTTTACATACTGTAGAAATCACATACAGTACCTACTTGATGAACTTACTTTAAAGTCTGCACGAGTGGAGGGAGAGGAGGAGAGGGAGAGAGAGACTTCACCCGTGTGAACTGAAGCAGCAGCCGTCTCTCCAGTACTCGGCAGTTAGTGTGCAGGAAAGCAGGAGGAGGGGGCGGAGCAGAGCACACGGGGGAGAGAGGGAGATCATAGATTCACAGACAGCCCAGCGCTGCCTGCTTTCCTGTGCCTGTAATGTATATTAGCAGTGTTACCTCCGGCAGGGAAGTAACTGGGCACAACGCTAATAATATACACTACACTACAGCGGGCAGCGCTGCAGCTGGTGGCGGCCTAGCAGTGTGGATGCGGATGGTGCACCCGCAGAGCAACTGCGCTGTGTGCAATGCCCCATCTGCCCACACCTAGTAACGGCCCTGCCCATCTTAGTAAATTTACTCCTAGTAGTTCCACACAGAAAAGAGAGAAAATGTAGATGCACACTATATTCGGCAGATGTATTAACCTGGAGCAGGGATAAAGAAGTGATAAAGCAGTGATAAGCGTAAGGTGATAACGCACCAGCCAATCATTACGGATTTGAAAAATGACAGGAGCTGACTGGGTGGTGCATTATCACATTGCACTTATCACTACTTTATCACTTGTTTATCCCTTCTCTAGGCTTAATACATCTACCACTTTATCATTTAAACACTGCTACTCTGTAATCTAACATAGGGGGTCATTCCGAGTTGATCACTAGCTGCATGTTTGCAGCGCAGCGATCAGGCTAAAAAACGGCAGTTCTGTACATGCGTATGCGGCGCAATGCACACGTGCGGCGTAAGGGCACAACGGGCGATGCAGTTTTGCACAAGGTCTAGCGATGCATTTCAGTCGCACTGATTGGCGCAGAGTGATTGACATGAAGTGGGCGTTTCCGGGTGGCAACTGACCATTTCAGGGAGTGTTCGGAAAAACGCAGGCGTGCCAGAGAAAATGCAGGCGTGGCTGGACGAACGCTGGGCAGGTGTGTGACGTCAAATTCGGAACTGAATAGTCTAAAGTGATCGCACGCATTGAGTAGGTTTTGAGCTACTCTGATACTGCCCAAAAATATTTTGCTGGCGCTCTGCGAAACAACTATTCGCGCTTCTGCTAAGCTAAAATACACTCCCAGTGGGCGGCAGCATAGCGTTTGCACGGCTGCTAAAAACTGCTAGCGAGCGATCAACTCGGAATGACCACCATAGTTCCTAATTCAGACCTGAACACTAGGCTGCGTTTTCGTACAGCCTGCGATCAGGTCTGAACTGCGCATGCGTATGCACCGCAATGCGCAGGCGCATCAGTCCGCAGCGATGGGGAGCGCTGGGCAGCGACGGATGGTGCGAGAAAAGCGATCGCAAGGTGACTGACAGGAAGAGGCCGTTTGTGAGTGTTTTTAAGGAGTCTCCGGAGAAACACAGGAAGGACCAGGCGTTTGGAGGGAGGGTTTCTGACGTCAGCTCCGGCCCCAATCATCGCACTGGAAGAGTAAGTCCTGGTCTGTGCAGAGACTGCACAAACTTCTGTTTGTGCAGCTCTCCTGCACATGCGATCGCATCCCTGCACAGCGATTTCCCCCTCCCCTGTAGGCGGCAACTACCTGATCGCAGGGATGCAAAAAACGCCTGCGTGTGACCAGGTCTGAATTAGGCCCATAGACCAAAGTTGAGTTGCACCTCAGTTTTGCTTTATGTTAGTTTGCAGAGCTCATTATAATTATTTTGATTAGCAGTACTTAGTATTACAGCTGGAGATAAATAGTAATATGGGATCCCTGGCGCATAACCTTCATAGATGTATAAAATACACTTAATAGTGCTGAATCAATAAACCACCATGTGCATTTTTAAACACACAAGCATGACATTTATTAAAACCAAAAATACATATACCATGTTAAAAACATATATTGTGCAAAATAAGCAAATTTTAGTGAGGTAGATAGGAGCCGGGGCCCTCAATGAAACTGACTTTGTGCTATATTCTCCTTAAATGGAGACAGTCTCTCACCATAGTCCATGGGTGCGGTGGGCTAGCTCAAAAAGATAGCTGTGGGGTCCTAGGCTGAATAGCCCGGCACCACCACACTGCGTATATCAGCTTGACGCCTCCGGCTCCAAAGCATACACCTCACTTCTCTTCCTCCAAATAACGCGTTTCGGTCCTTTAATGGCCTGTCTCAAAATTGGATGAGGAGTATCCAAGTTAGCTTCTTTATATACCATCCATAATAATTCCATAATTACCAATCATTAGCTGATCAATCGCGTCTGGTACTTCCGGATTCACTTTCCAGAAGTGACGCGCGTGCATTCCACCAGTAGTTTCCTGCATTAGGAGTTTCCTGATCACACCCGCGACTTCCGGGTATCTCGTCCGGGAGTCACGTGTTTAGTATTACAGCTGCAAGGCTAATCTTCCTTGCTAGACGTTCATCATGTGCTGATCCGCTCAGTCTCTCCATTGGTTGCTGTATTCCACCATATTCAATATAAAATATTTTTACTTATATACAGTATAAGGCCATTTACCCAAACTACATCAACATACATCTCTCCACTTATCTCAAAATATATCCCAACTTGACCCCTTCGCTCTGCACAAGATCTGCGTCTCTCATCCACACTCATTTCTCGCTCCCATTCATAATTGCAGAACTTCCTTCGGGCTGCTCCCATGCACAATAAGACTCTCCTCTAGTCTTCAAACCTTCAAGCGTTCACTGAAACCTCACCTCTTCAGGGACGCTTATCAAATTCCATAACCACCCACATAACCTTCATAAATATTCATATCTAATTATATCTCCTTTGTACAGTCCACACATCCTATGATACAGTATTTTCTTTTATCTTCAATTTGACATCCTCTGTGCTACAGCGTCTGTGTAACTACACTCCAGCAGCTACATTCCTGCATGTATCCCTGTGTTCAGCCTAAGCTGCTGTATAATTAGCAGTTTGCCTCTGTGTGTCGAGCTGTCTAGGTGCACTGCATCTCCTCATCAGGAGGCTTGGTATCTCTGGCTGTTCTGATTGGAAGTGTCTCCCTTTATTACCCAGCCTGCCCTTTACCTGATACCGGTTATAGGTTCTAGTTCCTGTTGGTACCTGGTCCCAGTCCTCTTCCTGCAGTTGTGTATTGAGCCTGTGCAGTTAGTGCTGTCTGCTCCAGTTGCCAAGCTTCCTATTGCTGTAAACAGTGTAATCCTGCTCAGAAGCTGGTTTCAGTCCCAGTGTCTCTCTATCTCTGCTGCCCTTCAGGTGGTTCTGTTCCAGTTCCAGTTTCCGGGCTACTTCAGAATCCACATTAGACAGTTTAAGCTAAGTCCTGGGATTTTGCATTGGCTATTTTCAGAGTCTGAGTTACCCATTGACATTTGATTTGTATCATCCTGTGCATTGTTGCATGTATTATCCATTGATATTCAGTGGCTTATATCATACAGTGCATTGTTGCATTTATAATCAATAGGTACTGAGTTGCTTACATCACCCTGTGCATTGTTGCATTCATATACAGTTTATATTTAGTTGCTTATTCCACCTTGTGCATTAATGCATTCACATACATTCATATGCTTATTTCAGTTTGTGCATAGAGCAGCTTGATCCAGCATTACCTGTGCAACTTCTCAACCAGTGAGCTTCTCTCTATAGTTTCTATTCTTGCCCTTGCCCAGCCTCCTATAGTCTCCTTGTCCTTCTATAAGACCTGGGGGCATCTGAGTACTGGGTGGACCTAATTCGCCCGGGAAAGGCAGCTGCCATAGATGAAGTCTAGTATTGCAGGAGGCTAAAAGACTGCTGGACAAGCATAACATTATAACCGGCCAAAAGGTTTGTGCTCCAGGATGGAAGCTAGTCAGCAAAATCCTTCCCTATTATTTGCTGAACAAATACATAACTTAACGCATTAGCTGCAGAAAATTCCTCTCCAAGTTGATTCCCAGGAGGAGTCAAAGAGGACTGTTTCCTCTTCTGCACTAATGGTAAAAGAACCTAAGTGAAACCTGCCTGATATTTTCTGAGGAATCATAGCCAATACTTTAACTTTAGGGAGAGTTGTAAGCTTGATTTTTGACTCAGACCACAGTCATCCAGTTTTGAGGCTCAACGAGTTGGTATTATAATCTTGCTTTTACAAGGTGATCCTCAGACTTGGGCCTTTGGTCTGAAGTCTGACAGTCCTGACCTTCGTTCTGTTGATGCTTTCTTTAAAGCCTTGGGTATTCTTTATGATGATCCAGATAAGGCAGCGTCGGCCAAGGCTAATTTGAGGTCCCTGAAACAGGGTCACAGAACTGCAGAGATGTACTGTACTGAATTCTGCAGGTAAGCTAATGACTCTGCTTGAAATGATCCATCACTTCGTAGCTTGGCTTGTTGGACCAGATCAAGGACTATTTATTTCAGTACCCTGCTCCAGCGACCCTGGATGACTGTGCCATATATTTGGTCCTCAATGCTACGTTACCGAAAAGAAGACTGTACTCTTCATCCCTACCAGAGTTCAAGGCCATGGATGAGTACATTAAAGAAAGCCTCAAAAAGGGCTTTATTAGACCATCTAAGTCCCCGGTAGGGGTGGGGTTTTCTTTGTCAGTAAAAAGGACTGTTTGTTGCGATCTTGTGTAGACTTCAGGGAGCTCAACCGAATTACCATTAAAAACTCATACCCTCTACCACTCATCTCCATTCTGTTTGACCAACACCACTCTGCAACCATCTTTTCCAAGATTGGCCTTCGTGGGGCATATAATTTAATTCAGATAAGAGAGTGGGACGAATGGAAACTGCCTTCAATACCCATTCAGGCCATTACGAATATTTGGTGATGCCATTTGGTTTATCCAAGCCTTGGCTGTATTTCAAGACCTCACCAATGATGTTTTGTGAGAGTTCCTGGGTAGTTTTGTTGTAGTTTACCTGGACGACATTTTGTTCTACTCTAAATCTGTTAAAGAGCATCATACTCATGTGAGGTCAGTTCTGCGAATACTCAGGGAACATCATCTTTTTGCTAAGTTGGAAAAATGCTATTTCGAGGTCCAGAAGGCTTCTTTCCTGTGGTATACTATCTCTTCTGATGGATTTCAAATGGATCCAACAAAGCTCCAAGCTGTTTTAGATTGGGTTTAGCCCACTAATCTGAAGGCAATTCAGCGATTCCTGGGCTTTGCTAAGTACTATAGGAGATTTATTCCTTCCTTTCCATCTATAGTGGCTCCCATAGTAGCACTGACCAGGAAAGGCGTGAATACCGTGCATTGGTCTCCTGAAGCTAAGCAGGCTTTTCAGAAACTTAAGAAAGCTTTCACATCTGCTCATGTTCTATCTCATCCTAATCCAAACCTCCCATTCATTGTTAAGGTAGACACCTCTGAAGTTGCCATTGGAGCCACTTTTTCGCAGGAGAGTAAACAAGCCGGTAAACTTCCCCCATGCGCTTATTATTCCCTAAAGTTCTCTTCGGCTGAGGGGAATTATGATGTAGGTAATCGGGAGCTATTAGCAATCAAATGTGCATTACAGTAATGGAGACATTGGCTTGAAGGCACAAGATTTTGAGTCACCATTGTAATAGACCATAAAGATTTGTCATTCCTGGAATCAACCAAGAGATTAAATGCCAGACAAGCTCAGTGGGCATTGTTCTTTGCTCGCTTTAACTTTATCACTACATATTGTCCGGGTTCTAAGAATACCAAGGCAGATGCTTGTTCCAGGATTTTTGCTGCAGTTCAAGAATCAAGGGAAGTGGAGATTCCCATCATCCCATCATGGGTCCTTGTTTGTTCCTGAGAACTTTTGGATACATTTTTTTCTGAGTTCCATGACTGCAAGATGGAAGGTCATCCTGGTATTGCTAAGACCTTGGACCTCCTTTCCCGGGTGTTTTGGTGGCCTACCATTTCGAGAGATGTAAAGAGCTTTGTATTAACCTGTTAGGTGTGCGCAGGAAATAAGACCCCTTGAGGATCTCCTTTGGGTTCATTATAACCATTGACAATTCCTTCTAAACCATCGTCTCAATGGATTTTGTTGTGTATCTCCCTAGATCTTTTGGGTACAACACTGTTTGGGTCATTGTGGACTGGTTTAGTGGTCCACTTCATACCACTTGAAGGGCTTCTTTCAACTAAGAGGTTAGCTTCCTTGTTTATTCAATAAGTTTTTCGACTTCATGGGTTACCTCAAGATATTGTGTTGGAAAAGGGTTCCCAATTTGTAGCTAGATTTTGGAAGGCATTCTGCGGAGCTTTGAACATTAATCTTAGTCTCTCCTCTGGGTACCATCCTCAGTCCAATGGACAGACAGAGCGAGTGAATCAGTCATTACAGCAATTTTTGCAGTGTTATGTCTCCAAATTTTATAATGATTGGGCAGAACACCTTCCGTTAGCTGAGTTCTCATACAATAATTCCTGTCACACTGCTACAAAGATTTCACAGTTTTTCTGTATTTTAGGTCATCATGCAAAGACCAGTTCTTTTGAACCTGTAGTGTCTGATCCGGGTACCTCTACGTTTGTGTCCCATCGGAAGAAGATTTGGGAAAAGGTTTGGCAAGCACTCGCTTAGGATCGGAATAGGAGACCATGTAACTTCAAGCGAGGAGATTTGGTTAAAGAAAAGATAGTGGGTTTGTGGAAAAGATGGCGCCACCGTAGGTGGAAGTGGGAAAAATATATATAATTGAAGCTAGTATACTTAGCTGTAGTGAATGTATCAAAATTGGTATCCTGGGATGCTCCACTTCAGGTGTTAGAGTGGGCCCTTGAGGATATGTGGAAGATACAACATAAAGCACACAATGGCCCTCATTCCGAGTTGTTCGCTCGCTAGCTGCTTTTAGCAGCATTGCAAACGCTAGGCCACCGCCCTCTGGGA
The DNA here is from genome assembly GCF_028390025.1 of Pseudophryne corroboree. Classification (NCBI taxonomy): domain Eukaryota; kingdom Metazoa; phylum Chordata; class Amphibia; order Anura; family Myobatrachidae; genus Pseudophryne; species Pseudophryne corroboree. The sequence goes on along the minus strand of NC_086448.1, from coordinate 541,898,083 downwards.
GTGTGTCTTAGCTTAGCAGAATAGCGAACGAAAGATTAGCAAAACTGCTACTAAATAATTCTTTGCAGTTTCTGAGTAGCTCCAGACCTACTCCTAGATTGCGATCACCTCGGTCCATTTAGTTCCTGGTTTGACGTCACAAACACGCCCTGCGTTCGGCCAGCCACTCCTGCGTTTTTACTTGGCGCGCCTGCGTTCTTTAACACACTGCCTGAAAACGCCTAGTTGCCGCCCAGAAACACCCACTTCCTGTCAATCACACTACGATCACTCAAGCGTTGAAAAAATGTCGCTCGAGCTTGTGCAAATCTCCAAAGTTTTGGTTAAATTACTTAGCGCATGCGCATTTTCCACCTAATCGCTGCGTTGCGAAAAACGGCAACGAGCGAACAACTCGGAATGACCACCAATGTGTAGTACTGTTATCAAGGAACAATATAATAACGAAGTCTCCTCGGATCAGGCTAGCATATCTCATTTACAATGTAAGTTAAATAATAAAAGCGTGTAGAGGTATCTTTGTGCCACAACCAGATATGAAGCATATATGAAACAGATTCTTTACGTAAAGGGTAAATACACCTAACTTACACAGGCACGGGTGTGTGAACACTCATAAAGGTATTTTTAAACTGTAACTGAACTGGTTAATTGAATAGACACTAGGTAATTTTCCAAAATCCAAAAGTGTTGAAGTCAACACACCTAACTTACATAAGGAAAGGCATGTTGATACACATCATGGTTTCTTTATACTGTAGGTGGGCAAATGCGTACCTCACAATCACAGTTTATGCTGCATGGGTCCTTGTATAGCGGTTTCTTTAACACCAATGGTACTCGTCCGGTTATGATAAAATAAACATTTATTGAATACAAATAAATAAAAAACTCATAAAAAGCATTGCTCAGTGGAGATATCAGCCTCTGGATGAAGGGGGACCTGCCTACCTTAATGTATAAAAGGGAGCTATGCCTGCCGTAATGTGTAAAAGGGAGCTCTGTGGCCACACCTCTTCCCCCTGAAGCCACACCCCTATATTTTTGGCACGCACACTGGCCCTGATTCCTATATGGGTGGTGTTGGGGCGCCAAGGCTGTTTCTTGCACACAGCGCCACTAAAATGTCTGGTTACAGCACTGGAGTTTGCATATGAAAAAGGAGTATGGCCCTGTGGAAGGGGCATGGTCTAATGGTAGGGTGTTGCCTTGCAGTGCTGTGCTCCCCTTCCCCAACTATGTTATGCTCCCCATTCCATACAGCTTCATCCCGCTTTGTGTCTCTCTAGTCCCATCCCACACACACACTTCAGAACACTGTTAAAATAGAGCCACACATGGGGGTGGTTCTGAGTGCTGGGAGCCTGTCTCATCCCTTACTCACCAAACACACTGGGCGACATTCCCCTACTGAGCGACTAGCACTATATCACTAGCGCTATATCATTCATTCACTGAACATGCAGCTCAACAATGTAGTCAAAGTTGAGCTGCATGTTCGACAGACCATAGATGAACGTGAATGACCCATGGGTGCATGCATCGTTTATCGTTCATCGTTCAGGCATACACACTAGACAATATAAACAATAGATCTTTCAAAAAGATTGTTATTGTTCATATCGTCCATGCAAGCACAGATCATTAGCTGCAATGTAACAATGCTTATGGAACCCCACAGATACAGTTACCCCAAGCACCCCCAGAAACATGAAGGACACACCCAAGTCACCAGCGGGCTGACCAGGAACTGTCCCATGAGCAGGGAGACGGTTATATCCATGCTGGGGGTTAGCAGTGCTACAATAGAGAAGAATACATATTGTTTGTGCCCTTGGAGGGAGCATATTGCTAATAGCTGAATAATGAGAGTCTCATCTCTGTAGGGAGCAGAGACAGAGCGCACACCCTCCTGCTCCTCCTCACTCTCCCTGTGCCAGTCCCGGCAGGCAGACTCCTAGCAGTGGCTGCAGTCAGACAGTGTGCTGGAGCGCTGATCACCTGCTGCTACCACTACCTGCTGCATCAGCCACAGGTGCAGTACTCAGTAGTTCTGGCTGTACCTGTCTGAACCCCCCTTATATCTGCTGCATAATAATGGTGGTTGGATGATTTCAGCTTCTCTCCCTGCCAGACACCCACTGTGCATTATTGACGTACAGCTATTCTGCAGGAGTATTCAGCAAAATCAGCTTTTTGCTGTGGTACAGGTGGCATGCAGGGTTACATAGCATTGTAATAAAACATGTAGCAGATATGGTTCTAAATGTGTTTATCAAAAGGCATCAAGTAACTATCATAAAAAATCCGCTCCTGGGAGTAAAATCCACATTAATAAATGAAAATATTACACATACATCCTTCTATCCTGACAGTGACAGAGCTGTATGCAAGTCTCACAATGATAAATATAAAAGTATCCTATTTATTACATCACGCATGCTGTGCCGCAAAGAACAAAAACAGAATGTTATGGTACAGAGCAGCTACAGCGACTGCAATAAAGCTACAGAGCAAAATTGTTCATTAGAATTTAAATGTTCAGCCTACCCAGATACCCCTGGGCTTTTCAGATGCCCCTAGGCCAATGGTTCCCAAACTTTTATGAATCACAGCACCCTAGAGTATCTGAATTTTTTTCACAGCACCCCAAGGCCAAAAGTTTCTTGTTGAGAAATTTAGAAATAAAGATTAAATTAATTATATTGTGTTTATATATCATCCTTATGTTCAATTGTGTGGTGAGGGAGAAGATTCGCTTCTGATTGTCCACATATTTTATGATTGGCAGCCACCAGCACTGGTTTTGCCTAGAGATGAGCGGATTCGGTTTTACTCGGATTTACTCAGTTCTCAAAACATTATTTGCTCACGGATGTCACGTGTTTTGAATAGCCAATAAGATGCCGTTTTGAGAACCGAGTAAATCCGAGTAAAACCGAATCCGCTCATCTCTAGTTTTGCCTATTACATTGACCATAAATAATTTGAATTGGTCCTTGACCACCAATCTAAGGCACTCCAGCAAGTGTTCCGAGGCACCCCAGGGTGCCTAGGCACACAGTTTGAGACCCACTGCCCTAGGCATCTGCCGTTACTGCCTATGCCTAGAACCGGCTTAGGCTATACAGTAAGTACCTCTTTCTAGCTTCGCCATACATTTTGTATAGGCTACAGACAATATGTATGATCTGGTTATCACTGTATTTCTCTTTCTTTTTCCTATACAATATTCCAAAATATTTCAGATAATGTAATTCTTTGTTGTTGACCCAATACAGAATCTGTTTCTTATTGTGAAGCTGGATCTGAAAAATAATGTATTTATTTATTATTAACTTATTAAGTACTAGTTGAAAGGGTTAAATGTTTAGCCTTCCTTGTGGATCAACATCAAAGAAACTGGTAACTGACAGAATGTGAGCAACTGAATTTGATTTGCAGACTGTGCATGCAGGACATCGGTATACAGGCTGGCTGAATTGCTAGTCACATAAATGACTTTCCTCTCATCTACTTGGGTGACCATTTGGACTGACTTGGTTGTTTTGTGTTTGTACTGAGCATCTGGATTAATTCTGGGCTACATAGAGGCCTAGTAATGTAAACTACAGATAACCACACACAGGTTGTCAGGGTCATCTGCCAATCAGATTCACACAATTGCAAAATAGAATGTAATGGCTAATTTGGACCAGCATATCAATTACTGAATGGTGAGAACAAGTTAGCACTTACATCATGTGTCATGGACCTGTAATGGCTAACATTTTCTGTCATGCACAGTACTGGAGTGTGAACGCAGTAGAGGATCTTGATACGGGCACACAGGACTTTTGCCCGGGGCGCCGGCGCCATCAGGAGGGCGCCGCACCATGGCAAGATCCACTACTGTTTGGCAGTGCCCCCAGCTGTGCCCCCCGCTGTGAAGGGAACTAGACGCTACCCGTCTAGTTTCCCTTTGTGGAGAGGACCTTTGCTGTGCTGTGCGCGATGATGTCATCGCGCACCGTACAACATTGTGGGACTGGCACAGACACTAGGGGTCATAATTGACCTCTAGTGTCTATCTATGCTGTGCTATGGGAGAGACGTCATAGATCCGAGGAGCAGCGCCAGCGGAGGACTGCAGCGGAGGTCAGCAATGGTCGGGAATCAGGAGCGGGGATAGTAAGTATTCATTTTTTTTTCTATATTTTTTATGTAAGCGGCGCTACTCTACAGGGGCACAACTCTACAGGGGGCACAAATGGGGGCACAACTCTACAAGCGGCACAACTCTACAAGGGGCGTAACTGACCACGCCCCTGTATGAGGCCACGCCCCTATTTTCACCCGGGGCGCCACAAGTGCTAGAACCGGCACTGTGTGAACGGTTTAGGTCAGGAGCTTCTAAATTGCCTTGTGATGGTTTACGTAATAAATAATGTCCTTTATGTAACACACATCTATAGAGATGCACATTAGTGTACGGGATCAGTATGAGATCACGCCGGACGGGATCCCGGCAGTCCGAATACCGACACCGGGATCCTGACTGGCACAATCCCGACAGGGGGGCTAATTTATTCTCCCTCTATGGGTGTCGTGGACACCCATAGAGGGAGAATATGTTGGGATGGTGCCGGTCGGGATCCCGGTGTCGGTATTCCGACCGCCGGGATCCCGTCCGGTGGCATCTTGACTGCATCCCTAGTGTACAAGTAAGCTGATAAGGAAGTGTAAAATGGTGTCAACATATGCAAAATGTCCAAAATATAACATGTCAATATTCATGTCACCACTGACATATGTCACCATTCTGAATACCGACAGTAACAATGTTGACATATGCAATTAGGGATAGGCTACAATTAGGGTTAGGGTGAGGCTGAAATTAAATTCAATCTTAGCGTAATTTTTAGGCCAAAATATAAATATTGACATTGTGACTGTCGGGATGTAGTTATGTGACCGACAGTCAGGAGACAGCCGATGACAATATCGATGCTTGCATCCCAACCCCTCTAAATCCCGACAGTTGACAGGGACTGACAGGGACTATTCACACTCGTGGATGTCCACAACACCCATAGAGTGGGAATAGAACCTATGAAGAGCCCCCCACGGCATTATAAACCCTGGGATCCCCGCGCTGGTATGGTGACCGGCGGGATCCCAAACGCCGATTACCCATACCCAACCCATGATTGTCGATATTCACAGTTTTGCCTTTTTGAAAATAATGATATGTCAGTGTCAACATTGTATCAAAAGATAAATGAACATGACAGCTGTGCAGTACAAAAGACATCCAATAGTAAAAAAGAACATTTCAGATTGATCTTGTTGATTAGCATAACCAGAATTTTCCATGTGTTCACCCCCGTTGTCTAACAGTGGTAGGTACAGTTCCTCAAAGTTATAATGATTACCAAAAATATATTCAAGGGAAAAAAACAGAAATGTTACTCACCATGTTTCAATTAATAGATTTCACACAGAGCAGATGGCAACACATTTAAAAAAAATAACCCTAAAGCTTGGTACACATTGGCGCGACGAGTATTCGTTCCGACATAGGAACGAATCCCTGTCAGCCCGAATTGCCCCTACACACTGGGGCGACTTTAAGGAAGGACGGAAAAACAGACACAGGATGCTAGCGACAGGCGCTTGGTTTCATATGCAGCACATCAATCCAAGCGTCTGTCGCATGCTTCCGCGGGAGTGCATAGTCCTGGGTACACACTGAGCGATGTAAACGATATGTCGCTCCGTTGTGTAACCAGCTTTAGCAGCTTTTTCATGATTTCCTAAGGGCCCTAGACACTGGGTGATATCTTTAAAAGATATGAAAGATATTGTTCAAAAATGAACGCTAAATCGTTCATATCTTTCAGTGCGTATGCAACAATGATGAATGATGCTCGTCCCAGCAATTGTTCATCGTTGATCGATCATCTTTTAAACATGAAAGCCAATTTGGACGATATCGATGTATGTAATGTCATCGTTCATTCTGTATGCAAAAAATCGTTCATAAAAAAATTGCTCTTCTTTCAAATCGTTCATCTTGCATATTGCACAAATCTATCAGTGTGTAGGACCCAATAGTTTCAGCACAATGCAACCACTGTCTTTATGGTGTATAGAGGTCAGTAATTGGTAATGTGTCCACTGTACAGTGTCTCTGAGCTGGTTACAATTAAAAATAGGATTTTAATACCTACCGGTAAATCCTTTTCTCTTAGTCCGTAGAGGATGCTGAGGTCTCCAAAAGGACCATGGGGGATAGACCGGATCCACAGGAGACATGGGCACACTATAAGACTTTGAATGGGTGTGAACTGGCTCCTCCCTCTATGCCCTGCCTCCAGACTCCAGTTAGAGAACTGTGCCCAGGGAGACGGACATTTCGAGGAAAGAATTTATTGTTTAAACACGGTGAGTGTCATACCAGCTCACACCTCGAACATGCCGCAGAATGTGGCATTCAATAGAACACCAGCCGACGGCATGAAAAATATACAGCAATATGCTGACAGAATATGTAACACAACCTGTGTGTAATCACAACCAATAATAGCATACCGCATGCCATGGCATGAATAACGTCAGCAACAGACTGACTGAAAAGAAACACCACATGAGTGTAACCATAAACAATAACTGCAGATACAGTACGCACTGGGACGGGCGCCCAGCATCCTCTACGGACTAAGAGAAAAGGATTTACCGGTAGGTATTAAAATCCTATTTTCTCATACATCCTAGAGGATGCTGGGGTCTCCAAAAGGACCATGGGGTTTATACCAAAGCTCCAGACCGGGCGAGAGAGTGCGGATGACTCTGCAGCACCGATTGAGCAAACATGAGGCCCTTATCAGCCAGGGTATCAAACTTGTAGAACTTAGCAAAAGTGTTTGAACCCGACCAAGTAGCTGCTCGGCAAAGTTGAACTGCCGAGACTCCTCGGGCATCCGCCCAAGAAGAGCCCACCTTCCTGGTAGAATGGGCCTTCACCGACTTCGGTAACGGCAATCCAGCCGTAGAATGAGCATGCCAAATCGTATCACAGATCCAGCGTGTAACAGTCTGCTTAGAAGCAGGGGCCCCAATTTTGTTGGGAGCATACAGGAAAAACAGAGCCTCTGTTTCCCCAATCTGAGCCGCTCTGGTGACATAAATATTCAAAGCTCTGACTACATCGAGAGACTTCGAATCAGTCAAGGCTTAAGTAGCCACAGGCACCACAATAGGCTGGTTTCTGTGAAACGCAGAAACCACTTTTGGCAGAAATTGTTGCCAAGTTCTCAATTCCGCTCTATCCACATGGAAGATCAAATAGGGGCTCTTGTGAGACAAAGCCGCTAATTCCGACACCCGCCTTGTGGACGCCAAGGACAATAGCATGACCATTTTCCAAGTGAGAAATTTTAACTCAACCTTTCGTAAAGGTTTCAACCAGTGTGAAATAAGAAACTGCAACACCACGTTAAGGTCCCATGGTGCCACTGGGGGCACAAATGGAGGTTGGATGTGCAGCACTCCTTTCACGAAAGTCTGAACTTCTGGAAAGGTGGCCAATTCTTTTTGAAAGAAACTTGATAAGGCTGAAATCAGCACTTTAATGGAGCCTAACTTTAGGCCTGCATCCACACCTGCTTGCAAAAAATGGAGAAAACGACCCAGCTGAAATTCCTCCGTAGGAACCTTCTTGGATTCACACCAAGACACATACTTCCTCCAAATACGGTGGTAAAGCTTCGCCGTTACTCCTTTCCTAGCCTGAAGCAATGTGGGAATGACTTCACCAGAAATACCCTTTCGGGCTAGGATATGGCGTTCAACTGCTATGCCGTCAAACGCAGCCGCGGTAAGTCTTGCTACACGCCTGGTCCTTGCTGTAACAGGTCCTCTCATAGAGGAAGAGGCCAGGGATCTTCTATGAGTAAGTCTTGAAGATCTGGATACCAAGCCCTCCTTGGCTAGACCGGAACAATGAGGATCGCCTGAACCTTTGTTCTTCTTATGTTTATCACCTTCGGAAAGAGTGAAAGTGGAGGGAACACATAGACCGACTGAAACACCCATGGTGTCACGAGGGCGTCCACTGCTATAGCTTGAGTGTCCCTTGACCTGGAACAATATCCCTGAAGTTTCTTGTTGAGGCGAGACGCCATCATGTCTAATTGAGGAATTCCCCAAAGACTTGTCATTTCTGTGAAAACTTCTTGAAGAAGACCCCACTCTCCTGGATGGAGATCGTGTCTGCTGAGGAAGTCTATTTCTAAGTTGTCTACACCCGGAACGAAGACCGCTAATTGAGCGTTTACATGTCTTTCCGCCCAGTGGAAACCTTTTGCGGCTTCTGCCATTGCCGCTTTGCTCCTCGCTCCGCCCTAGCGGCTTACTTATGCCACTGCTGTTAAGTCGTCCGACAGAATTAAGACGGGCAGATCGTGAAGAAGATGTTCGTTGTAAATAGCTCTTAATTCAAGAATGCTTATTGCAGACAAGCTTCCCGGCTTGACCTTTTCCCCTGGAAAGACTGCTCCCCAGCCTTGGAGACCTGCATCCATGGACACCAGGATCTAATCCTTGATCCCGAACCTTCGTCCCTCTAGGAGGTGAGAACTGTGCAGCCACCACAGGAGAGATATCCTGGTCCTGGACAATAGGATTATTTTCCGGTGCATGTGCAGGTGATACCTGGACCACATGTCCAACTGGTCCCGCAAAAAAACACTCTGGCATTTGACCTGCTCACCGAATGGCTTCGTAGGCCGCAACCATCTTCTTCATCAACGGAATGCATTGATGGGTTTACACTGTTGCAAATCTGATCCGACTGTGGATCCTCAGATCTCTTTCCACAGGAAAAACCAACTCTCAACAGTTCAGTATCTAATCTTATTCCCACCTCCGACATCTGCGTCGTTGGGATCAACAGCGATTCTCTGTGTTGAAGAACTGTCAGAGAGAAGCAACGATTTGTACCACTTGTTTCTTGACCTCGCCGTAGTCAGGAAAGCGTCCCAGTACAGAATAAAAATGGCTCTTACTAAAAAAAGGAAAACCATCATACTGCCATCACTCCGGTGAAATGGCAATGACAATCCTGAATAGCAAACCCAGGTAAGCTTCATGCTGATGAAACCACATTCAAACCCTCTTTCTTCTTTTACAGGTTGGAGATCCCTGCCCTGAGAGATTCCATCTTGTAGTTCAACTTCTTAAGTAGAAATCTTTTTGGGATTGTTCTGACCGAGCTGTCCGGGCTCAGAAGCACGAAAAAGCTTGAATAACAGCTTTTTTTTTTTTTTGTGACAGGGACAGCAGAACAATGTCCTGATCTTGACCCAACTCTTGTATGGCGTCGCATACTACCTCCCCGTCCAGGGGAGAATCGGTTAGATCTATTTGAAAAATCAGTGAGGGGAATCATCTGGAAAATCCAGTATGTCCCCCTTTGGATTCTATTCTTAACTCACTGGTCCAAGTCCATTCCAGGACTGACTGAAGAGTATTAGATGAGTTCCCACCGGTGTGGGCTCCAGCAAGATAGACCCAGCAACATGCGGTGGATCTGGTAGAAACAGAGGACGATATCTGCTTCTGCGAACTTGAAAAGGTTGCAGACCTCTTACCTTTTCACCTTCCTCTACCTGCAAAGAAGGGGAAAAAAATGGTATCCAACCGGTCAAAACGACTGCATCCCACAAAAAATGCGTCATCAACCGTTATGAGGAAACATAGCTCAAGAAGGTAGACTTACCAGTGGTATCTGCCGAGATCAACTTAAGAAAGCCATCCCCAAACACAGGTTACACCTTCATAGGGAAGATACTCCAGTATTCCTCTGAGTCAACCTCAGCATTCCCTTGGTGAATCCACAACGCCCTCCTAGTCGAGAGGGCCGTGGAAGTGGGCCGCGAACCCAAGAGTCCCATACCTCTTGTAGTCGCACGGCAGCATGCTGCAATGTTCTAGAGAAGACCCAATTTAAGGAATATCCCCTCTCTCTCTAGGGTAATTCTATCGGATGCCAAGGTAACCGACCATTTCTGAATGCAAGCACTCCCCCATGCGTATGTAATGCAAATATCATCAAAGCATATAATTAAAATACCACTTAGCTTCCTGTGTACGATCCTTTGTGACAGGGCCCCGTGCAGACCAGGGGTTGACTTTTACTTTATTCTATCCACGGCGGGAAAAGAATAAACACTCGGACTCCTCGTGAGGATTTGAGACCATCTCGTCACGGCTGACCTAGAGCTTTATCAACAGAGCGACCAGCACATGAGAAGGAATAACTTTACTTCAGCATTCATTAGAAATCGTAATATGAATATACATATTTAAATACACATATACACACATTCTATATATACATCATACATATATGTATTTTGTCAGGAACAGCAGGGTCCCTAGTGACATTAATGTGTTCTGAATGTGTATGAACATGTACTGAATGCCAAAGTTGTGGATCTAACCAGGAAACATTATGGCCGACATAAGACATAGTATTCGTCGACAACCGGGAGTAATAACCGGGCAAATTAAAAATTTTGCGACCCCGAGGGGTCTGAGGGAAATATATATACATAATTTTAATATCACTCCCCCACAAATACTACCACGTCTGTGCTCGAGCTACAGCCCAATGGAACCGTACTATATATATATATATATATATATATATATATATATATACACAGGCATAGGTTTTTTACATCATGTTAATTTACACCCAGTCATAACAGTTGGTGCCAACAGGGTCACCCACATACTACTGTGTCTCCCATACAGTGTTTACTTTGGAAAAGCTTGCAACTACCGACATGCTGACACTTCATCTACTGAATCAAGTACCATCAGGAGTCGGCAATGCCGACAGAGGGATTCCCATAGCTGTTTGTGGCAGAGCACTCACACATGTCGACACACGTGTACTAAATCGCTATAATGGGTAGATCTGACAGGTAAAACACAGAACTTTTAACAACTCATTAACCACACGCTCATTATATGTATATAGTGCTTCAGTTTTGCACCTATATTGCACTAAACCACTGTGTCCCCCCCCCTCGTTTTACACTGTTAGCTGTCCAACAGTGTGTTGGCGGGGCCAGCGTCTCTGTGAGGAGAAAATGGCGCTGTATAGAGTTGTTAGGGCTAAGCCACGCCCCCTTCTCGGCGCGCTTCAGTCCCGCTATTTTTTTACATTTTTATACTGGCGGGGGTCCGTATACAGTGCCTATGCACTGTATACATCTTTACCAGGCTTTATTTATGAGGTATATTGCTGCCCAGGGCGCCCCCCTGCACCCTGCACCCCTGTAGTGCCGCCTGTGTGCGGGAGCAATGGCGCGCAGCGCGACCGCTGCGCGGTACCTCTGAGACTCTGAAGTCTTCTGCCGTCACTGAAGTCTTCTGTTCTTCCTATACTCACCCGGCTTCTTTCTTCTGGCTCTGTGAGGGGGGTGACGGCGCGGCTCCGGGAACGAGCAGCTAGGCGAACCAAGTGATCGAACCCTCTGGAGCTAAGGGTGTCCAGTAGCCTAAGAAGCAGAGCCCTTGAACTCAGAAGAAGTAGGTCTGCTTCTCTCCCCTCACTCCCACGATGCAGGGACCCTGTAGCCAACAGGTCTCCCTGAAAATAATAAACCTAACATAAAGTCTTTTCAGAGAACTCAGGAGAGCTCCCCTAGTGTGTGTCCAGTCTCTCTGGGCACAGAGTCTAACTGGAGTCTGGAGGAGGGGCATAGAGGGAGGAGCCAGTTCACACCCATTCAAAGTCTTATAGTGTGCCCATGTCTCCTGCGGATCCCGTCTATGGGGGTCATTCCGAGTTGTTCGGTCGCTAGCAGATTTTAGCAGCATTGCACACGCTAGGCCGCCGCCCTCTGGGAGTGTATTTTAGCTTAGCAGAATAGCGAACGAAAGATTAGCAGAATTGCGAATAGAAAATTCTTAGCAGTTTCTGAGTAGCTCGAGACTTACTCCTACACTGCGATCAGCTTAGCCCGTTTTGTTCCTGGTTTGACGTCACAAACACGCCCTGCGTTCGGCCAGCCACTCCCCCGCTTCTCCAAACACTCCCGCGTTTTATCCTGGCATGCCTGCGTTTTTCCGCACACTCCCAGAAAAAGGCCAGTTTCCGCCCAGAAACACCCACTTCCTGTCAATCAAACTCCGATCACTTCAACAATGAAAATTCTTCATTCGGACGTGAGTAAATCTACTAAGTTTTGTGCAAAAATACTTAGCGCATGCGCACTGCGTACCATGCGCATGCGCATTTTCGCCTTAATCGCTCTGTTGCGAAAATCGGCAACGAGCGAACAACTCGGAATGACCCCCTATACCCCGTGGTCCTTTTGGAGACCCCAGCATCTTCTAGGACATTTGAGAAATTATGTTGAAAACGTGATACAAACATGACAACAGATTTTAGGAGTTATACCAGACCAACGGTACAGTTTACAAGTTGTAATGTAATTCTACAACAGCTAAAGCAGGAAATAGATTTGAAGTCAAACAATATTGTAGAGAGATTTTTGTATGCTGAAACCACAAATCTACACAGCAGACAAAAAATGGATCCCTTAAGGCTGGAGAAATACAGTCTACAAATAAAAGGCAACTGCATGGAAACATATTTTCAGTTTGGTAACAGTTTGTGAATGTCAGATGAACTGCAGGAGAAGCCATCCTCTCAGCTTGTTAATGCAGTTCATGAATACAGTGGCAGCTGTATAGTTCAGTAGATCACAAAAGTACAGTCAGCACCTAAGATCAGACACAGAGGCAGTGTTCATAGGAACCATACAATAGTACTGGTGACATAGCAGTCAGGACTGACATAGCCCGAGAGAGGAAGGAGGAGCTTTCCACGGGTTAATCCCTTCCTGTCAGCATGTTAGGACAAAGTCAGGCAGAGGTCAGGACTCATAACAATGAGTCAGTGGTCACAAGCTTAGCTAAGCGAATCACAGAAAGACAATTTGAAACACAGTAACAGGTTCTAAAACTGAGTACTACACAAACAGGAACATCATATTAAGTGGATAAAGCTGCTGCAATGTCGTAGGACCATGGCTACATCAGCAATGACTGATCATTGAATAACTGAAGCAGCAGAGGTTGTTATTAAGCACTTGATTAATAAAAGAAAAGTGAATTAAATTAGGGATTTTCATGCTACAAGGATCCAGGTGTACAGCAGCAAGAGCACCGTATCTAGGCATCCTCTAATTAACAGTATAAAAAGGCCTTGTAAAGCTTCGTATCCTAATTATAGTTGCTTGCATTGGAGTGTTGTTTCTTATTGCTTGAGAGATGATAACGTCAGAACTGGCTGTGGAACCTGGGGGATCTTGAATAATGTACCAAAAAAACTAAAGAAAGGAGATATGAAATGGAGTGATGGAGGGGTATTTCAGATAATCCAATGAGACAGTCTGCTTAGTTTAGATATACAGTGGTGTTTGAAAGTTTGTGAACCCTTCATAATGTTTGTTAGCGCTGGGAGGCACGCGCCCTGGACGTTGCTGAGGAGCTGGGACGCTACACCTCCCGCTGACCCCCACCCGGCACCTAGCAACGCGCAGACGCTGGGCGCAAAGCTTTTCGGTCCCCACCCAGCGCCTAGCAACAGGCAGATACCGGGTGATGAGAGCTGCCGGATCCCTAGCAAAGGGGACGCCGGAGGCAGATGGCATTTCCCATTGCTGGGTAATTAAGTACTCAACTGTCTATGTAGGGACATGCAACAGGGTTAATTAGGGTTCAGCAGTGATTGGTGCAGCACCATTTATATTCCCTTCCTTGCCTCTCCCAAATCGCTGGTGATAGTTCCTGCTCTGATGAGAACCTGTCAGCTCATGTGAGAACCTGTCAGCCTGTGATTCTGAGACCCTGCCTGACTAACTTCCTGATCTGATCCAGCTAGCCTTATATTCAGGTTTTGGTGTGGAGTTGTCCATATAGGCACTGCATTGCCTGCATTTCTTTACTGTATCCACCTTGTGCATTGTTGCATTTTGATATCATTTGTTTTTACACTCTTGTTGTTCATAACACCCTGTGCATTGTTGCATGTGTATAGTGATTGTGTTTTGATTATATTCCAACCTGTGCATTGTTGCACTTACGTACATTCCTCATATATTCCTCAGTCTGTACCTTAGCTCGGTAGTAAGTTGTGTCAGGTGACATCTCACCGTACAGCATTTACCCCTGCCCAGCCTCCGATAGTCACCTTGTAAATACATAAAGCCTGGGGGCATCTGAGTATGGGGTGGACCTAATTCACCCTGGAAAGGTGGCTGCTATAGGTGAAGTCTTTGGCTTCAGAAGACTAAAAGACCGCTGGGTAGTGGGTAATTGCATGAGCATCATAAGTCACCACCTATAAACTTATGGAACTGAGTGTAATCATAACAGTATCACCAGCCAAAAAAACTTAGCTTCGTGGGTCGTTTGTTTCCGGATGTATCCAGCACAAAATCCGGCCCAGATTCTGGCGGGCCAGATCCAGGGTTTGACCCAGCAGCTACGGGACCCTACCCTTCATATGGACACTCAGGTGGAAAATTGAAGGACCTAGACCATCTCGTCACCTGCTCCGAGGGAACCTAAACTAAATCTCCCAGATAGGTTCTCTGGGGACCGTAAACAGTTTGTGAACTTCCGTGAGAGTTGTATGCTGTATTTTAGGCTCAAGCCTTACTCTTCAGGTTCTGAGACCCAGCGAGTGGGAATCATAATTTCCCTGTTGCAAGGTGACCCACAGTCTTGGGCCTTTGGCCTTTCACCAGATCACACCAGTCTGCATTTTGTGGATTCCTTCTTTAAAGCCTTGGGAGTCCTCTATAATGACCCAGATGAGACAGCATCCGCAGAGGCACATCTTCGTTCCATTAAGCAAGGGAGAAATTTTGCAGAGGTTTATTGTACCGAATTTTGCCAATGGGCCAACGACTGTGGTTGGAATGACCCGGCACTTCGGAGTCAGTTCCGGTTGGGACTAACAGAGCAAATTAAGGGTTTTCTCGTCCAATATCCTTCCCCAGCCACTCTGGATGCACTTATAGAGTTAGCCATTAAAGTAGATAGGCAGATACAGGAACGAAGAATGGAGAAAGAGGTTCCCATACCTACATATCGGTGGACGGTACCAGAGGTTGCAGGGAATACTGAGGTACCCATGCAAATCGAGGCTTTCCACTTGACACCTCAAGAGAAGGCGAGACATCGCAGTCTGGGACTGTGTCTTTATTGCGGGACCAAGGGGCATCAGGCGAGCACTTGTCCGCTGAAGGCAGAAAACTACTAGAACCGAGAAATTCAGGGATACTTTTTTCGGGTCTCTGTTCCATCTCCCTGAATAATTATTTATTATTACCTATTAGGTTAACTACCCCTTCTGGTCCAAGTGAAGTAACTGCTTTTGTTGACTCCGGGGCTGCCAGAAATTTTATAGATTTGGAATTTGCTCGTGCCTGAGGAATTCCTATGGAGACTCTTTGGGGGTCATTCCGAGTTGATCGCTCGCTAGCAGTTTTTAGCAGCCGTGCAAACGCTATGCCGCCGCCCACTGGGGAGTGTATTTTAACTTAGCAGAAGTGCAAAAGCTTGTGCAGCCAAGCTCTACAAAAACAGTTTGTGCAGTTTCAGAGTAGCTCTGAACCTACTCAGCGCTTGCGATCACTTCAGCCTATTCGTGTCCGGATTTGACGTCATACACCCGCCCAGCGAATGCCCAGCCATGCCTGCATTTTTCCAGACACGCCTGCGTTTTTGCAAACACTCCCTGAAAATGGTCAGTTGACACCGAGTAACGCCCCCTTCCTGTCAATCTTCTTGCAGCCGTCAGTGCGAAGTAAAACTTTGCTAGAACCTGTGCACAACCACAATGGGCTTTGTACCTGTACGAAGCGTGTGCGCATTGCGGCCCATACGCATGCGCTTAAATGCCGTTTTTTCACCTGATCACTGTGCTGCGAAAATCAGCAGCGAACTATCAACTCGGAATGACCCCCCTTGCCCACCAATTTCCATCTGTGGGTTAGATGGTAATCATCTTCAAAACGGTCGGGTGAGCACCTGGACTCCAGCCTTCCAGTTTTGTGTCTGAATATTCCATTGTGAAGAGTTGACCTTTTTCCTTGTACATTGGGGGTAATTCCAAGTTGATCGCAGCAGGAATTTTGTTAGCAGTTGGGCAAAACCATGTGCACTGCAGGGGAGGCAGATTTAACATGTGCAGAGAGAGAGAGAGATTTCGGTGTGGTGTGTTCAATCTGCAATCTAAGTTGCAGTGTAAAAATAAAGCAGCCAGTATTTACCCTGCACAGAAACAAAATAACCCACCCAAATCTAACTCTCTCCGCACATGTTATATCTGCCTCCCCTGCAGTGCACATGGTTTTGCCCAACTGCTAACAAAATTCCTGCTGCTATCAACTTGGTATTACCCCCATTGTCCTTTAACTCAGTTGTTCTGGGCCTGCCCTGGCTAAAAACTCATAACCCAGTATTCAACTGGAGTACAGGAGATCTTGTTTCCTGGGGCACGGAATGTGCAGCCAAATGCCTGACCATGCCAGTCCGCTCAGCACCTCCAGTCCCATGTAAGGTTACCAACCCAGTACATGTCTTTCATGGATGTTTTTTCCAAATTACGATCAAGAATCCATACCCATTGCATACACTAAGAATAGGAAGCACTGTCCGTGAGGATATAAAATGTATTTTATTAACATAACAAATTATTCTGTTAATTATCATAAAAGAAATATACAGAATAAAACATCCCAAACATCACAGTAAAAAAATGACAAAAATTTTTGAGCCTTTTTAAACGGTCTGCAGACCCTACTTAATTGTTAAACAATTCCACCTGTGTCCATTTAAGGATCCATATATGCAGGGCCGGTGCTAAGGTGTTTGGCGCCCTCCTGCAAACAATAAATTTGCGCCCTCCCTCCATTACGTAATAAGGGACAGTGTGTGCAGCACTGATTGACTGTCTGCCGGGACGTCTGAAAGGTAAGCCGCGGGGAGGTTAGGTTTAGGCTGCGGGGAGATGGTTACGGTTAGGCTGTGGATAGCTTTAGGCTGCGGGGAGTGGGGATAGGGCTAGACACCACTGGGGAGGGTTAGGGTTGGGCTGCGGGAAAGGGGGTTAGGTTTAGGCTGTAGGGAGGGGGGGTGTTAGGGTTAGGCTGCAGGGAGGGGGATAGGGTTAGACACCACCAGGTAGGGTTAGGTTTAGGCTTTGGGGAGGGGGAGTTAGGTTTAGGCTGCGGGGAGGGGCTTAGGATTAGACAGTGTTAGGGTTAGGCTGCTTCCTGACCCGTCGAGATTCTAAACAACGGGATGCCATGGTCGGTATTCTGACTGCTGGCATCCCGCACGCCGGCATTTCAGCCCCAACCCAAACACCTAGGTGAACAACAGATAAAATGGGGCCCTAGATAACACCAAAGAATCCTTTTTGTGATATGCAGACCAATATTTAAAATATATTCTAAAATCTCACCCAGCACTAGGAACTGGTCACATAATGCTCCATGCACCCAACCAGCTCATAATTATTTTCTTTCCCTGGACTGCGCTCCGGAGAGAGTCCCCTGCACTCTGATTCATTGAAGCTCAGCAGGGACACTCAGCAAACACAGCTCCGCATGCTACAGTGCCTCTGCTTTGAAGTTACCTCAACGTTCGTCAGCCATGTCCTGTTCTGCCAGCAGTTTTTGAGCAGGACGAGGAGTGGGGGCGGGATGGATACTCTCAGCTGCCTTGGTCGGAAGGAACTACTGCAGCTACACTCTGCCTGTGTCAGCATCTCCAGCCTCCTCCACAAGCAGTTCTCCCAACAGTAGTGCTCCGACAGGGGGGTACGGCGGTACGGCGGTTAAGAGAGGGAGTCAGAGGGCCGATGTCGCGCTTCCCGCTGCAGGCGCTGCTGCCTGTCACACAGTAGGACAGGCGCAGCAGCAGCCGGCAGCAACATCAGCAGGGTTGGAGAGCGGGGAGAGTGCCTCTTCAGCCATGCGCCTCCCTGCATTGCATACCCTTGCTGAGCGGGTTGCGCTGGCTCTGCATATATGCTTTGGATCCACAAAAAGAGTCACTGTTGATTTAAATGATTAACCACATTTCTCTTACTGTACTTCCTAGAAGATGCTGGGGTCCACATTAGTACCATAGGGGTATAGACGGGTCCATTAGGAGCCATTGGCACTTTAAGAGTTTAGTAGTGTGGGCTGGCTCCTCCCTCTGTGCCCCTTCTACCAGACTCAGTTTAGAAAATGTGCCCGGAGGAACCGGTCACAGCTAGGGGAGCTCCTAGAGCTTCTTTATTTAAATTTAGTTAGGCATAGGGAGGCTGCTGGCAACAGCCTCCCTGCTTCGTGGGACTTAGGGGAGTAGTGTCCGCCCTGAGGGGTTCGAGCCACTATCTCCACTGACAGAACACTGAGCTCCTGAGGGTGATGATCCTTAGTTTCCCCAGGCGACCGCTCACTCCCGCAGCATGCTGCCACCCCCTAACAGAGCCAGAAGATTCCGGTGGCGAGTGAGTCACCAGCCCCCACAGCAAACGGGGAGCCGGTGTGAAGATGGCGGCAACAGGGTGGGAGTGCAGGCTCAGCGGTATACAGTGCGGCGCTTTGAGGGGCGCCCTGAGCCAGCACCTATACCCTACACTGGTCACCAAGGCTGTCAGGGACCTCGGTAATGCTGCCAGCACCATTCCTCAGGCCAGTATAAAGAAGTGAAGAGCAGGAAGCAGCGCCTTGTTCAGGGGGCGGAGCTTCTCCTCAGAGCGGACCCAGCAGCGTTCAGCGACATTTTCCTGCCTGCAGATCCAATACAGAGACGCTGACAGGGAAAGCTGTCCCTCCATGCAACTCCAACTATTCTGTGCGGTACCAGGGGGTTGTAGAAGGGGGGGAGGGTGTGTAAATACTGTGTAGTCTATTAAGGTACACAGTCAGCGCCAGATAGTTGTATTACTTTATATATACCTAGGGAAGCGCTGTGTGTGGGTTGGCTCCAATCTCTGTGTTTCTCTGTGGCAGGCTTGGGGGGAAACTGTCTGACATTTTCTTGTGTGTGTGTGTGGGTGTTTGTTTCTCACATAGCTATGTCTAGGCACTCTGTGTCTTATGCTGCAGAGGACATTTCCTCTCAGGAGGAATCCATTCCATGTACACAAGAATGTAATGTTTTGTCTCAGATCCCTCTTACTGAGCCTGAGTGGTTGACTTCTATTAAGGGGATGATCTCTCAGATCTCTACTAGGGTAGCTCATACTGAGACTGAAATGCAGGTATTAAAGAAGGTTATGGCAGTTTGGTCTGGTTCTGTCCCTATTCCTTCAAAATCTCCTAGCATATACCCACAAAAATGTGCACTTGCCCAGATTATGCAAGATGATACGGATACCGACTCTGACACGGCTGACGGTGATGGGGATGTGCTGAGGGGTGCGGCATCCCTGGCTAAGGGGGTGCAGCTCATGATTGAGGCTATTAGAGATGTGTTAAACATTTCTGACACAACACCTGAGCAAGTTGAGGAGGCTTACTTCACAGATAATAAGAAAGCCTCGCTATCCTTCCCTGTGTCTAAAGAATTAAACGCTTTATTTGAAAAATCCTGGGAGAACCCGTAGAAAAAATTCCAGATCCCCAAGAGGGTTTTGGTTGCCTTTCCTTTCCCTGAGGAGGATAGGAAAAAATGTGAAAACCCACCCATAGTTGACACATCTGTTTCCAGACTGTCAAAGAAGGTGGTTTTACATGTGCTTGGGTCTACCGCGTTAAAAGAACCGGCTGATCGTAAGATTGACACTACACTCAAATCCATATACAGTGCTTCACGGGTGGCGTTGAGGCCCACTATTGCCTGTGCATGGATTTCTAAAGCTATAGTAAAGTGGTCAGGCACGTTACTAGAGGATTTGGATTCAATGGATAGAAGTGACATTGAATTATTTTTACGTAACATACAGGATTCTGCGGGGTTCATTGTGGAATCCATGAAGGACCTGGGTACCCTGACTGCAGGGGTATCTTCCATGTCTGTCTCAGCTCGCAGGGATCTCTGGCTACGCCAATGGTCTGCAGATGCGGAATCCAGGAGAAGTGTGGAGAACCTACCCTACACAGGTCAGGCTCTATTTGGGGAAGCATTGGATGCGTGGATTTCCATGGCAACTGTGGGTAAGTCACCTTTTCTTCCCTCAGCTACGCCTTCTACGAAGAAACCCTTTTCTCCATCTGCATCGCAGTCCTTTCGGACCGCTAAGGCAAAAATATCCAAGCGTCCTAACACCTTCTTTAGAGGTGGTCGTGCAAAATCCAAAAAGCCTGCTTTCGCAGGCTCCCAGGACCAGAAACCGGCTTCTGGTTCATCAAAATCCTCAGCATGACGGTGGTCCGCGAACGCTGGAAGATGGGCTGGTGAGTGCGAGGCTCAGACGTTTCAGCCACATCTGGGTGTCGTCCGGCCTGGATCCCTGGGTACAGGATATTGTGTCTCAGGGATACAGACTGGAGTTTCAAGAACTTCCGCCGCACAGATTCTTCAAATCAGGCTTGCCAGTTTTGCTGGCAGACAGGGCTATCCTACAGGAAGCCATCCAAAAATTGGAAAAGTCACAGGTCATTGTTCCTGTTCCACCTCATATGCAAACCAAGGGGTATTATTCAAACCTTTTCGTGGTACCGAAACCGGATGGTTCGGTCAGACCGATTTTTAACTTGAAATCGTTAAACCCTTATCTGAGGGAGTTCAAATTCGAAATGGAGTCTCTGAGAGTGGTGATCTCAGGTCTGGAGGAGGGAGAGTTTCTGGTATCCCTAGATATCAAGAATGCGTACCTCCACATTCCGATTTGGCCGCCACACCAGGCTTATCTCAGATTTGCACTGTTGGACTGTTACTATCAGTTCCAGGCGCTGCCATTCGGCCTCTCCACGGCACCGAGGGTGTTCACCAAGGTGATGGCAGAGATGATCATTCTCCGCAGCAGACAGGGGGTTAACATAATTCCATATCTGGATGACCTGGTGATAAAGGCATCATCCAGGGAGAAGTTGTTACAGTCCATTGCTATAACGACCCATTTAGTCAGGGAGCACGGTTGGATCCTGAACCTTCCGAAGTCACATTTGAAGCCAACAAGGAGATTGTAGTTCCTGGGAATGATCCTTGACACAGAGGTGCAGAGGGTGTTTCTACCGGAGGAGAAAGTGTTGGTGATTCAAACAATGGTCCAGGATGTCCTGAAACCAGCCCGGGTATCAGTTCATCAGTGCATTCGCCTTCTGGGGAAGATGGTTGCCTCTTACCAGGCTCTACAGTATGGAAGATTTTATGCTCAATCATTCCAACTGGATCTCCTAGACAAGTGGTCAGGATCTCGCCTACACAAGCACCAGAGGATACGTCTGTTGCCGAAAGCAAGGATTTCACTCCTCTGGTGGCTGCAACTGCCTCACCTTCTGGAGGGCCGCAGGTTCGGGGTTCAGAACTTGATCCTTCTATCCACGGATGCAAGTCTCAGAGGTTGGGGCACATGTCAGGAATTTCCTCTTCCAATAAACATCCTGGAGCTAAGAGCCATGTACAACGGTCTTCTACAAGCAGCACAACTTCTGCAAGATCGGGCAATTCAAGTGCAGTCGGACAATGTAACGACGGTGGCCTACATAAACCGACAGGGCGGAGCGAAGAGCAGAGCTGCAATGTCAGAGGTAACAAAAATCCTCCTCTGGGCAGAAAGGCACGCAGTGGTGCTGTCAGCAATCTTCATTCCAGGAGTAGACAACTGGGAAGCAGACTTCCGCAGCAGGCACGATCTCCATCCAGGAGAATGGGGCCTCCATTCGGAGGTGTTCATGGAGGTGACCAGTCATTGGGGCGTACCTCACATAGACATGATGGCCTCGCGTCTCAACAAGAAACTTCCGAGGTACTGTTTCAGGTCGAGAGACCTACAAGCAGTGGTGGTGTATGACCTGGTAACACCGTGGGTGTTCAAGTCAGTGTATGTGTTCCCTCCACTTCCACTCATTCCAAGAATTCTAAAGCTTGTAAAAAGAAAAAAAGTTCACGCGATCCTCATTGCTCTGGACTGGCCAAGGAGGGCTTGGTACGCGGATCTGCTGGATCTACTGCTGGAAGATCCAAGGCCTCTTCCTCTTTGGGAGAATCTTCTACAACAGGGGCCATTCACCTATCAAGACTTACCACGGCTACGTTTGACGGCATGGAGGTTGAACGCCAGATATTAGCTCGGAAGGGCATTCCAAACAAGGTTATTCCTACCCTGATACGGGCTAGGAAAGTAGTTACGTCTAAACATTAACATCGCATTTGGAAAAAGTATGTGTCATGGGGTGAATCCAAGAATGTTCCTGCGGTGGAGTTTCAACTTGGTCGGTTTCTTCTCTTCCTGCAAGCAGGTGTGGATATGGGCCAGCGTTCAGGTCCAGATTTCGGTTTTATCCATTTTCTTCCAGAAACAATTGGCTGCCCTCCCTGAGGTTCAGACCTTTTTCAAAGGGGTTCTGCACATCCAGCCTTCCTTTGTGGCGCCGACGGCACCCTGGGATCTTAACGTGGTGTTGCAGTTCCTACAGTCGGATTGGTTTGAGCCCTTACAGGAGGCTGAGGTCAAGTTTCTCACGTGGAAGGCTGTCACTTTGTTGGCCTTAACTTCTGTTTGACGTGTGTCGGAATGGGGGCTTTGTCCTGTAAAAGTCCCTACTTAATCTTCCATGAAGATAGAGCTGAGCTCAGGACGCGTCAACAGTTTCTTTCAAGGTTGTGTCGGCTTTTCATCTCAACCAACATATTGTGGTGCCAGTGGCTACTGACTCCTCAATTGCATCAAAGTCCTTGGATGTTGTGAGGGCTTTGAAGATCTATGTGAAGAGGGCGGCTCATCACAGAAAATTGATCTCTCTGTTTGTCCTTTATGATCCCAAGAAAATTGGGTATCCTGCTTCTAAGCAGATGATTTCTCGCTGGATCAGGTTCACTATCCAGCATGAATATTCTACGGCAGGATTGCCGTGTCCAATATCTGTTAAGGACCACTCTACTCGTAAAGTGAGGTTGTCCCGGCTTTGCAGCTTTGCCGAGCGGCTCCTTAGTCTGGGTCGAACACGTTTGCTAAGTTCTACAGGTTCGATACTTTGGCCTCTCAGGACCTAAAGTTTGGTCAATCAGTTCTGCAGGAGCCTCCGTGCTCTCCCTCCAGTTCTGGGAGCTTTGGTACATCCCCATGGTACTAATGTGGACCCCAGCATCCTCTAGGACGTTAGAGAAAATAGGATTTTAATTACCTACCGGTAAATCCTTTTCTCGTAGTCCGTAGAGGATGCTGGGCACCCGCCCAGCACTTTGTTATCCTGCAGTGGTTCTTTGGTTCAGTACTGCTTTGTTCTTAGTTAAGTACTGCGTTTCTTTACTGGGTTCAGTAATGTTTCAGCTGTTGCTGAGTTTTCAGGCTAGTTAGCCTGGTTTGCCTTGTATGTGTGTGTGAGCTGGTATGAATCTCGCCACTATCTGTGTATTTCCTTCTCTCGAAGTATGTCCGTCTCCTCGGGCACAGTTTCTAGACTGAGTCTGGTAGGAGGGGCATAGAGGGAGGAGCCAGCCCACACTATTAAACTCTTAAAGTGCTAATGGCTCCTAATGGACCTGTCTATACCCCATGGTACTAATGTGTACCCCAGCATTCTCTACGGACTATGCAAAAAGGATTTACCGATAGGTAATTAAAATCCTATTTTAGGATGTTTAAAATTCCAAGCAATAGTCAACTCTTAAGTGGTATATTAGTACATGGGGTTCTTTTTACTTTAAAGTATTGCGATAGTCCCGTTATTGTACCGTCATATATTATTAGATTCCGCAATGATAAACGGCTAAGGGAGACCTCCGGCAGTTTGGGAATGTTAGTAAGAATGCTTTGCACAATCTTGTTAATCCCGCTGCGGTCCACTGACATGTAACTCTCTGCAGTGTTGACAAGCTTACCGGAGCCCTTATCCACAAGCTGTCAGTCTGTAAGGAGGTCCTTCTTTGTTCGCTGCAGGCGCCGGCTGCCATGCACGCTGGGGACGGGAGAAGCGGATATCAAGGAGATGCTTGGTATGTGGTCTGCAGATGTCCGATGGAAGCGGTGCTTGATGCGTTTCTCAGCCTCTTAGATGGGGGCTGTTTCCTCAGAAGTCATACCTATTCCTCTGATCTCCGTTTTATTCGACCAGCTCAGAAATGCTACAGTTTTTTTTCTAAGATTGATTTGCGAGGGGTATACAATCTCATTTGGATCCAGCAGGGGGCCGAGTGGAAAATGCATTCAATACCCACTTGGGCCACTACGAGTATTTGGTAATGCCTTTTGAACTCTCCAATGCCCCTGCCGTCTTCCAGGATCTTATAAATGATGTTCTTCGAGAATTTCTTGGAAAATTTGTGGTCGTCTATCTTGATGATATTTTTATTTACTCCGCCTCACTCAAAGAACATTGAGCTCATGTAAAAGCGGTCCTCACCAGGCTCAGGGAAAATCATCTCTATGCAAAATTGCAAAAATATGAATTTTAGGTTGAGAGGGTGGCCATCCTAGGATACATCATCAGCTCCAAAGGTTTTTCTATGGATCCTAAGAAACTTCATGCAATTATGAAATGGGTTCGACCCTCTAGTCTAAAAGCTACACAACGTTTCCTTGGTTTTGCAAACTAATACAGAAGATTTATAGATTAATTTTTTTCAATTGTAGCCCCTATTGTGAGTCTAGCCAAGAAAGGTGCTGATCCTGCTCATTGGTCACCAAAGGCGGTAAAGGCATTTGAGGACCTTAAAAAGCATTTATCTCTGCTCCTGTTCTCCATCATCCCGATCCAGATCTGCCTTTCACAGTAGAAGTGGATACCTCCGAAATAGGCGTTGGAGCTATTCTTTCACAAGAGGATCCAGTCAGTCATAAGCTCCACCCCTGTGCCTTTTTCTCTCGGAAATTCTCCCCTGCTGAAGTCAACTATGACATAGGAAATTGAGAGCTCTTGGCAGTCAAATGTGCTTTGGAGGAATGGAGGCACTGGATGGAGGGAGCAAGGCATACAGCAAATGTATTCACAGACCATAAAAATCTAGTCTATCTTGAATCTGCTAAAAGATTGAACTCTCGGCAAGCCAGATGGGCACTGTTCTTTGCTAAGTGCAATTTTGTAATTTCCTATAGGCCCGGATCCAAAAACCTCAAAGCTGACGCTTTATCCCTGAGTTTTCTGTCTATCCATGAAGTCGTTAAGCTTCTGGAGCCGATTCTCACCCCAGGATATATTCTTGCTGGTCTAGCCATGAATCTTGCCTCTCAAGTCCAGTCGGCACAGACGCAGGCCCATCTGAGACTCATTCAGGACTCCTGTTCGTTCCAGAGCAGTCGTGTTATCTGAGTTCCATTTCAACAAGACCTCAGGACATCCAGGGGTTAATAAGACTAATGCTTGGGACCAGAAGTATTTTGGATATCGGATTTTTCCGTACTTTGGAATAATTGCATACCATAATGAGATATCATGGCGATGGGACCCAAGTCTAAGCACAGAATGCATTTATGTTTCATATACACCTTATACATACAGCCTGAAGGTCATTTAATACAATATTTTTAATAACTTTGTGTATTAAACAAAGTTGGTGTAGATTGAGCCATCAGAAAACAAAGATTTCACTATCACTCTCACTCAAAAAATTCTGTATTTCGGAATATTCCGTATTTCTGAATATTTTGATATGGGATACTCAACCTGTACTTTGTACTAGATAGTCAAAATTGCCTTGTCTGCACAGTCTAATTTTTCTTGCTATCCTGCTCCTGTGGGACCACACAAGCTGTATACACACGGTGCGATTTGCACTAACTTTCCTTACAATTTTGACTATATGGTCAAAATCGTAAGGTTACATTGCACAGTGTGTATGCACCATAAGATTTATTTGATGATTGTTTTATAAATGTTATATGTTTACGATATTTTTGTTGAGATTATTTGTGCTAAGAGTTTAAACTGAATGTCGTTTTGCAATTATTTGCTATAGGAGATATAAAGTTCCAATTGATTCACATTTGATGTACCTAATTGTTTTCAATAATTGAATCCGTTTTGATTAGCGTTGCCCCTTGAACTACCTTTTTGAAACTAGGGTAAACAGTTTAATTAATTCAGTCTTGAGTAAAGGGCTGGCTGCATTTTGAGCTAAGAAGTAAGGTGCTGTTTTGCATATTAATGAGTGCATGTTAGAGAAATGTATGATTTAAGAATAAGCTTGCTAAAGTCCAGTGAGGGCTTAGGGGTCTATTTATTAACATTATTTTTACTAAAATAATATGAAAAGGGTGTTTTCACACCCTTTTCACTTTATTTTAGTATCACCTGAATGTATTAAAGGGCATTTGGAGCCGTTTTCATGAAAAACTGCTCCAAATCCTTTAATTCACTTTTTTTAGTAAGCCACATCGCATTCCCCATACTTATAATGGGAAATGCGAACTGACCAGATTTACTAAAAAAAAAATACCGCAGTGTGCCCTGTGATAATCTCACCAGCTCAGACTGGCGAGATCACAGGGAAGCACTGCGATAGGGAGGCATTTGCCTGGCAGAAAAAGCTGTGCGGATCCGGGCTCCAGTGATCAGCTATGTGTGTCTGCTGGAGACACAAGCTGATCAAAGTCTTAAAAAAAAGAAAAAAAACAAAACAAAAAAAAACATACTCACCTGTCCAGGAAGCCGGTGTCCGCTGCTCCGGTGAGCGCTGCAGGGTGCCGGGTCCCCCATATGCTGCAATGTGACCCCGGTGCAGTAAAGTGATGCTGCAAAGCGGCAGCACACTTTACAGCACCGGGGGTCACCGCAGCGCATAGGATCCGGCGCATGTGCAGCGTGACATCAGGGTATTTTTTACGAAAAATACCCCGATGATGCTGCAAAGTGTCATCGCAGGGACAGGGCTTGACCGCAAGCTCTGTCCCTGCATGCAATAATTGATACATCCCTGCGATGTAATCAGTTATCGCAGTGTGAGTTTGGGTGATTTTATCACATGACATCCGGTTCCAAGATGCGGATGGTGATAAACAGGCCCCTTAGTGAACAATGCAAGTGGTAAAGTGGTATATAAAAGTCACTCATCATTACGTTTAACTGTATCACAATTTACCACCTTCAAAAGAAAAAAAAGACATCTTTCTCCCGAGGTACTTTGGGCCTAATTCATGTTTGTACAGTATGTAAAGCAAATTATCAAGTGACTAGGCAAAACCATCTTACACTGCAGGTGGGGCAGATGTAACATGCAGAGATATTTAGAATTGGGTGGGTTATATTTTTTCTGTTCATGGTAAATACTAGCAGCTTTATTTTTACGCTGCAGTTTAGATTTCAGTTTGAACACACCACACCCAAATCTAACTCTCTCTGCACATGTTACATCTCATTTCCTTACAATCATGAATCAGGCCCTTTGTCCATCCAGGTTATGGTTAACAATATCATACTGTAATTGTGTACTGAAAAAGGAAATGTTTTAAAAATATAAAGCGTGAATCTCTGAGATTTCCCAAACCACCCATAAATTAGATGTATCAACTTCCAGCAGTGTAATAACGCCATAGTTTAGCATTGGAGTCTGAAGCCCATGCTAATGCATTGTTAAACTAGAAGAAGTTCTCAGGTGACTCATTCTTGGTTTTGATTCTTTGTTTCTGCTTAAGTTCAGAACAGCAGAGAACTTTTTCAAAATTGCCTATATAGTAGTATTTGTCAAACTTAAACAATCAAAACAGAATACATGGGGCCCAATTCAAACCTGATTGCCGGGCTGCTAATTTTGCTGTCCTGCCTTCAGATAGTCGCTGCCCAAGGGGAAGTGTAAAGTTGCTCGTGCAAGTGTGTGATCGCATGTGTACACCGTGCTACAAATATCCCTCAGTCAGCAGACAGTTGCAAATCCGTTCGCATCATACTCACCATTGCATGTTTTTACCACTGTGCGCAGCCCAGGACTAACTCCTACAGTGCGATGAGAACAGTCTGATCGGGTCCGGAGCTGACGTCACACACCCTCCCTGAAAACGCTTGGGAATGCCTGCGTTTTCCCTGACACTCCCAGAAAGTCAGTTACCACACACAAATGGCCTCTTCCTGTCAATCAGCTTGCGAATGGCTGTGCAATTGAAATTTTCGCACCAGCTTGTCGCTGTTCGGCGATGCCTGTTGTTGTTTGGCGACACACATGCGCATTGTGGTGCATACACATGCGCAGTCTATCGATAATCACCCACCGTGCGAAAACGCACAGCAGAGATCAGGTCTGAATCGGGCCCATGGCTCAGAATGGGAATCTTTGGGACTTTGAAGAGTCATTTAATAATTTTATGGTATAAGTTATGTTTTTTTAATCATGAAAAAACTTATATTCTGATGTTGATGAAGAGAGGATATCAGAGTTCTCCCCAAAATGATAACCAGCAAATGCCAAATAATATCTATGAAATACTTACTTGACAATCTCTTGAATGAAATAATGGTCATATCCTTCAATTTTACATAATGAATTCAGCCTTATACTAATCTCCTACAATATAGATGGATGTCCCCTTAAGGCAACCGAATAATGCAAATAATGTAAATGTTTGGTTGACAGCAGTGAAAGAAAAGTGTCATATCCTATTGTCATGTTCTCTCAGATGCGCTCCAATGGACAGTTCTTCTTCTTGGGACTGGACTAATCACCTTTTTTCTTCTCATCTCTCAGGTATGTGAATTCATTGCTACTATGCTACCAGGCTCAGACTGACACACATGCTGCGTACAAACCACATCTTATATTTGAATGTATGTGATGTTTTTCTTGTAATTTCCTATGTATGTGATTGAATTTATTGTGAATAGCTAGAGTAGTTTTAGTCTGTTGACCCACCCTGTGCAATTTGTTCTATGATCAATTAGCATTTCAATCAGGTGACCAAATGTTCAGAGGTAGGCCTGTTCCTAACCAGAGACAGTATTTCCTTAGAGTCAGTTAAGGGGTCAGCTTGCTGGGGGTAGCTTGCTGGAATTTATTAAGTGTGGAATTAATAATAAGAATTTACTTACCGATAATTCTATTTCTCGTAGTCCGTAGTGGATGCTGGGGACTCCGTCAGGACCATGGGGAATAGCGGCTCCGCAGGAGACAGGGCACAAAAAATAAAGCTTTAGGATTAGGTGGTGTGTACTGGCTCCTCCCCCTATGACCCTCCTCCAAGCCTCAGTTAGGATACTGTGCCCGGATGAGCGTACACAATAAGGAAGGATATTGAATCCCGGGTAAGACTCATACCAGCCACACCAATCACACCGTATAACTTGTGATCTGAACCCAGTTAACAGTATGACAAACGTAGGAGCCTCTGAACAGACGGCTCACAACAATAACAACCCGAATTTGTTTGTAACAATAACTATGTACAAGTATTGCAGACAATCCGCACTTGGGATGGGCGCCCAGCATCCACTACGGACTACGAGAAATAGAATTATCGGTAAGTAAATTCTTATTTTCTCTAACGTCCTAAGTGGATGCTGGGGACTCCGTCAGGACCATGGGGATTATACCAAAGCTCCCAAACGGGCGGGAGAGTGCGGATGACTCTGCAGCACCGAATGAGAGAACTCAAGGTCCTCCTCAGCCAGGGTATCAAATTTGTAGAATTTTGCAAACGTGTTTGCCCCTGACCAAGTAGCAGCTCGGCAGAGTTGTAATGCCGAGACCCCCCGGGCAGCCGCCCAGGATGAGCCCACTTTCCTTGTGGAATGGGCCTTGACAGATTTAGGTTGTGGCAAGCCTGCCACAGAATGTGCAAGTTGAATTGTGCTACAAATCCAACGAGCAATCGTCTGCTTAGAAGCAGGAGCACCCATCTTGTTGGGTGCATACAATATAAACAGTGAGTCAGACTTTCTGACTCCCGCCGTTCTTGAAATATATATTTTCAATGCCCGGACCACGTCCAACAACTTGGAATCCTCCAAATCGTTAGTAGCCGCAGGCACCACAATAGGCTGGTTCAGGTGAAACGCTGACACCACCTTAGGCAGAAAATGAGGACGCGTCCGCAGTTCTGCCCTGTCCGTATGGAAAATCAGATATGGGCTCTTATATGATAAAGCCGCCAATTCTGATACTCTCCTGGCTGAAGCCAGGGCCAGTAGCATGGTTACTTTCCATGTAAGATACTTCAACTCCACCGATTTGAGCGGCTCAAACCAATGGGATTTGAGAAAATCCAAGACTACATTAAGATCCCACGGTGCCACTGGGGGCACAACCGGGGGCTGTATATGTAGTACTCCTTTTACAAAAGTCTGGACTTCAGGAACTGAAGCCAATTCTTTCTGGAAGAAAATCGACAGGACCGAAATTTGAACCTTAATGGACCCCAATTTGAGGCCCATAGACAATCCTGTTTGCAGGAAATGTAGGAATCGACCCAGTTGAAATTCCTCCGTGGGGGCCTTCCTGGCCTCACACCACGCAACATATTTCCTCCAAATGCGGTGATAATGTTGTGCAGTCACCTCCTTCCTGGCTTTTACCAGTGTAGGAATGACCTCTTCCGGAATGCCTTTTTCCCTTAGAATTCGGCGTTCAACCGCCATGCCGTCAAACGCAGCCGCGGTAAGTCTTGGAATAGACACGGTCCCTGCTGAAGCAGGTCCCGTTTTAGAGGTAGAGGCCACGGATCCTCCGTGAGCATCTCTTGAAGTTCCGGGTACCAAGTTCTTCTTGGCCAATCCGGAGCCACTAGTATCGTTCTTACTCCCTTTTGCCGTATAATTCTCAGTACTTTTGGTATGAGAGGCAGAGGAGGGAACACATACACTGACTGGAACACCCACGGTGTTACCAGAGCGTCCACAGCTATTGCCTGAGGGTCTCTTGACCTGGCGCAATACCTGTCCAGTTTCTTGTTGAGGCGGGACGCCATCATATCCACCATTGGTTTTTCCCAATGGTTCACAATCATGTGGAAGACTTCTGGATGAAGTCCCCACTCTCCCGGGTGTAGATCGTGACTGCTGAGGAAGTCTGCTTCCCAGTTGTCCACTCCCGGAATGAATACTGCTGACAGTGCTATCACATGATCTTCCGCCCAGCGAAGAATCCTTGCAGCTTCTGCCATTGCTGTCCTGCTTCTTGTGCCGCCCTGTCTGTTTACGTGGGCGACTGCCGTGATGTTGTCCGACTGGATCAACACCGGCTGACCCTGAAGCAGGGGTTTTGCCAGACTTAGAGCATTGTAAATCGCTCTTAGCTCCAGTATATTTATGTGAAGAGACATCTCCAGGCTTGACCATACTCCCTGGAAGTTTCTTCCCTGTGTGACCGCTCCCCAGCCTCTCAGACTGGCATCCGTGGTCACCAGGACCCAGTCCTGTATGCCGAATCTGCGGCCCTCTAACAGATGAGCACTCTGCAACCACCACAGAAGAGACACCCTTGTCCGTGGCGATAAGGTTATCCGCTGATGCATCTGCAGATGTGATCCGGACCATTTGTCCAGCAGATCCCACTGAAAAGTTCGTGCGTGGAATCTGCCAAATGGAATCGCTTCGTAAGAAGCCACCATCTTTCCCAGGACTCTTGTGCATTGATGCACAGACACTTTCCCTGGTTTTAGGAGGTTCCTGACAAGTTCGGATAACTCCCTGGCTTTCTCCTCCGGAAGAAACACCTTTTTTTTGAACCGTGTCCAGAATCATTCCCAGGAACAGCAGACGTGTCGTCGGGGTCAACTGAGATTTTGGAAAATTCAGAATCCACCCGTGTTGTTGCAGCACTAGTCGGGTTAGTGCTACTCCGTCCTCCAGCTGTTCTCTGGACCTTGCCCTTATCAGGAGATCGTCCACGTAAGGGATAATTAATACGCCTCTTCTTCGCAGAAGAATCATCATTTCGGCCATTACCTTGGTAAAGACCCGAGGTGCCGTGGACAATCCAAACGGCAGCGTCTGAAACTGATAATGACAGTTTTGCACCACGAACCTGAGGTACCCTTGATGTGAAGGGCAAATTGGGACATGCAGGTAAGCATCCTTTATGTCCAGGGACACCATAAAGTCCCCTTCTTCCAGATTCGCTATCATTGCTCTGAGTGACTCCATCTTGAACTTGAATTTTTGTATGTACAGGTTCAAAGATTTCAGATTTAGAATAGGTCTTACCGAGCCGTCCGGCTTCGGTACCACAAATAGCGTGGAGTAATACCCCTTTCCCTGTTGTAGGAGGGGTACCTTGACTATCACCTGCTGAGAAAACAGCTTGTGAATGGCTTCCAATACCGTCGCCCTGTCTGAGGGAGACGTTGGCAAAGCAGACTTTAGGAACCTGCGAGGGGGAGACTTCTCGAATTCCAACCTGTAACCCTGAGATACTACCTGCAGGATCCAGGGGTCCACCTGTGAGCAAGCCCACTGTGCGCTGAAATTCTTGAGTCGACCCCCCACCGCTCCTGAGTTCGCTTGTAAGGCCCCAGCGTCATGCTGAGGGCTTTGCAGAACCCTGAGAGGGCTTCTGTTCCTGGGCAGGGGCTGCTTGCTGCCCTCTCTTACCCCTTCCTCTGCCCCGAGGCAGATATGACTGTCCTTTTGTCCGCTTGTTCTTATAGGACCGAAAGGACTGCGGCTGAAAAGACGGTGTCTTTTTCTGTTGGGAGGGGGTCTGAGGTAAAAAGGTGGATTTTCCGGCAGTTGCCGTGGCCACCAGATCCGATAGACCGACGCCAAATAATTCCTCCCCTTTATACGGCAATACTTCCATATGTCGTTTGGAATCCGCATCACCTGACCACTGTCGCGTCCATAAACTCCTTCTGGCAGATATGGACATCGCATTTACTCTCGATGCCAGAGTGCAAATATCTCTCTGAGCATCTCGCATATAAAGGAAAGCATCCTTTAATTGCTCTATAGTCAATAAAATACTGTCCCTATCCAGGGTATCAATATTTTCAGTCAGGGAATCCAACCAGACGACCCCAGCACTGCACATCCAGGCTGAGGCGATGGCTGGTCGCAGTATAACACCAGTATGTGTGTATATACTTTTTAGGGTAGTTTCCAGTCTCCTATCAGCTGGATCCCTGAGGGCGGCCGTATCAGGAGACGGTAGCGCCACTTGTTTTGATAAGGGTGTGAGCGCCTTATCCACCCTAGGGGGTGTTTCCCAGCGCGCCCTAACCTCTGGCGGGAAAGGGTATAATGCTAATAACTTTTTTGAAATTAGCACTTTTCTATCTGGGTTAACCCACGCTTCATCACATACATCATTTAATTCCTCTGATTCAGGAAAAACTACAGGTAGTTTTTTCACCCCCCACATAATACCCCTTTTTGTGGTACTTGCAGTATCAGAGATATGCAAAGCCTCCTTCATTGCCGTGATCATATAACGTGTGGCCCTACTTGAAAATACGTTTGTTTCATCACCGTCGACACTAGATTCAGTGTCTGTGTCTGGGTCTGTGTCGACCAACTGAGGTAAAGGGCGCTTTACAGCCCCTGACGGTGTCTGAGACGCCTGGGCAGGTACTAACTGGTTTGCCGGCCGTCTCATGTCGTCAACTGATTTTTGTAATGTGCTGACATTATCACGTAATTCCATAAACAAAGCCATCCATTCCGGTGTCGACTCCCTGGGGGGTGACATCACCATTATCGGCAATTGCTCTGCCTCCACACCAACATCGTCCTCATACATGTCGACACACACGTACCGACACACAGCAGACACACAGGGAATGCTCTTATCGAAGACAGGACCCCACTAGCCCTTTGGGGAGACAGAGGGAGAGTTTGCCAGCACACACCCAAGCGCTATAATATATATGGGAACAACCTTATATAAGTGTTGTTCCTTATAGCAGCTTAAATATATCAAAATATCGCCAAAAAATGCCCCCCCTCTCTGTTTTACCCTGTTTCTGTAGTGCAGTGCAGGGGAGAGTCCTGGGAGCCTTCCTCACAGCGGAGCTGAGCAGGAAAATGGCGCTGTGTGCTGAGGAGAATAAGCCCCGCCCCCTATTTCGGCGGGCTTTTCTCCCGGAGTTTTAGATATCTGGCATGGGTTAAATACATACATATAGCCTCAATGGCTATATGTGATGTATTCTTTTGCCATAAAGGTATTAAATATTGCTGCCCAGGGCGCCCCCAGCAGCGCCCTGCACCCTCCGTGACCGCTTGGTGTGAAGTGTGTGACAACAATGGCGCACAGCTGCAGTGCTGTGCGCTACCTTCATGAAGACTGAAGAGCCTTCTGCCGCCTGTTTCCGGACCTTCAATCTTCAGCATCTGTAAGGGGGGTCGGCGGCGCGGCTCCGGGACGAACCCCAGGGTGAGACCTGTGTTCCGACTCCCTCTGGAGCTAATGGTGTCCAGTAGCCTAAGAATCCAATCCATCCTGCACGCAAGTGAGTTGAAATTCTCTCCCCTAAGTCCCTCGATGCAGTGAGCCTGTTGCCAGCAGGACTCACTGAAAATAAAAAACCTAAAAACTTTTTCTAAGCAGCTCTTTAGGAGAGCCACCTAGATTGCACCCTGCTCGGACGGGCACAAAAACCTAACTGAGGCTTGGAGGAGGGTCATAGGGGGAGGAGCCAGTACACACCACCTAATCCTAAAGCTTTATTTTTTTGTGCCCTGTCTCCTGCGGAGCCGCTATTCCCCATGGTCCTGACGGAGTCCCCAGCATCCACTTAGGACGTTAGAGAAAAGTGTGTTATCCGAACAGTTAAAAAAAACAGTTGATCAAACATTGAAAAACATCAAGAAAAGGTAACTTACTTTAACAACTTACTCTAACTCCACTTAACCCATAAAACACAAACAACCTCAGCATGTTCATCAAACTACTGTGTCTAATTTCAATTCATGGAATTCTCACAAAATTTAACACATTCTACACTCACCCTGAAACTCACCCCTCTGTACACATTACAGCTTCTATTCTCCACTCCCCTCTTCTAAACACTCATGAGATTTATACTTTCCTCTCTGCAAGTACTTTGACAACCGCAATTGGCCACCAGAACAAACACTCGCAAACATCCACCAAGATTTATCTCACTCTTCTGCTTTTATTAGCTGGTGACATATCACCAAATCCAGGCCCCAACCACCTTTCCCTCTCACACTCTGCTGCCTCAAAACAACATAGAAATCCATCTAACCTCATAAATATCACGTGTCTCCCATCCCCCTCCAAATCACTAAAATGTGCCTTATTGAATGCACGCTCTGTTTGTAACAAATTAACATCCATCCATGACCTCTTCATATCTCACAACTTTAATCTGCTGGCTATAACAGAAACATGGCTCACACAATCAGACACTGCCTCCCCTGCAGCACTGTCACATGGTGGTTTCCACTTCTCACACACATCTAGGCCTAATAATAGTAAAGGTGGTGGGGTCGGAATCTTACTGTCACAGTTTTTCACATACACTGTTCTACCTCAGGTTCCATCACTCGCATTCACCTCATTTAAAGTTCAATCTATCAGGATTTTCACCCACTTCTCTCTGCGTGTTGCAGCTATCTATCGCCCTCCTGGGCAACCTAAACAACAATTTCTAGAATATTTCTCTGCCTGGCTCCCACACTTCTTATCCTCTGACATCTCCACCATCATTATGGGCGATTTCAATATAGCTCTTGACAGTCCACAATCTGTTCATGCATCCAAACTCCTCTCTCTAACCTCCTCTCTTGGCCTAACCCAATGGTCCGACTCCTCTACTCACCATGAGGGCCACTGCCTTGATCTTGTGTTCACCAGGCTCTGCTCAGTTTCTGAATTCACTAACACTCCTTTCCCTCTCTCTGATCACAACCTGATCACCTTCACAATCTCTTTTATTACTTTAAATTCTAGGACACTAAAACCAAGCAAGCCTCCTCTAACCCGCAGAAATACTAACAATATACATTTTCAACAACTTTCCACTTCTCTGCAACAACTGCTCTCACCAATCTCTACATTTACTACACCTGACACTGCTGTATCACACCTGCACCAGACCCTAGAGAGTGCCCTTGATGAAGTGGCTCCAGCTACCCATCACACTTCACGTAGGCTTAGATGCCAACCATGGCACTCTAAATCAACAAGACACCTACAAAAACTGTCACGTAAAGTAGAACGTCAGTGGCGGAAATCTCAGAATCCAAGTGACTTTCTCACATATAAGACTACCTACCACTCCTATCGTCAGGCCCTGGACACTACACTGCCAAACAAACATATTTCCAATCTCTCATCTCTTATCATGCTAACAACCCAAAGCGACTTTTTAATACATTTAAATCACTTCTTTACCCTCCCTCACCTCCCCCACTAGCGACTATCCGTGCACAAGAACTTGCTTCCTACTTCAAGGATAAGATTGATAAAATCCGAGATGAAATGGTATGCTCTAACTCAGCCAGTGACCTGCTCAATTCCCTACCTGAACCCTCTGGCACTTTCTCTTCATTTGATCCCACAAGTGAAGATGAAGTATCAACACTCTTTTCATCCTCCTACTCCACTACCTCTCCTCTTGATCCTATACCCTCACAGGTCAGTAAAACTTTGTCTTTGTCAGTAAAACTTTAGTTAAGGTTATCCCAACCTTAACTAAAATCTGTAATCTCTCTCTCTCTACTGGTATCTTTCCCTCTCTGTTTAAACATGCAGTCATTACTCCCATTCTAAAAAAACACAACTCTGACCCAAACACACTCTCTAACTACCGTCCCATTTCTCAGCTACCCAGTCCCTCCAAGCTACTTGAGAGGCTTGCCTACACTCGCCTTACACACTTTCTTAACTCGCACAACTTATTGGATCCACTTCAGTCAGGCTTTCGTGTCCAACACTCCACAGAGACGGCACTGACCAAAGTAGTGAATGATCTAGTCACTGCTAGATCAAAAGGCCATTACACACTACTTATTCTTCTAGATCTCTCTGCTGCTTTTGACACTGTTGACCACTCTCTTCTCATACAAACACTACAATCCCTAGGTCTTCAGGACACAGCCCTTTCTTGGTTCTCATCCTACCTATCTAATCGCTCTTTCAGTGTTCACTTCTCTGATTCTA
Source organism: Pseudophryne corroboree (assembly GCF_028390025.1). Lineage (NCBI taxonomy): Eukaryota > Metazoa > Chordata > Amphibia > Anura > Myobatrachidae > Pseudophryne > Pseudophryne corroboree. Next base: position 541,860,859 of record NC_086448.1, on the reverse strand, counting down.
CCTCCTCTTCTCTACCTCTATCAGTTGGAGTACCGCAAGGCTCAGTCTTAGGTCCTCTGCTTTTCTCAATCTATACCTCCTCTCTTGGTAAACTAATCAGCTCCTTTGGATTTCAGTATCATTTGTATGCTGATGATACTCAAATCTACCTATCCTCCCCAGATTTGTCACCACCAGTATTGGCTCGTGTCACTGGATGCCTGTCTGCAATTTCATCTTGGATGTCATCTCGCCACCTCAAACTCAACATTTCCAAAACCGAATTAATTATTTTCCCACCAGCTAAGAGTAGTTACCAACCTGACATCTCTATAACTGTTGACAATGCAACTATCCACCCCACCCCACAAGCTCGTTGCCTAGGTGTCACCCTTGACTCTGAACTGTCCTTTGTTCCACACATTCAATCTGTCTCTAAATCATGTTACATGCACCTTAAAAACATATCCAAAATACGCCCTTATCTTACACAAGACACTGCAAAAACTCTAATCCATGCACTCATCATCTCCTGCATTGATTATTGTAATAGTCGCCTTACTGGTCTTCCCAAACATAGGCTATCACCACTTCAATCCATTTTAAATGCAGCTGCGAGGCTAATCTTCCTCGCCAGACGTTCTTCATCTGCTGATCCGCTCTGTCAGTCCCTCCATTGGTTACCGGTATTCTACCGTGTCAAATATAAAATACTTTTACTTACATACAAGGCTATTAACCAAACTGCACCATCATACATCTCCTCACTCATCTCAAAATATCTCCCTACCAGACCTCTCCGCTCTGCACAAGATCTGCGTCTCTCATCCACATGTATTACCTGTTCCCACTCAAAATTACAGGACTTTACCCGGGCTTCACCCACTCTGTGGAATGCACTCCCACGCACAATAAGACTCTCCTCTAGTCTCCAAACCTTTAAACGTTCTCTGAAAACTCATCTCTTCAGACAAGCCTACCAAATTTCAGACCAACACACATAACCTTCACAGCTTCCCTATCAAGTTACATCCCCTCTGTACAGTCCACATAAACTCACATTTTGTCTTTGAACATTGCTGGGTGATCATATCATATACAACCCATTAAGAACCTAGCAACCTGGGGAACCATTATGTGACAGGTAGCATCTATCCTTGTGTATCAATGCCTATTTCCCTATAGATTGTAAGCTTGCGAGCAGGGCCTTCCTACCTCTGTCTGTCTGTCTGTCTGTCTTTGCCCAGTTTTGTTCTATAATTGTTGTTCTAATTGTAAAGCGCAGCGGAATATGCTGCGCTATATAAGAAACTGCTAATAAATAATAAATAAATAAATGGAGCAGCTCTTCACCAGCTAGGCCCACCAGCCTGTCAGCTCTGGAGTGAGGGGAGAGAGAAGCAGGAAAGAGCACATTGGGCAGAGACGAAAAGGGGAGAATGGTGACCCATTCAGAGCAGCTGCCCCTGTCCACTCCTGCTCCCCCTGCTGATGCCCCTAAGTTCCCTCCCTCCCGCCCAGTGCTCCTGTCAGTCAGTCAGCCATCTGCCGGTCATCCACCCATTCCGCCTGAAGTGCCCCAATCAGCTCTCCATGACTGTTTCCTCTTCACCTCCCCGTGTAGTTGCCCTACTTACAACAGCCTCAATCACTCCCTTCCTATTCTACTTTTTCTTTGAAACTTCTGTTGTGTGCGGGGAAGGAGGGGGGGGGGGCTACCTATTTGGTCAGTCCCGGGCCCCACAGTTTCTGATGGCAGCCCTGCTAATGAGGGAAGTACTCAATCCACACAAAGTACAGCATCAATAAATAGATTCATTCCACCATAGTAGCTCTATGGTAGTTTATCTGTGGACTGAAATTTGCATTCTGCCCTGGTCTTTTAACAGAAACAGTGGCAATGACAATGCAACACTTCTGATGGAGTGGCAAAAATCTAAAATTCCACTGCCAGATAGTGCTTAACTACCTGAACTTGAAAATGATAAACTAAGGACCTGATTCTGATTCAAACACAATGTCAAGAGATTGCTGTCTACTCTGCCTGCATCTACATCACACTGCACATTAGGGTGGGTAAAAAAAAACTGAATTTGCAAGTTCAAAATTCCAACAGTGTGGGAGAATTGTGGGGGCCATACCAGTAACTCCTGTGCAAAATTTCAGCTTGGTTGGAAAAATTTTACTATCCCAGTGGGCGCTTGAAGTTCTGAACACAAATTAGGATATTGGGGTCATTCCGACCCGATCGCTTGCTGCAGTTTGTCGCAGCGCAGCGATCGGGTCAGAACTGCGCATGCGCCGCAGTGCACCCGCACATGGCAGCTTTCATTGCCTAGTGATCGCCTCTGAGACAGAGGTGGTCGCTGGGCAGGAAGGGGCTGAACGGCGGCGTTAAGCCGTCGTTTAGGGGGAGCGGTCTGGCCAATACAGGCATGGCCGGACCGTTGGGGGGGCGGGCCACAGCAGCCGCTGTGGCCAGTGGCAGCGACAATTGACGCCCGGCCACCCACAGGAGCTGCGCTGGGCGGGAGTTACTCCTCAAATTCAAAGGCATCGCCGCTGTGCAATGCTTTTGTATTTGTGCGGGTGGGGGGGCGGACTGACATGCGGGGCGGACTAGCCCTGTGCTGGGCATCCCCCCGCATGTCTGGGAAGATGATCGTAGCATTGCTAATTTTAGCACAGCTACGATAAACTCGGAATGACCCCCATTGTGTAATCAGGGGAAGGCACGGTTTTGGGACACATATTTTGGGAATGAAGTTGTTTTTAGGTGAAAACGCTTCAGTTGAACTCAGTTGAATATGAACCTTTGGGGTAGACATTTATGAGGGGGTTCATGCACCCACCCTTCCCCCGAAAAAGGTCAACATATTGCAATTTTCCACGAAATGCCACCTTTGCTGCATGTGCTCCTGAGAACGACTGATAATATTTTCAGGAATTCTAGATCATGGAAATTGAATTTTTAGAGGAAGCGGCCTAGTTTGATTCTTTCTGACCCGTTTTTTTTACCAGCAAATAATATTATGTTATCTAAGTATCTATCTTGTTGCATAATTAAACTGTAAAACGTGTGACTCAGAACTCACCACAAGAAGGTGGCTGCTCCATGAGTTCCGCACTTTCCCATCTCAAACAACCAAGCAATCATGTGTAAGGTGTTTTTGATAGCACTCTTGTTTTGATGCTCACTGCTCGGAGTGTTCAGGTGAAATGGCATGGTACTCCTTCTTAGTATCAAAGTGATGCATAATCAACCTGGACCTTAAAGATGCTAGAATGAAGCTGTGACGTACTTCTGGTCCACAAATATGCTGAGAAGCCTCAGTCACTGGGAGGAAATAGTTAAAAAAATTCTTGTGGCACACTGTCTTTGTAAGATGTTAATACCTCTGCTGGCATGCCCTGGAGTAGTGGCGGCCTGTACTTGGTTTCATTTTGCCAGTAAATCATCTCAAAATACTCCTCAGCTTGAAAGATGATGGAGTGAAACTCTGAAGGTGCAGGGACCTCTAGCTTGAAGATGAGATTGTCGAGCTTGAAGAATTCGGGAGGCGGCAGTTTTGTGCACATGTCCATCAACATAGTCAAGATTTTCGGGATGGCCATAGTATGCATACCGAATGATGACTGGATCAATTTCCTGTAAGTATTTCTTTGGTAAGTACCATGATTTCCAGATAATTTCCCACAATAGTTTACTGCCTTCTATACAAGAGCTTACTTTCTTTATCTGAAACCAAGTATGGGCGGGCATCTCTGGCAGACAGTGGCACACATGGCAACCAGCTTGTGGCACACTAGTTGAAAAATGCTGGCGTAGAGGGAAGTGAGACTTTAAAGAGCTGTACACATTTCACAGTTTAACTATGCAACAAGATAGATTTAAGCACCTGCTGGGGACAGTAAAAATTATCTGACCGAGCTGAAATTTTGCACAAGATTTACTGGCATGGATCCACAACGTTTAGGGTTCCGGTATGATTGGTCGACAATGTTAAGGTCGACACTCATTAGGTCGACCACTATTGGTCGACATTGACATGGTCGTCATGGACTAATGGTCAACACATGAAAATGGTAGACAGATGAAAGGTCGACACATTGATGGTCCATCTTATGGTTGTGATATGGGAGTGTTACATCACTGAAGTGGTTGCAAAGTCAGACGCATACAGATGTGTCCTCATACCTGTACATGTAGCCTCTATACACCACACAGCGGGAGATGCCTGCAATGAGTGAGCTGAGAGGTCCTGGGCAACTCTGTTAGTGTTGGGTGTTGTTATTTGCATCATTATGTGAATAAGACACACAAGCAGACTCCACTGATTAAAATGATATGTGGCATGCCTATATTCTGTGTGCGACCACACCTATCTGCATATGAAATGCTACGTTACAGTATTTTGTGGAAAAAGTGTGACATAGCATTTTCGTTACAGGCGCGGTCGCACACAGAATATAGGCATGCTGCATATCATTTTAATCAGCAAAATTTGCTTGTGTGTCCTATTCACATCTTTTTGCAAATATGACTTATGCTAATGGAAAGTTGCACGAAAAGACTTTGCGCTACCAAGTCATGACATGGGGTGACTAAAAGGGCTGTTTAACGTGCATAGAGGCTATATGTAGGTGGACACATCTGTAATTGCACCTACAGTAGTATCGGGTTGGTGAATGCTTCCACGGTGCAAGTTGTGGGGGCCTCACTAATAAAATTGCTGCCAAATACCCCTGAGTACCCAAACCCAACCCCATGTCACAACCATGTCACCCCCACCAGCATACAGAATGTTACTGCATAGCGCACCAATGCCTCCAATCCCCACCCACCATCCAGGGTACACTGCAGCAGCATCCAACACTCCCCTTCCCCTGCCACCCCCCTCCCCTGCACACTCCCCAGAAAGCCGGCTTACTGTAAACCCCCATCCACAGAGCAGCGGCAGCCGGCACCCCCTCATCAGCACCAGACAGCCGGAATATTATCCCCACCTCCATGGAGCAGCAGAAGCAGCAGCGTTGGATGGCACTCCCCCCACCCCCTCCGCAGCACACACATACAGCTGCTGTGGTGCTGCCAACCCTGCTTAGACGTCCATTCCTCCTTCCACAGATGCCTCACCAGAACAGCATTCTGCAGCAGTGTGACTGAGTGCAGGGGGGTGGCAGGACCTACAGGCATCACAGGTTGCATAGCAGCTGCATACCCTGCACTGTGTGTGGGCCCCTAATGTGTGGGGGCCAAGGGACGACCGCCCCTGTTGCTCCTCCTATAATCCGGCCATGCTCAGTGCTTGTAGCAGTATTTGCATAAAGTGAAACACTGGCAAAAGACCTGCAGCATCCAACACAGGCCTTAAGAGTCAAAGAAAGACTTTAAGCAATGGTTACCAACATTTTTTTTAAATATGGAAAACATGGCAAAAGAAGAATTACAATTGCTTGGGCCACAGTCCCACTAGTAAAGTTTTCTGTCACTCCTAAAAATAAATATCCTGAAAGTCATTTTTAAAAAACTGTATAACCACAAAGAGGTATGAGGCATTTATTGGTTTTGGTTAAAAACTGGTTGCTGCTTGCTCCTCTGAAGTGGTCCTTAATCTAAAGAGTTAAATTTACGCTCTAAATGTTTATATGTTTGATGAATTTAATAACACATGTAACCTTTCAAGGTATCTAGTGTGTACAGAAGCAAAACACTGTTTTTTCTAGATGTTAAACATATATACACAAGTGACATTACATAATAGTAATTAGAACATTGGATAAGTAGCCTACAATTAAAACTATTGTAATCCAACAATAATTGAATTGAGAAAGCTTTTGGAATTCATATAAACTCATTACATTGTGTAATAGCTTTTTTTGTTTGCTAAATAATACCAAAATATGTGTACTGTTTTTATTCTTCCAGAATGTGGCATTACTAATTTTGTGCCATCACTAAATGCCAGAGTCTTTCAGGCAACAACATCAATATTATGCCTGTCACAATGCAGCCCAGTGTGTTAGTGCCAAACACTTCTTGCGGATCGCTGCTCACATAATCTGCCATTCTTGAGCAAGGCCAGGAAACTTAATAATGAGCTAAAGGCATGCACTTTAGACAAACTTTAAAATTCCTCGGTACTCAACAATTGAAACCCCAATGTTCTAGAATCTAACATACTTTAGGTAGCCAACTCTAAAACACAACTAATGATTATATGGTTATAATATTATTTGGATCATGCCCAATAATCTACCTTTTCATTACTAATGGTTCCAATTCTAAACTATATGAGGATATTTTATTGGCATACTAATTGAATTAAACAGGAATTCATATTTAATTGTTCAGGTTTTTTATTCTAAACACATGTATGAAATTATTTGTTCTATCATGAAAAAATTGGTTGAAAAATAGGTTGAAAAAAATATATTGTGGCAATAGCATGCATTTAGTGGATTACAAAGTGTGTGTTTTACCTGCTTGCTGATTTCATTGTGTTTCCGCTGCAGCCTGGCATAGCTGAAGGCATGTGACTAATCAAAACAGAGCGGGTATAAGGCACTTCCTTATGAAGGCAGGGTGGGTGTTTTGCTTGCCTGACAGTCTGGTGGGGGGCAGAGGACTCGAAGGCATAAAAGACTGTCTGGGCGATGTATCTATGAGATCCATGTCGGGAAAGCTGGCTGGTGACTAGTGATTAGATCTCTGTTAGCTAGTGACAGGGCCATGCAAATTTACTGTGTAATGGTTACTGGTCTGCGGTCATCCTGATAAAATAAAACCATAGTGGAGAAATCCAGAAGCTGTGTAGTTGAAGAACACATTGACTCCGGACTTCTCCACTATGGATCTAATCAGGAAAATACTAAATTCCGTTTGTTATGTGTGTTGAAGTGGCTGACATCCTTTAAAAAAACAACAGTGTATCAAGTGTGGAGTGATCTATGCAAAATGAGTAAAGATATTTAGTATTTTTACAAGTATGTATAATTTGGCTGGATTAGGGATGAATGATTTACATGTATTATGTTACATAAAAGGAGTACAGTGGTGGTACTGTGATAGGGGGGTACAGCACATAAAATATGGCTTACAGTAGGTGGTCACAAATTATAAATCTGGGCCTGCGTTAATCAAAACATTTTTAGGGCTATACACATGACGATGCTGCATTTCATCTTTTAAACTGGGAATCTTATTTTTGTCCCTGCCTCTTTGCAGATTACCTGCTTTCGACTTATGTGCTTTATGACTCCGGGTGGCATCAACTAACACGAGTAATTAAATTGTGGCCACTTGGCATATATATGCGTGTTGGTGGTCTAAATATCTTTATTGTTGTCTTTTAATTAGCAAGTCTTGTGCAGAAATCCCCTTCCTAAATCCCCACAGAGCTGAATATGCTTGTAAATGAATACAATCTTTATACAAAATGTAAACAAATATTTTTGTTAGCACTGGTGGGGCTACTGTATGCTTAGACTGTAATACTGAAAACACACTGCAATATTATTATGCGTGCAACCAAGGAAAGATCGATCTACTAGAATGTAATTGCAGAGCATTGTAGGCCATGGGCAAAGCAATGAACTGGGAGCCCTACACACCCATTCATGGGAAAACTAATAAAAAAAATTCATAATATATCCCCCCTGCCGTCATACCACGTCTCTCCACATGCTTCCATACAGTGAATGGCTGTCAGCACTCTGATTGGTGGATAGCTCAAACCATCCACCAATCAGCATGCTGACTTCCATTCACTATCTGGCTGCAGGTTGGGTGGCAGGTAGAGAATTCTGCCTGGCCATTCTGAATGTGTGTAATTCGCAATCAGAGCAGCTGGAAAGCATTCTCTACCTGCCTCCCAAGAAGCTCAGGAGGCACAAGCCCCTGCTTGAAGGCTCTTAGAATTGTGGGTCCCTGGGATGTTGCCCAGTGTGCCTATGCTTTAAGTTGGCTCTGTTTAATTGGACCAATTAATATAGATAGGATCATGTTTAAATGTAAGCAAGAGAGCACACATTAATGACAGACATCAGCTGACAAATACAGTATATGCAAGCCAACAATTTTGTGTTTATTATCACAGGGTAATTGTTAAATGCATGTATCTGTGTGCATTTTCTGTGTATGCAGAATAAATGTTGCTTGAGTTGTGGTTTTGGGTATTCAGCTAGGAAGTGGCTGATATAGGATTCTAGATTCTGGCCCGTGCCGTGGTGTAGCGAAAGCGACTGTTTCTGACACTGCTTTGTAACTTTTCACCAGGGACTGAATGGGTACTGTTCAATTCGATTCATTTGTGCTTGTGGGCTTTTTTTTCCAAGTAATCTGTTGGCGAAGGAGGAAGTTGTCAATTATTATAAACTTAAAAATGAGGGAGAAGAATAAAAAGGAAAATGAATTTGTAAGGGACTTTGTTTGGGCCTGATTCAGGAAGGATCGATTATGCAACCCAACGCTGAGTTCCCAATGCTCTGGAAACTGTGCACGCACAGGACCCATTCTGCACATATGCAAACCATGTCCTAGGAATGCATCTCAGAAATGCAATCACCTCTGCCTGATTGACAGGCAATGGTTTTCGGGGGGAGGGACAAGGGCAGAAGCAGCCAGTGTTACCAGAAACGGGGGCATGTCGCCCCATATTTCGGGAGCAGCCACAATGTTTAACTTGGAATGCGATTGCATCAATCGCAGTATTGTTATCGCGAATGCAGGAAGGAGGTAGTATGCACCTCCTCCTCCAGCATTTGCATTGCTAAGGACTGCATTCGCAAAGCTGCTGCGAGCAGCTTTGTAAATACAATCCTTACTGAATGAGGGCCTTTATCAGAAAAATTTGGTCCTCATAAACAAGTTGAAAAAATTAACCAGAAATCTTAAATATTCTGAGAGAGTATCCAATTTTATCAAAGTATTTACTGGAAAAATTGAGGTTTATATATAGGAGAGCACCAAATATTAAAACAAAACAAAAAACATTTGGTAAAAACTTAAAAGCACATTGCAAAAACCAGGGAAGATCCCGATAAGAAGAAAAGGTGTGCTGTGGATTTTGCATTATGGGTAGAATGGGGTAAGAACACTTTAAATATATACGGAATCTGAGGTAAACAACAACATTTTTGCTATTAAAGAGTTTATCACATTGTGTAATACACAATTATCTAGATGTGTCATTGCTTGGAGACTGATAAAATGGAGAGAGATAATGTACCAGCCAGTCAGCGTAACATGGCAGTCAGGAGCTGGTTAGCTCTCTCTCCAATTTTCTACTCTCCAAGCGATGCCACATCTAGCCCAAAATGTTATATATCTTCTTGAATGCAAATGCAATAAATTGTGCATGGGGAAGACAATGGGGCACTAAAAAGTATGCCCATCCGAACATGTTTTTAATATCAGTAAAGGATTATTAACCCATACCTTATTGGTACATTTGAAAAATACACACAATTGCACAGAGAATAATGAATTTTTGGGGTATTCAAGTGATAATACCCAGGTGATATGACAATAGGGTATATTTACTAAGATTCGTAATTGTCGGGATTTGGAGGGAGATTAAATACGAATGACATCGAATGTGTGAATTTGCAACTTTTTGAATTTTTTACGCCTCATTTACTATGTTGTCGTATTCTGCATTTTCGTGTTTTCCGATGTCGATGTCATTCGTACTTTCAGGCAGTGTTTAACGGGAGTGATTAGTAAAACACTGCCGAACTTAACACAATGAATCCCGGCCGGATCTTCATCCGTGCAGGGCTTCATTGTGTACCTTAAAAGAAGTGTATAAAGTGTTAAAAATCCTGAAAAAAATTGCGTGGTGTCCCCCCTCCTAAGCATAACCAGCCTCGGGCTCTTTGAGTCGGTCCTGGTTGTAAAAATACGGGGGGGGGGGGGGGGGGAATGACAGGGGTTCCCCCATATTTTAACTACCAGCACCGGGCTCAGCCTGGTCCAAAAAATACGGGGGACAAAAGAGGTAGGGGTCCCCCGTATTTTTAACACCAGCACCGGGCTCCACTAGTCAGATAATGCCACAGCCGGGGGACACTTTTATATTGGTCCCTGCGGCCCTGGCATTAAATCACCAACAAGTCACCCCTGGCCGGGGTACCCTGGAGGAGTGGGGACCCCCTCATCAGCACCAGACAGCCAGAATGTTCTCCCCACCTCCACAGAACAGAAGAAGCAGCAGCGGCGGATGGCACTCCTCTCCCCCCCCCATCACTCTCCTTTGTGGTCTGCGGTAGACTGCAAGGTTAAGTGGGCCAACCACAAGAGTGACCCCACTGAACCTCGCGGTATATCGCAGACCGCAAAGTTCCCACCATTGGATATAATGTAGCACCTACATTGTATCTACAGTGTGCAGCCTGACTGAGAGTTCAGGAACGCACAGCCAATCAGGAGAGTGCCATGACGTGGCGCTCCCTGATTGGCTGAAGGGACCCTCTTTGACAGCAGTCATGGGGGTCCCACCAGTCGGGGAAAGGGGATCCATGTGTAAACATGGTGTTATGAGCCACGGCAGTGGCTCATTCCTGTTTTGCATTTTGGTTATGTATTTTGTGTTATACTTCTGTTTCTGTTCCCCGTGGGTGTCATGGGGTGTCCGGTGTCCACCCTTAAGGAGAGGGTACTGCTATGAACCACAAGCAGTGGTTCATTCCTGTTCATGTATTTTATGTTATAGTTCTCTTGCAGGCCAGGATTTCCCTTTGCTCTGGTTTAGAAGACTCTTGTTTGCTGCCGGTGGTGAGTCTGTGTAATTGCAGCCTGTTTCCATGTGTTTAGCCTCACCTGTCTGTTAATTGCACCTGTCAGTTGTGCAGCAGGGCAGCTGCACAACATAATTAATTAGGTTCTCTGCAGCTATTGGAGGGCTGCCTGTTATATTCTGTCTCAGTGCATTACACAGACGCCGGTGATAGTTTCTGTCTAGCTGCTTCCAGCCTTGAAGCATTCTGATCCAGTGTCTGATCCAGTGTCTGATCCAGTGTCTGATCCAGTGTCTGATCCAGTGTCTGATCCAGTCTTGCCTTGAAGCGTTCCTGTCCTGAAGTCCAGTGGCTTTGTCTGTTCCTGATCCTGATCCCGTATCCTCTTCCTTGGTGTCCACTGCTCAGTCGTTGGAACTCTGCCTATCCTCCGGTCCTGAGAGCCTGTGTCAGCTACATTGGGGGTTCCTGTCCATTTGCCAGTATTTGTACCGTTTCGTGAGTAGCAGCTTTGCCGCGTCCGTCGGCCAAGGCCGCTGTATTCTTTAGTTATACTAGTTACTGGTGTTTTGCAGAGGGTTCTGCATATGCTGTCACCGCCGGTACACAACAGTATTGTGTCGGCGTGTGGACAGCATTTCCTTTGTTGTTGTTTATTCTGGCGGCTGTGCCGCATATACGTTTAGTTTTAGGTCTATTTGTAGCCCCTAGCTCTCAGTTTGGTTTAGTTAGAGGTCCCCTTGTTATCATCCCATCTCGGTTTACGCCTTGTCTCACATTAAGACCTGGGGGCATCGGAGTTGGGCAGACCTAATCCGCCCTTCAAACGCGGCTGCCGTAGGCACAAGAAACCACAGTCTCGCAGGCGTAAACTGACCACGCGGGTGAAGCAACGGAGGTAGGCTGCTAGGGGCTATTACTACACCTTGCCTTTATTTCAGCGTCACGTTCTGGTGCTTTGGACTCAGTACGTAACACCTCTTTCGTTCTGAGCACCAAGAATGTAACATTATCACCGGCAATACAACAAAAAAGAAACAAAGCTAAATAGTTGTTTTTTCTTTTGTGGCCCAGTCCAGTCCTGTCTAGAATCCAGTCCTGTTTAGAATCCATTCCTGTTTAGAATCCAGTCCAGTCTTGTCTTGTCTAGTCTAGTCTTGTCTTGTCTAGTTTGAAATCCTCCCATGTCAACTATGCAAGCCCTGCAGGCGTCTCTCTCAGCCCTGAACTCTGCTTTCAGTGCTTTGAAACCTGAGCGGCTGGAAGTTTTGCAGCAATCCTTAAAGCAACTGCAAAACCTTCTGACCAAAATTTTGCTTATCTTGCCAGAAGTCGTTGAGAGTTCATCTATCTTTAAAGAGACTCTTGTTCACAATATGGTGATGAGAATCCTCAGGTTTAATTGGAGAGAAAAGGTTTAAAAGTTTTCTGCAGCCCAGGCTCTCAGAAGAGGAGCGTCTGTGTCGCAGAAACTTAAATTTATGCCTATATTGTGGGGGTTTAGGCCACTATCTGCAGACCTGTGAGTTGTGTAAGCCAAAGTGTGGCAACAAGTCCTACCCTCTGGTCAAGTTAAGTCAGGATTTAAGACCTACTCCTGTCTCCACTGTGGCAGAGGTACTTGTCACAAAGCCCACACTAAAAAGCACTCTGTCCTATAATTGGAGTCCTTGGGCTAGGGAGCTCAGGAGAATGTTTCTCTCCTCTCTTGACTTTCCTGTTGAATCAGAGTTGCAAACCCCGGTAGTGGAATCCTAGAGTCCTGGAGCGGTACCCGATGCCCGGGGTCCTGGAGCGGTACCCGATGCCCGGGGACCTGGAGCGGTACCCGATGCCCGGGGTCCTGGAGCGGTACCCGATGCCCGGGGTCCTAAAGCGGTACCCGATGCCCGGGGTCCTGAAGCGGTACCCGATGCCCGGGGTCCCGAAGCGTTGCCCGATGCCAGGGGTCCCGGAGTGGTGCCCGATGCTCCGGGTCACAAAGGGACATCAGACATAATAGCTCAGGCGTCAATACCAGAAGGGGTCTCAGAAGCTGTTACCCCAGGTAGGGACTTGAAAAGCGCAACCCCAGAAAGGGTATCTAAAACCATAGTTCTAGAAGGGAACTCGAGAAGCAAAACCCCAAAAGGGATCTTTGAAGTAATATCCCCAAGTGGGGTCTCGAGAGACACAGCCCCAGAGAAGGGTCTAGAGGTCGCTTCCCCAGGAAAGGACTCAAGAAGCATAGCTTTAGTGGAGGTTCTGAAGGTTATAGCTTCAGCAAAAGTCCCGGAGGTCATAATCCCGGGAGAAGTCTCGATAAGTATCGACTCAGAGAGGGAGGCCGACGGTCCGTCCCAGAGAGGGAGGCCGACTGTCCGGTCCCAGAGAGGGAGGCCGACGGTCCAGTCCCAGAGAGGGAGGCCGACGGTCTGGTCCCAGTAAAAGAATACGAGGTGTTGACCCCAGCGGGGTTCCCGAAGGCCACTGCCCCGGCGGGGTTCCCGAAGGCCACTGCCCCGGCGGGGTTCCCGAAGGCCACTGCCCCAGAGGGGGTTCCCGAAACCCACTGCCCCAAAGGGGGTTCCGAGGGCCACTACCCCAGAGGGGGTTCTGAGGGCCACTACCCCAGAGGGGGTTCCGAGGGCCACTGCCCCTGGTGGGGTTTAGAAAGTCACTGCCCCTGGTGGGGTTCAGAAAGTCTCAGCCTCGAGGAAGGTCTGTAATGATTTGGTCACAGTGAAGCACCCCAGCCAGTCAGCACAAAAATCTCAGCCTATTGCCATTGCTGCTGGATGTGCTTTCCTGTCTTCTCCCCATATGAATTCTCCTAAAGTTTCAGTACCTAGGGGAATGGAACCAATCTATGGTCTGTTCTCAGATTCTGAAACTGAGGAGATTTCTTATGTGCCTGGGCATTCTAGTAGGAAAGGGAAGAATCATCTGACTGTTCGACCTATATATTTTGAAGATTATTTTGAGCCAGAGATGTCTTCCTTTCCTGGTGTCTTCAAGCAGGCACAGGGGAAAAAGTTGAAGAAGAAGAATAAGAAATATTGCTGACTCTTGCCTTGTATTAAAAAAAAAAAAAAGATTTTTTTCCCCCCTGTCTTGTGTCCAGTGGCCACTGTCAAGGGGGGGGGGGGGGCACTGTTACAAGCTGTTGCCACAGCTTGTTTCTGTTTCTTGCCATTGTCTGTTTGTTCCAGTGTCAGGTTTTTGTGTGTATCCTTTGTTTTGTAAAGTCTGCATTTTGGGATCCGTTGATGGAGGGGGGGGGGGGTACTGTTATGAGCCACGGCAGTGGCTCATTCCTGTTTTGCATTTTGGTTATGTATTTTGTGTTATACTTCTGTTTCTGTTCCCCGTGGGTGTCATGGGGTGTCCGGTGTCCACCCTTAAGGAGAGGGTACTGTTATGAACCACAAGCAGTGGTTCATTCCTGTTCATGTATTTTATGTTATAGTTCTCTTGCAGGCCAGGATTTCCCTTTGCTCTGGCTTAGAAGACTCTTGTTTGCTGCCGGTGGTGAGTCTGTGTAATTGCAGCCTGTTTCCATGTGTTTAGCCTCACCTGTCTGTTAATTGCACCTGTCAGTTGTGCAGCAGGGCAGCTGCACAACATAATTAATTAGGTGCTCTGCAGCTATTGGAGGGCTGCCTGTTATATTCTGTCTCAGTGCATTACACAGACGCCGGTGATAGTTTCTGTCTAGCTGCTTCCAGCCTTGAAGCATTCTGATCCAGTGTCTGATCCAGTGTCTTGCCTTGAAGCGTTCCTGTCCTGAAGTCCAGTGGCTTTGTCTGTTCCTGATTCTGATCCAGTATCCTGTTCCTTGGTGTCCACTGCTCAGTCGTTAGAACTCTGCCTATCCTCCGGTCCTGAGAGCCTGTGTCAGCTACATTGGGGGTTTCTGTCCGTTTGCCAGTATTTGTACCAGTTTCGTGAGTAGCGGCTTTGCCGCGTCCGTCGGCCAAGGCCGCTGTATTCTTTAGTTATACTAATTACTGGTGTTTTGCAGAGGGTTCTGCATATGCTGTCACCGCCGGTACACAACAGTATTGTGTCGGCGTGTGGACAGCATTTCCTTTGTTGTTGTTTATCCTTGCGGCTGTGCCGCATATACGTTTAGTTTTTGGTCTATTTGTAGCCCCTAGCTCTCAGTTTGGTTTAGTTAGAGGTCCCCTTGTTATCATCCCGTCTCGGTTTACGCCTTGTCTCACATTAAGACCTGGGGGCATCAGAGTTGGGCAGACCTAATCCGCCCTTCAAATGCGGCTGCCGTAGAAACCACAGTCTCGCAGGCGTAAACTGACCACGCGGGTGAAACAACGGAGGTAGGCTGCTAGGGGCTATTACTACACCTTGCCTTTATTTCAGCATCACGTTCTGGTGCTTTGAACTCAGTACGTAACACCTCTTTCATTCTGAGCACCAAGAACGTAACACATGGATCCCCTTTCAGTGCGTGGATCGGGTATTCCGTTTTTTTATTTTACCAACTCCCTGGATTATAACTTTTAAGAAAAGGACCGATCTACCCCGGATTCTTTGTAAGTATAGTTTTATTTACAGGTACCCCTGGATTCTACTGGACAAGGGGACCGACTGTTTCGTGTCAACATAGGTATGTATGTATGTAAGTGTGCATGTATGTTTCATATCATTTTACTTTCGCGGTGTGTGTGTTTTGTTTTTATTTGGGTATTTTTTTGTAGTAGAATTACAGGTACCAGCAGGCCCATTTTTGCCCTGCATGCTGGTACTTGTGGTTCTCCAAGTACCAGCTTGCAGGGGAGGCTTGCTGGGACTTGTAGTTCTGCTACAAAAAACAATATATATATTTTTTTTTACACAAAAGGCTATCAGCCTCCCATCCACCGCCCTTGGATGGGGTGGGGGGGACAGCCTCGGGCTTCACCCCTGGTCGTTGGGTGACTGGAGGGGGGGACCCTTGATTTAAGGGGTCCCCACTCCTCCAGGGTACCCCAGCCAGGGGTGACTAGTTGGTGATTTAATGCCAGGGCCGCTGGGACCAATATAAAAGTGTCCCCTGGCTGTGGCATTATCTCTCTGACTAGTGGAGCCTGGTGCTGGTGTTAAAAATACGGGGGACCCCTACGTCTTTTGTCCGCCGTATTTTTTGCACCAGGACCAGGCGCAGAGCCCGGTGCTGGTTGTTAAAATATGGGGAAACCCCTGTGAATTTTTTCCCCGTATTTTTACAACCAGGACCGGCTTAAAGAGCCTGAGGCTGGTTATGCTTAGGAGGGGGGACCCCACGCAAAAAAAATTTCAAGATTTTTTAACTCTTTCACACCCCTTCCCATGGTAAAAAAAAAGAACATGGTAAAAAAAAAGCAGGTCTATTTGAAAACGGCTTTTTTTTACGATTTGTATTTTTTTCACGGCAGTGTTTGGCTATTGCCGGCAGTGATTGTGAATTCGAATTTTTAGTAAATTACCGAGTTGTATAAAATAACAGGCATGTTTGACCGATGGTGTATTCATTCAATTTTTTTTTTCTTTGCCTTCAAAAAAAATACCAATGCCCTCATCAATGCCGACATTTGAGTTTAGTAAATTCCCAAGATGACACTTTGATGAAAAAACACCAACTCGGTCAAAATCGGGAGCTTAGTAAATATACCCCAATGAGTTAGAAAAAAGATTAGCACAAGCTGAAATTAAGTGGGTTTTTAAACTTAACACATTGGTCCCTGTTGTTTGTAATGCTGATCTTCAATTATTTTATTTTTTCATGTATTTTTAATTTTGTGTTATATTGCTCTCTTTTTTTTCCAAGGTATTAGAAAAATCTGAGTTAGGAAAGAAAAATGCACCTTAAACAACCAATTTATTTTAACTTTATGAATTATAGTTATGTTCAATTTATTGCATAAATGTATCTGTTTTTAATTATTATCATTATTACCATTTGTTTGGTAAAGCATAAAATCTTCCGGTAATAGGCCCTACACACAGGACGATATTACTGAAAGATATGAACAATCTCGTTCATTAATGAATGAGATTCCATTCATATCTTTCAGTGAGGAGGCACCAGCGATGAACGATGCACGGCCACGCGCTCGTTCATCATTGGTGCCCCGTCGCTTGTGCATGCAGGCCATTACGGACAATCTCGTCCATATTGACGTGCACTGCTATGGAGCCAGGTGGCGGGGGGAGTGAAGAAACTTCACTCCCCCCGTCACCTCACCCCGCCGCAGAGTCGCCCGTCTGCCGCTTCGGCGGTCGGGCAGCTCGGCGGCAGGTCGCCCAGTCTGTAGGGCCCTTAAGTTGTGACTGTGGAATACGTAAAAACTTCTGGCTTATTCAAGCCTGGAACGCAAAGGAATTCTGGGTTTTCAGTTATTGTGGTCATGTTACTATATAAAACAGCATTGATTGGTCTGAGGACCAAATAAATATGGAGGATGGACAATTGAATAGTGCCGGCTTTGAAAAAGGTTCCAAGTGAGAATTGAAATATGTAAGTTGGATCCATGAATTGCAGCACCTACAAATCATCTTGAGGCGAAATTTACCATTGTTTTGAGGTTGCAACTTTCTACAGTGGGTTGCTACTAGAGATGTGCAGCGGGCATTTTTCGTGTTTTGGTTTTGGATTCGGTTCCGCAGTCGGGTTTTGGATTCGGACGCGTTTTGGCAAAACCACCCTTTCGGATTTTTGTTGGATTCGGATGCGTTTTGGATTCGGGTGTTTTTTTCAAAAAACCTCAAAAACAGCTTAAATCATTTGGGGGTAATTTTGATCCTAATTTCCACTAATTTCCAGTCTATTCTGAACACCTCACAATATTATTTTTAGTCCTAAAATTTGCACAGAGGTCGCTGGCTGACTAAGCTAAGCGACCCAAGTGGGCGGCACAAACACCTGGCCCATCTAGGAGTGGCACTGCAGTGTCAGACATGATGGCACTTAAAAAAATAGTCACCAAACAGCACATGATGCAAATATAAATAAAAAAAGAGGTGCAAGATGGAATTGTCCTTGGGCCCTCCCACCCACCCTTATGTTGTATTAACAGGACATGCACACTTTAACAAACAAATAATTTCAGCGACAGGGTCTGCCACACGACTGTGGCTGAAATGACTGGTTGGTTTGGTCCCCCACCAAAAAAGAAGCAATCAATCTCTCCTTGCACAAACTGGGTCTACAGAGGCAAGATGTCCACCTCATCCTCATCCTCCGATTCCTCACCCCTTCAACTGTGTACATCCTCCTCCTCACAGAGTATTAATTCGTCCCCACTGGAATCCACCATCACAGGTCCCTGTGTACTTTCTGGAGGCAATTGCTGGTAAATGTCTCCACGGAGGAATTTATAATTCATTTTGATGAACATCATCTTCTCCACATTTTCTGGAAGTAACCTCCTACGCCGATCGCTGACAAGGTGACCGCCTGCACTAAACACTCTTTCGGAGTACACACTGGAGGGGGGGCAACTTAGGTAAAATAAAGCCAGTTTGTGCAGGGGCCTCCAAATTGCCTCTTTTTCCTGCCAGTATACATACGGACTGTCTGACATGCCTACAGTGATGCTGTCACTCATATAATCCTCAACCATTCTTTCAATGGTGACAGAATCATATGCAGTGACAGTTGATGACATGTCAGTAATCGTTGGCAGGTCCTTCAGTCCGGACCAGATGTCAGCACTTGCTCCTGACTGCCCTGCATCACCGCCAGTGGGTGGTTTTGGAAATTGTATTATTTTCCTGGCAGCTCCAGTGGTGGTAGAAAATGAAGGATGAGCTGTTGGCAGGTCATGTTCCGCTTGACTTGACAATTATCTCACCAGCAGGTCTTTGAACATCTGCATACTTGTGTCTGCCGGAAAGAGAGATACAACGTAGGCTTTAAACCTAGGATCGAGCACGGTGGCCAAAATGTAGTGCTCTGATTTCAACAGATTGACCACCCATGAATCCTGGTTAAGCGAATGAAGGGCTCTATCCACAAGTCCAACATGCCTTGCGGAATCGCTCCATTTTAGCTACTCCTTCAATCTCTCCAGCTGCTTCTGCAAAAGCCTGATGAGGGGAATGACCTGACTCAGGCTGGCAGTGTCTGAACTGACTTCACGTGTGGCAAGTTCAAAGGGTTGGAGAACCTTGCACAACATGGAAATCATTCTCCACTGCGCTTGAGTCAGGTGCATTCCCCCTCCTTTGCCTATATCGTAGACAGATGTATAGGCTTGAATGGCCTTTTGCTGCTCCTCCATCCTCTGAAGCATATAGTGTTGAATTCCACCTCGTTACCACTTCTTGCTTCAGCTGATGGCAGGGCATGTTCATGAGTGTTTGCTGGTGCTCCAGTCTTCGGCATGCGGTGGCTGAATGCTGAAAGTGGCCCGCAATTTTTCGGGCCACCGACAGCATCTCCTGCACGCCCCTGTCATTTTTCAAAAAATTATGCATCACCAAATTAATTGTATGTGCAAAACATGGGATGTGCTGGAATTTGCCTACATGTAATGCACGCACAATATTGGTGGCGTTGTCCAATATCACAAATCCCCAGGAGAGTTCAATTGGGGTAAGCCAATCTGCGATGATGTTCCTCAGTTTCCGTAAGAGGTTGTCAGCTGTGTACCTCTTATGGAAAGCGGTGATACAAAGCGTAGCCTGCCTAGGAACGAGTTGGCATTTGCGAGATGCTGCTACCGGGGCCGCCGCTGTTGTTGCTGCGGGAGGCAATACATATACCCAGTGGGCTGTCACCGTCATATAGCCCTTAGTCTGCCCTGTACCACTTGTCCACATGTCTGTGGTTAAGTGGACAGTGGGTACAACTGCATTTTTTAGGACACTGAGGACACTTTTTCTGATGTCTGTGTACATTCTCGGTATCGCCTGCCTAGAGAAGTGGAACCTAGATGGGATTTGGTACCGGGGGCACACTACCTCAAGCAATTCTCTAAGTCCCTGTGAACTAACGGTGGATTCCGGACGCACGTCTAACACCAATATAGTTGTCAAGGCCTGAGTTATCCGCTTTGCAACAGGATGACTGCTGTGATATTTCATCTTCCTCGCAAAGGACTGTTGGACAGTCAATTGCTTACTGGAAGTAGTACAAGTGGTCTTCCGACTTCCCCTCTGGGATGACGATCGACTCCCAGCAGAAACAACAGCAGAGCCAGGAGCAGTAGGCGCTACACTCAAGGATCCATCGGAGGAATCCCAGACAGGAGAGGACTCGTCAGACTTGCCAGTGACATGGCCTGCATGACTATTGGCTTTCCTGTCTAAGGAGGAAATTGACACTGAGGGAGTTGGGGATGTGGTTTGCAGGAGCTTGTGTACAAGAGGAAGGGATTTAGTTGTCAGTGGACTGCTTCCACTGTCACCCAAAGTTTTTGAACTTGTCAATGACTTCTGATGAATGCGCTCCAGGTGACGTATAAGGGAGGATGTTCCTAGGTGGTTAACGTCCTTACCCCCTACTTATTACAGCTTGACAAAGGCAACACACGGCTTGACACCTGTTGTCCGCATTTCTGTTTAAATAATTCCACACCGAAGAGGTGATTGGGTTTTTTTTTGTATTTTGACCAGGCATGTCAATGGCCTTATTCATCCCACGGACAACAGGTGTCTCCCCGGGTGCCTGACTTAAACAAACCACCGGCTCTTTATATGGAATCCAAATCTAGCAAGAATCCGACAGCGGGATGATGACGTTTTGCCTCGTTCGGGTTTTCCGAGTCAGGCGGGAACAGCCGAGCCTGCCTCGGACCTGTGTAAAACACATGGAGTTCGTGGGGTTCGGTTCTTGGAGAACCGAACTTGCTCATCTCTAGTTGCTACACATCTATCAGTGAAAATGGGTTCTGACAGAGAACACAGAATCAGATTTAGAAAATGATGTAAGCAAACAGCAGTTTACCAATAGAAGATTTTGAAGGAACTCATCAGGGAGGTAGTTCCATACATCTTTGAGAATTAACTACAGATGCTCTGTGGACATATGCTTGATCAATTCCTTCTGTCTCTTCATGTAATCCTAAACAGACTCGATTATGTTTTCTGGGCTAAGTAGGGGCCATATCATCACTTCCAGGACTTTTTGTTCTTCTTTACGCTGAAGGTAGTTCCTAACTACATTGGCTGCATGTTTGGTGTTGTTGTCCTGTTGCAGAATAAATTTGGAGCCTATCATACGCCTCTCTGAAGGTATTGCATGATGGATAAGTACCTGCCTGTATTTCTCAGCATTGAGGACACCATTAGCCCTGACAAAATCCTCAACTTCTTTTGCAGAAATGCAGCCCCAAACTCCCAAGGAACATCCACCATGCATCACTGTTGCCTGTATACACTCATTATTGTACCACTCTCTGTGATGTTAGTGTATTAGAATGCTTAATATTTGTAGACACCCCCTTACTAATATGTGTAAGCCTGAATCTTCAGTGATGGTCCCTGGGACCAGGGGGATGCTGGGAAGTGGGTGGTCCAGTGTGCAGTGTGCCTGGAGTTGGTGATGTAATAAAACAGCACAGCAGTGAACTCACATGTCTCTGTATGACTGGATTTACAAACATATGAACAAAACATGGTGTCAGAAGAAGTTTAACTTGGACTGCTAGTGCTCTCAGAGTGTGAAAGAATCTTGCAGAAGTCTGGCTGTGATACTCAGTGTCTGCAAAGCCTGCCGTGTGCTCCTCTCTTCAAACAGTGAGTAAAAATGGATAAACTAGCTCCTCGAACCGGCATGCTGATGTCTGGTAACTTGTCTGAAAACTGGAAAAGATTTAAGCAAAGGTTTAATATATATCTTGCTGCATGTGGAGCTGATACAGAAGCTGACAAAACTAAGGCATCCATTTTCCTCCATGTGATAGTAGAGTATGTGCTGGACATTTATAATAGTTTTCAGTTTGCTGAGGGGCAGAATATGGTGCTATCTTCTATAATGCAAAAGTATGAAGATTACTTTGTGCCAAGGAAAAATGTGACATATGAAAGATATGTTTATCACATGTGATCAGAAGTCTGTAGATGGATTTGATCAGTATGTTATAGAGCTGCAATCACTCAGTAAAACCTGTGAGTTTGGTGATTTAAAGGATTCACTGATTAGAGATCGTATTGTCTGTGGAATACCTGATAATAGACTCAGAGAGAGACTGCTGAGAGAGCAAGACCTAACACTAGATAAGGCAGTGACTATGTGTAGATCTGCAGAAATAACTAGATTTCAAGCCAAAAAGTTACACAAGGATGCTGATGGTGCCATCCATGTAGTGCAGAAAACAGAGCCAAGCAAACCTCCATTCTCAAGAATGAAGCAGTCTAAGCCACAGTCTAATAAGGAAATGTGTAGTAGATGTGGAAATGCTCACAATCCTAAAATGTGCCCGGCTTATGGTAAAACCTGCATGAAATGTGGTAGACTTAATCACTTTGCCAAATGCTGTAAAATGAAAAGTGAAACAACCAATGTGCATGCTGTTAAACAAACAGAGGAATTCTTTGTGGATTGCATTGAACTTTGCAGTGCAGATAAGAAAGAATGGATTGTCCCTTTAACTGTGAACGAGATTGTCATTCCCTTTAAGCTTGATACTGGAGCGCAGGTGAATTTAATATTGTTTCAAGACTATAAGACTTTTAGAGTAAAACCTAAAATTCATCCAGCCAAAGTGAAAGTTACAGGGTACACTGGGGAGGAAATTCCTGTGAAAGGTACATGCTTAGTGACACTGAAATATAAGGGACAACAGTTTAAAACATCTCTACTGATTGTGGATAAAAATGTGCAACCGATTCTAGGATTAAGGGGGTCATTCCGAGTTGTTCGCTCGTTGCCGATTTTCGCAACGGAGCGATTGAGGCGAAAATGTGCATGGTACGCAGTGCGCATGCACTAAGTATTTTAGCACAAAACTTAGTAGATTTACTCATGTCCGAACGAAGAATTTCCATTGTTGAAGTGATCGGAGTGTGATTGACAGGAAGTGGGTGTTTCTGGGCGGAAACTGACCGTTTTCTGGGAGTGTGCGTAAAAACGCAGGCGTGCCAGGATAAAATGCGGGAGTGTCTGGAGAAACGGGGGAGTGGCTGGCCGAACGCAGGGCGTGTTTGTGACGTCAAACCAGGAACGAAACGGGCTGAGCTGATCGCAGTGTAGGAGTAAGTCTTAAGCTACTCAGAAACTGCTAAGAATTTTCTATTTGCAATTCTGCTAATCTTTCGTTCGCAATTCTGCTAAGCTAAGATACACTCCCAGAGGGCGGCGGCCTAGCGTGTGCAATGCTGCTAAAATCTGCTAGCGAGCGAACAACTCGGAATGACCCCCTAAGTTCCTGTGAGAAACTAAGCTTGCTAAAAAAAGTTTTTATGGTGACATCACAAGTAGAAGATGACTGCAAATCGATGTTTACAGAATACAGAGACTTTTTTGAAGGTCTAGGTTGTTTGCCTGGAGAGCATAAAATAAATATAGACACGTAAGTTTCTTCAGTGATACACCCCTGTAGAAAAGTGCAGTTTGCGCTGAGAGAAAAACTGAAACAAAAGTTAAATCGCATGGAAGCCTTGGGTGTGATACAGAAAGTTGATGAGCCTACTGAATGGGTAAGCTCCTTAGTAATTGTTGAAAAGAAAAATGGACAACTCAGAATATGTCTAGACCCCAGAGATTTAAACAAAGCTATTAAACGAGAACATTTCAAACTACCAACCAGAGATGAAATCATGTCGCAATTTGCGGGAGCAAAATGGTTCAGTAAATTGGACGCATCTTCAGGATTCTGGCAAATTAAGCTAGATGAGGCCAGCTCAAAGCTTTGTACATTTAATACACCAGAAGGTCGATACATATTTCTTCGACTACCATATGGAATATTGTCTCCTCCAGAATATATCACAAAAAGATGCACATGATTTTTGAACATATTCCAGGTGTTGAAACAATGATGGATGACATTATTGTCTGGGGATCTACAAAGGAAGAACATGATTCTAGATTGAGACAAGTTATGGAACTTGTCAAGAAAGTGAATCTAAAGCTAAACAAGGACAAATGTGAATTTGGCGTGAATACACTTACCTTTTATGTGCGACGTGGTCTCGGATCAAAGTGTAAAACCAGACCCAAGGAATATATCAGCCATAGTGAACATGGAACGTCCTAACAACAAAGACGACGTCAGAAGATTCCTAGGAATGATTACTTACTTAGGAAAGTTTATTTCTCAACTCACTGAACGAACAGCCTTTCTTAGATGGTTGTTGGACAAAGATAACGAATGGATGTGGTCACATGAACAAGAAAAAAGTTGGCAAAACTTGAAACAGATCATTACAGAGCAACCAGTGCTAAAATTCTTTGATCCTGCGAAAAGAATAAGAATTTCAGCAGATGCTTCGCAATTTGGCCTAGGCTCAGTGCTGTTACAAGAACATAAGGATACATGGCAACCAGTAATCTATGCATCAAGAGCACTGACAAGTGCTGAAACAAGGTATTCTCAGATAGAAAAAGAACTTCTAGCGATCACATATGCATGTGAGCGATTTCATCAGTTTGTGTATGGTCAAACATTTACAGTGGAAACTGACCACAAGCCATTGGTAGCTATCATGACTAAATCATTACATGACTGTCCCATGAGAATTCAACGAATGCTTATCAGACTACAGAAATATGATGTACACTTGCTGTACTGTCCCGGCAAATACATGTACATTGCTGATACACTTTCTCGTGCTGTGGACAAAAGTGAAGGTTCCAAAAGTCTGATGGATGAAGAGATAGAAGCCTATGTTAATTTGATCGTAGCTTCTCTACCAGTGTCTCTTGCAAGACAAGAACAGATTAGGAAAGAAACTGAGACAGATGACACAATGAAAGTGTTGAAAGATATCATTCTGAAAGGTTGGCCAGCAGAAAAACATGCGTGCCCGCTGTCTATCCATGATTATTGGATGTACCGCAGTGACCTTACAGTTGTTGATGGTATTATTTACAAAGGCAATAGGTTTGTAATACCTGCACGACTAAGAAAAACTATGCTGTGCAAGATACATGAAGGCCACTTAGGAGAAGAAAAATGTAAGCGGAGAGCGCGTGAAGTTATGTATTGGCCATGAATGAACCAAGACATAGCACAGACTACAGCTACATGTGAATTATGTCTTACGTATAGACCGAAACAACAAGTCGAGCCACTGAGTCCTCATGCAGTGCCAGAGAGACCATACCAGAAAGTTGGCGCAGATTTGTTTGATTGTAATGGGAAAACGTACATTGTCGTGACTGATTATTACTCTAACTACCCTGAGGTGAAGACACTACATACAACTACTAGTAAAGCCGTAGTCAATTGCATGAAGTCAATCTTTGCAAGGCATGGTGTTCCTATGGAAGTGTTCACTGACAATGGTCCTCAGTTTTCCAGTGCTGAATTTAGACTATTTGCTGATGAGTGGGAATTTGTCCATACTACGTCAAGTCCCCACTATCCACGCTCAAATGGGTTGGTGGAAAGTTCAGTAAAAAACTGTAAAGAGTCTCGTGAAAAAGGCTCAAGAAGGTAAAGAAGATTTCTACAAAAGTCTTTTAATCTACCGCAGTACACCTTTACAGAATGGACTTTCTCCGCACAAATGCTGATGGGAAGGAGGATTAGAGCAAATCTCCTGATACATGATGAACTGCTTAATACACATAACTCAGCGTTGGTCAGACTGAGTAAGGAATGTCAACAGGCGAAACAGAAACTGTTCCATGACAGGCGAGCAAAAAGCTTATCTGATCTAAAATCGGGTGACCAAGTCCGTCTCAGAGATCACGAGAAAGGTATTTGGATGCAGAAAGGTATTGTGCAAGCACAAGTAGCACCAAGGTCTTATACTATACGTACAGAGCGTGGAACGGAAGTAATAAGAAATTGGGTGGATTTAAGATCTCAACCTAACCATAATGAAGACAACATGACTGAAGAATACCCTTCATCTGACATGTATGATGATCCTGATAATGGTGAATAAACCACGATTCTAGAAAGGTCCAACGTGGTTGATGAAGCACAGACTGTGTATGAAAGACCCAAAAGGGAAATACGCAGACCTGAGAGACTCATTGAAACGTGTTAGATGATGTTCTTAATATGATGTTGTTAATTGTTGCATTGAAGCGTACAGGCTTATCTTTAAAGAAAAGAGGATGTGATGTTAGTGTATTAGAATGCTTAATATTTGTAGACACTCCCTTACTAATATGTGTAAGCCTGAATCTTCAGTGATGGTCCCTAGGACCAGGGGGATGCTCGGAAGTGGGCGGTCCAGTGTGCAGTGTGCCTGGAGTTGGTGATGGAATAAAACAGCACAGCAGTGAACTCACATGTCTCTGTGTCCTTATGACTGGATTTACAAACATATGAACAAAACACTCTCCAGCCCTTCGGTAAACAATCTGTCTTCTGTTACAGTCAAATATTTAAAATTTTGACTCATCAGTCCAGGGCACCTGCTGCATCCCATTTCCTATGTTTTTGTGCATAGTTGAGTTGCTTGGCCTTCTTTCCACATCGAAGGTATTGATTTTTGGCAGCAATTCTTCCATTAAGACCACTTCTGGTCAGACTTCTCTGAACAGTAGATGGGTATGCCTAGATTAAATTAGGCTGTTTTGAAGGCAAAGGGTGGTCACACCAAATATTGATTTGACTTAGATTTTTCTTCTGTTCCTTTAATGCATTTTGTCAATTGATAAAAATAAACTATTAACACTTCTAATTTTTAAAGCATTCTAACTTTGCAACATTTTTTCACCCGCCTAAAGCTTTTGCACAGTATTGTAAGTATATATGTATTAGAGATGTTCGGCGGACACTTTTCGGGTTTTGTGTTTTGGTTTTGGATCTTGATCTCTATTTGCATTTTGGATCTGAATTGGTTTTACCAAAACCACCCTTTTGGGTTTTGGATCTGGATTTAAAAAAAAACAAACCTAAAAACAGCTAAAATCACAGAATTTGGGGGTAATTTTGATCCTACAGTATTATTAACCTTAATAACATTCATTTCCACTCATTTCCAGTCTATTACGAACACCTCACAATATTGTTTTTAGGCCAAAAGGTTGCTCCGAGGTCGCTGGATGACTAAACTTAGCGACACAGGTGGGCGGCACAAACACGTGACCCATCTAGGCGTGGCACTGGTGTGGGAGACAGCATTGCAGTTTTAAAAACTATTCCCCAAAGAGCACATAATGCATAGAAAAAAAGAAGTGCAAGATGGAAATGTCCTTGTCCTTTAACAAACCAATCATTTCAGCGACAGGGTCTGCCACACGACTGTGGCTGAAATGTTTGAATTGTTTGGACCCCCACCAAAAAAGAAGCAATAAATCCCCCCACCAAAAAAAAACCAATTCATCTCTCCTTACACAAACTGGCTCTACAGAGCCAAGATGTCGTCCTTATCCTCATCCTCCGATTCCTCACTCCAGTGATTTTCAACCTTTTTTTTACTCGCGGCACACCGAACAATATTTTAAAATTGCCAAGGCACACCACCAGTTCCCCACAGAAAAAAAAACACACACATTGGCCCTCACAGTAAAAACAAAAATCCACACATACATTGGCCTACACAGAAAAAATAATCACATTGCTCCCCACATAAATCATGTTGCTCACACATAAATCAATCAGATTTCTTCCCACAAAAATTCTATTGCTCCCCACATAAATTATTCACATTGTTCCCCCCATAAATCCATAAATTCTTATTCTCCCCACATAAATCCTATTGAAATCCTATTGTTCCCCACTAGAGAAATAAAATAACAAATATTAGCCAAAACCATTCAGCTGTCCTCCTTCCTGTCCCTCAGTGGTGGGGGTTGTTCATAGTAGAGTTCTGCGAATACTGAGCAGCGGGTGGTCGGGCAGGTGTGGATGTGGGTGTGCAAGGAAAGTTGTGTATGCAGGCGGGAACTGGAGATGGGTAGGCAGGTGGGTGGGGTGGCTGGGTGGTGAGACGTGGCGGCCGTGACTTATGATATCAAACCTTCGCGTTTTCAAGGCATAGGTCACGGCCGGAGCACGACTGATCCTCTAATAGGAGCCCATGCCAACAGTTCACTCTGAAGGTGCAGGAAACGGCTCTGGCTCCGCGGCACACCTTGCAACTGGTCGCGGCACAATAGTGTGCCACGGCACCCTGGTTGAAAAAGCCTGCCTCACTCCTTCCAGTGTATACATCCTCATCCTCACAGAGTATTAATTCGTCCCCACTGGAATCCACTATGACAGGTCTCTGTGTAATTTCTGGAGCCGATTGCTGGTAAAGGTTGTGAAATCCTATGACTTTTTACCTTACATGAAATTACCAGTGCTATCATATACAGCGGACGCTAGTAGCGTCTTTGTTGCTATTAAACAGATGTTACTATATATTAAATCTGTGTTTTGGGTTGATGGTGGATATGTGTATTTTCTGTGAAATAAAGAAATGTTTGCCATGTGATACAGTATGATATATATGAACAAAATGCGTCTTCTACTGTAATGCGCCCAGTGTGTGGTAATTCACCATTATGGTTATTCGTACCCTACCGTATTACCTATACAATGCGTATAAGGCATAAATATCATGGTGTTCTAAATATCGAATATGCAATTAAACTTTCACAGTCCACCCTTTGATAGTAAACAAAAACTATCACACTTTTCTAATATTAATACATGCAAATACAATTGGCAACGCAGATATATGTATACATCATTTACTTTCGCAATGTTATGCGCAATTATACTGAAGGAAAACTACCTTTATCGCAATCAACAAGCTCTGACATGTGGGAGTCATGTCCCATAAAGGGTGTTTGGGGAAGTATGTGTGTATATATATATATATATATATATATATATACATGTATGCATGGTATTGTTATCTGATTGTAGTTTAAAACACTGGATCGTACACTAGGTCATTTTGTCATGAGCAAGGGTTATTATTTCAGGTAGTACCCTTCCTTGATAACATAAACCTTCGGAGTTCAGAGAGAGCCAATTGTACGCTTGCTTTTCTACATATAAAATACACATCATCTGGGAGAATATAGGGATCAGAATGCATCATTATCATAGCATATAGAACTCTAACAAAAACACCTGTCCCCATCTTCCCCACCTGACTAAAAACATGTTTTCTGGCTGTATGCTATTTGCACAGTATCCCAGTGACACTCTACCAGCCATTATCTTGTCATTCCTTCTCGTGTATCTATATTGGTAGTGCTTCCCCCTTATAACAATCCCTTGTACAGTCACAGTATCAATTGGTTCTCTATCTGCTCTGTGTGAGCAGGCCATTGTCTGAGTGTTCCAGATTACCTCCCAATTTCCTGGTTTCCTGAAATTGGTGAGATTTAGACATAACAGGGATTTATCTACATGGTACAGGTGGAGTTTAAGACTAATCCCACATTATTTCGTCCTTGAGGTACCTGTGAGCACACCCAACATTCCATTTGGTTTAAGACCTTACCCACTAATGAATGATAATCACTCAGAGGATGTTTGTCAAATTCGACATTATTATTCAACTGACATCTCTCTATGCACTCATCTTCAATTATGGGGTCGCAGTAATTACAAATACAGTATTCCGCAGACAATAGCCCATCACATTGCCTCCAAACTCCATAACTACCAGATGTCTTATTTACTCTGGCTTTGACTAAAGTGATAGGCTGATCCTGGGATCCTATGAAGTCCTCACTCTTTTCTCCAGAACCAGTTCCAGTCCCACGCTCGACTCCTTGGGAACCCTCACAAAAATATATTATTAATATAAAATATGTACTGAAAAAAATGATTGTGTGAAGAGAAAAATAGAATAAAACAAGTCTTGATTGTAGTAAATCCATCTTAGTGCAACTGGCCTTTTAGTGTTTCTTTGATATGCTCATGTAATGTCCAACAGTGCTGCCTTTCAGTCTTCACGGAACAGATTCTTGAGTGATATTTCTGCAGTCTCACCCTCTTTATGAGTTTCTTCTGGATTAGCGACTTTCTTGCAATGGGAAGATTGGACCCAAGTCTCTCTCTTGGCTACCTTCAATGAAGTTGTGCTGGTCAACAAAACTTGGTACGGCACTTCCCACCTGTCTATTAGGCAACCTGAGCGTAAGAATCATCACATAGGGGAAAATTTACTAAGATTCGTATTTTCCCGTTTCAGGTCAAAGTTCAATCACGAATGACATCGACAGTGTAAAATTGCAACTTTTTGAATTGATTACGACTAATTTACTAAGCTGTCGTATTCGGGTTTTTCTTTTGTTCCGATGTCAATGTCATTCGTGGTTTTTTACCTATTTTTACGGCAGTGATTAGCAAAACACTGCCGACTTTTTTTACAATCAATCTCGGCCGGATCTGTGTGATCCGTGCTGGGGTTTTTTTTTTTTTTTAATTAAATTAAACACTGTAAAATCATAAAAAAAAATGCGTGGGGTCCCCCCTCCTAAGCATAACCAGCCTCGGGCTCTTTGAGCCGATCCTGGTTACAGAAATATGGGGAAAAAATTGACAGGGGTTCCCCCATATTTAAGCAACCAGCATCGGGCTCTGCGCCTGGTCCTGGTTCCAAAAATACGGGGGACAAAAAGAGTAGGGGTCCCCCGTATTTTTAAAACCAGCACCGGGCTCCACTAACTGGACAGATAATGCCACAGCCGGGGGTCACTTTGATATAGTGCCCTGCGGCCGTGGCATCAAAAATCCAACTAGTCACCCCTGGCCGGGGTACCCTGGGGGAGTGGGGACCCCTTCAATCAAGGGGTCCCCCCCCCCCAGCCACCCAAGGGCCAGGGGTGAAGCCCGAGGCTGTCCCCCCCCATCCAATGGGCTGCGGATGGGGAGGCTGATAGCCTTTGTTGTAAAAGAAAAGATATTGTTTTTAGTAGCAGTACTACAAGGCCCAGCAAGCCTCCCCCGCATGCTGGTACTTGGAGAACCACAAGTACCAGCATGCGACGGAAAAACGGGCCCGCTGGTACCTGTAGTACTACTACTAAAAAAATACCCAAATAAAGACAAGACACACACACCGTGAAAGTATAATTTTATTACATACATGCACACATACATACATACTTACCTTAAGTTCCCACGCAGGTCGGTCCTCTTCTCCAGTAGAATCCAAGGGGTACCTGTTGAAGAAATTATACTCACGAGATCCAGGGGTCCAGGCTCCTCGGGAAATCCAGGGGTAATCCACGTACTTGCATAAAATAAGAAAACGGAAAGCCGAGCCACGAACTGAAAGGGGCCCCATGTTTTCACATGGGACTCCTTTCCACGAATGCCAGAAACCCACTCTGACTGATGTCTAAGTGGGTTTCTTCAGCCAATCAGGGAGTGCCACGTTGTAGCACTCTCCTGATCGGCTGTGAGCTCCTGTCCTCACTGACAGGCAGCACACGGCAGTGTTACAATGTAGCGCCTATGCGCTACATTGTAACCAATGATGGGAACTTTCTGCCCTGCGGTTGACCTAAAGTGACGTCACCGCTGAGCAGAAAGTTCCCATCATTGGTTACAATGTAGCGCATAGGCGCTACATTGTAACACTGCCGTGTGCTGCCTGTCAGTGAGGACAGGAGCACACAGCCGATCAGGAGAGTGCTACAACGTGGCACTCCCTGATTGGCTGAAGAAACCCACTTAGACAGAAGTCAAAGTGGGTTTCTGGCATTCGTGGAAAGGTGACCCATGTGCAAACATGGGTCCCCTTTCAGTTCGTGGTCGGGACACCGTTTTGTTTTTTTTGTCAAGTACGTGGATTACCCCTGGATTTCCCGAGGAGCCTGGACCCCTGGATCTCGTGAGTATAATTTCTTCAACAGGTACCCCTTGGATTCTACTGGAGAAGAGGACCGACCTGCGTGGGAACTTAAGGTAAGTATGTATGTATGTGTGTATGTATGTAATAAAATTATACTTTCACGGTGTGTGTGTCTTGTCTTTTTCTGGGTATTTTTTTAGTAGTAGTACTACAGGTACCAGCGGGCCCGTTTTTCCGTCGCATGCTGGTACTTGTGGTTCTCCAAGTACCAGCATGCGGGGGAGGCTTGCTGGGCCTTGTAGTACTGCTACTAAAAACAATATCTTTTCTTTTACAACAAAGGCTATCAGCCTCCCCATCCGCAGCCCATTGGATGGGGGGGGACAGCCTCGGGCTTCACCCCTGGCCCTTGGGTGGCTGGGGGGGGAGGACCCCTTGATTGAAGGGGTCCCCACTCCCCCAGGGTACCCCGGCCAGGGGTGACTAGTTGGATTTTTGATGCCACGGCCGCAGGGCACTATATCAAAGTGACCCCCGGCTGTGGCATTATCTGTCCAGCTAGTGGAGCCCGGTGCTGGTTTTAAAAATACGGGGGACCCCTACTCTTTTTGTCCCCCGTATTTTTGGAACCAGGACCAGGCGCAGAGCCCGATGCTGGTTGCTTAAATATGGGGGAACCCCTGTCAATTTTTTCCCCATATTTCTGCAACCAGGATCGGCTCAAAGAGCCCGAGGCTGGTTATGCTTAGGAGGGGGGACCCCACGCAATTTTTTTTAATAAAATAACAACTTTCCCACCCCTTCCCACTGATATACATGCACGGATCTCATGGATCCCTGCATGCCTATCCAATCACGGAAAAAAAAAGTAGGTCTGTTTTTTTTTAGCACTTTTTTACGAGTTGTAATTTTTCACGGCAGTGTTTGTTCTTTTTTTGCTTTGCACTTCTTAGTAAATGACCGAGATTCATACTTAAACAGCCGCGTTTTGACCGATGGTGTATTCATTCGTAATTTTTTACCTGAACTTGCAAAAAATTACGAATGCCCTCATCACTGCCGTGATTAGTGCTTAGTAAATTACCGAGATGACACTTTGATGAAAAAACGGCATCTCGGTCAAAATCGGGAGCTTAGTAAATTTCCCCCATAGTCTCCTGGTTCAAGAACATGACAGTTAGTAATTGGCATATCAGGAGTCAACAGTTTCAAGTTCTTTTGCTAATTTCTCAAATGCTGGTTCATTCTGATAAGATATTGTACTGTCACTTCATTGTTGCATTTCAAATCATCCTGCGGATCTATCATGACATGCTGTTGTCTTCCAAAAAGGATTTCAAAGGGTGATAAGTTAAGCAGGGATCTGGGAGTGGTTCTGATTCTATATAACACTAGTGGCAGTGTCTTTGGCCACAATAGTCCCGTTTCAGCCATCACTTTGCTCCTAATCTTAAGGATACCGTATCTACAAACAAATTCCTGCATGATTTTCTTTGCAGTGAAAACAGCAGTGTTAGTGGCAGCTGGAAATGTCTCTACCAAATTTGAAAATACATCAGTGCATACCAATACATATTTTAAATTCCTACAGGGTGGTAACTGTATGAAGTAAATTTGTATTACCTGGAAAGGTCCGTCTGCAGGATGAATATGGGATGGCTCTGTTGGTACTGCCTTACCAATGTTCTTCCTCAAGCAAGTAAGACATGACATTGCCTTCTTCCTATCCTGAGAAGAGAATCCTGGTGCACACCAGTAGGCTTTCACCAATCTGCACATACCTTCCTTGCCCAGGCGAGTCAGTATTGTTAGGCCCTTGTGTGGAGCTTGCTGCCCACTTGGCAGCCTCATCTACTCGGTTGTTACCAAGTGACACCGGGTCTTTTTTGTAGGTGTAGGCCTTGCACTTGATAACAGCCACTTTGCCAGGTCGTTGTATTACGGTCAAGAGTTCCTTGATCTGTTGCATGCGCTACTGGTGTGCCTGCCGCTGTCATGAAACTTCTGAGGTGCCATAGGGCCCCAAAATCATGCACCACTCCAAAAGCATACCTAGAATCTGTATATATATATTGGCTGACTTGCCCTTGGCCAACTCACATGCATTGCTACCAATTCAGCCACTTGTGCTGAGTGAGGTGGTCCAAGGGGTTCAGCCTCTATGATACCTTCATCATCTACAATATCATATCCACTGCACAAGTCCCCTGATTCCATCTGTCTGTGACAACTACCGTCTGTGTAGAAAGTTACATCTTCATTTTCTAACGTGCTGTCATATATGTCAGGTCTCGCTGTGAAGGTCTGGTTCAAGTACTTCATGCAATCATGCTTCTCAGTGCCCATGCCAAATCCTCTCTCACCTGCATTCTCATCCTCATCCTCCACTCTTTGTGCCTTGCAAGGCACAGGAGGTAAGACTGTAGCAGGGTTTAGGGTATTACACCTTTTTATGGTGATGTTTACTGGAGCCATCAATGATAGCTCCCAGTTCGTAAAACCTTGCGGATGAGACATGCCTGGTTTGGGCAGAATTTAAAAGCGCTGAAACTGCATGAGGTGCATGAACTGTCAAGTCATGTCCAAGTACCACGTCCTCACTCTTACTTACCAATAGGGCCATTGCTGCCACACTTTAGAAACAAGTAGGGAGTGACCTTGCCACAGTGCTCAATTGTGCACTGTAGTATGCTACAGGTCAGATGGCATCACCATGTTTCTGTGTCAAGACCCCTGCCACACACCCAGCAACCTCAGTTTCATACAAGTCAAAAGGTTTCTTGTAATCAGGCATTCCCAGTGCCGAGGCCCTTATCAAGGACACTTTTAGTTTTTCAAATGCCAGTCCAGATTCCTCAGTATGAGAGACCCGTTCAGGCTAATTTGATTAAACCATTTCCTGCTATGCCAATGCAAGAATAGAGAAACCTGGGATCCAATTCTGGCAGAATCCACACATTCCTAGAAAGGTACAAATCTGCTGCTGGGTTTGTGGCAATGTCATGTTGTATATGGCTTGTATCCTGTCACCTGTCAGATGTCTGAGTCCTTGTATGAGGCAGTGTCCCAAGTATTTAACCCTGGTATGGCACAACTGCAACATATCCTTTGAAACCTTGTGTCCTGTTTGGGAAAGATGGAACAGTAACTGTTTAGTATCAGCTACAGAGGACGCAAATGAATCAGTGCATAACAATAAGTCATCAACCCATTGTATTAGAACCGATCCATTCTCGGTCTGAAAAGACTGTAAGCAGTCATCCAAGGCCTGGGAGATACCTGGGCTGTCTATGAAACCTTGGACTGGTCCAAGTGACCTGTACCCCTCATAAGTGAATGCAAAGAAGTACTGTCTATCGGGGTGAAGTAAAATAGGAAAGAAAAACAAAGCAGAAGTTGATAGCAGTAAAGTGTATAGATTTGCAACAGCATGACAACTGGATTAAGCACTATGGGGGATTGGCTCTTTTATTAACTCCTCTTATTTACTGTATTCTATAACCCCCTCTCACCATTAATGGGGTCTATATTACCTATTAATCCA
Organism: Pseudophryne corroboree; assembly: GCF_028390025.1. Classification (NCBI taxonomy): domain Eukaryota; kingdom Metazoa; phylum Chordata; class Amphibia; order Anura; family Myobatrachidae; genus Pseudophryne; species Pseudophryne corroboree. The sequence continues at coordinate 541,825,761 of NC_086448.1, read as the reverse complement.
GTGTCTTGTCCATCTTTGGTCCAAAGGGAACCCAGTATCTGTGAGATCATTTCCTCTACCTGTGATGGACATGAGTCTAGAACAGTGGAATGCAACATTAGTCTTTGAGGAGTATCTTGTAATTCTTGAGCGTGGTTTTCAGGGATATCTAAAACTACATCATCAAGGGTACAATATATTACACATCTCAATTTACACGACAAATCTCTACTGAGTAAGTTAGTCTGGGTCACTGCTGCCAGGAGAAAAGAATGTTTGGCACGCAGAGGCCCAATCGTAGCTTCTGCAGGACTTGCCAAAGGGTAATGCTGCACTTCTCCCGTTACTCCCATTGCCTAAATAGTTTTACATGTGGCTCTTAAACCTAACGGAGAATGTCCTAGTTCTACAAAAAGCTTCAAAGTCTGCAAAGTATTCATTTAGTCCTTCTCATCCCATATTAAGGGTCTGTAGATGTTCAAACAAACATACAAAGCTTTTTACAAAAGAGCATTTCTAGCTGCCCTTATCTTATTTACTTATTTCCTAGAAATGATTACCTCATAAGTGATAGCTAAAAGAAGCACCCTGGGGGATACCCTTTCTCTGTCCGCTTTCCCACTGGGAATTGCTAACTTGCGGACAAGAAATACTCCAGCTATTTCACTATTTTTCTGATTTTTTGGGGGGCCTTACTGTCTCTGTACTATGAATGGCACCATACTTAACAGTTCCACTGGTCTCAGCCACTTCCTCTGCTCCAGCTCCTCCTTTACCTGTTGGATATTGTCCCTCTGAGTGCATGAGAAATGGCTGAAACCAGGGTAGGGTCATCACCTTCTCCTGAATAAAACTTTTAACAGTTGTTAGTACAGGTTACAAGTTATATTTCTTCTTCTTCTTTTTTCTTCATTTTCTGTAGTTATACTGGCTGTAACTCTTTCTCCATCCACATATGGCGGTGGTGGCGCACTTGCTTTCCCTTAATCTGCGGTACAAGGGTTTAATTCATCACTTATCTCCCTTTGTACTTCACCTTTTTGTTGCCATAGATTTAAACAATCATTATGTCTTATCCTCAGTTTATGGGATTTTATAAGACATATTCTTTTTCTTACAGTATGTAATACCTCTGGGTCAAAACTACCAATAATAAGAAATTGTGTTTTACTCCCCTCAGTCATTCGCACCCAATCATCCATGAAATCCAGTGTCTACCTACCGTATGTCTGCATTATTATAGATATCGTTGACCCTTTTGGCCCGATATCTCCCGCAACATGAACCTGAGTTGCAACAACATCCATTCCATGTGTACCTTTAGCTCCCATTGCGGCTTTCTGCAATCCTTATAGGTTTCCCCCGAGAAATGCTGGGGAGGGATTCCTGAGCTGCCCTCACACACTCCCTCCAACTGAGGAACAACTAACAAACAAGTAAGAAGTTAGCGTAACCAGCGGGGATGCTGGAGCTAGATTGTGCGTTACAGTGTCTCACACCAGCGGAGACGTTTGCACAACTGGTCTGATTCTTTTGACCTGTTTCTTTCACTCTATCTCCCCCTTAGTAGAAAGAAACTATAACTTAGAAGAAGGTATGCGGCCTGTATTCTCTGTTGAGAGAGGACAACAGATTTCCTTACAGTATCTCACACCATCGGAGCCGTTTGTGTGACTGGTCTGGTTCTTTTGACCTGCTTTCTTTACACAAATCACGTTTGCGTTTAATACGCAATGTGAATGATACACAATGCATATTTGATGCAGAGATGCGTGGTCCGGCTACACAATACGCAAGTACTTGTTACTTGTGTGCTCTATGGCTATGGAGACGTTTGGTGAAGGTACGCCTCTCCTAACCCTGCCTATCAGTCCTTCGTATTGTCGCTAATCGTACTTTCTAAGAATTACCTCTTTAACCTTATAATGTTATCACTCCTGCGATGCCCTGGGGTTGTCTGGCTGGGTGGATCTGGGGTGTCCTGCCCCCCGGACCTGAACCCCTATAGTTAGTGTTAGGGACTTACCCAATGAGAGGCTACCTTGATGAGGTGGGTAAGCTCATAGCCCTGGCCAGGAATATGCTAAGTGCCTCTGGTTACTACAGGTTGAGCTAGTGTGAGATAGTGCACCTGCTACCTTTTCCCTCTGTACACTTTACTAAGTCTCAAGCAGAGTAGCACCTCACTACCTAATTAAGGTGTGCAAATTAGGGCCCTTTTCCCTTTTTCTTTCTAAGAATTGACCTCATCCGTAGGCTATAAACAAATCAATTTAACATACGGTATAATGCCCGTATGCCGCTGGGTCTCTCTACACTGGCGTCACCTCGGTATACTCTTTTTTTGTTTTACTTCACACACACTTTACTTTCAACCCACACAAATTCACAATATTTTTCTGTACAGAAAAGAATCACTTCCCAAAACTGGTGATGTCCCTGACATATTACTATACCCTAGCAAGATGTACACTAGTAATGGCCCCTTTCGATTTGGATTGTTATATTGCACCCTATACACTTCACACTTACATACTTATTTTTGCGTCCGTGTTCCGATTTCCCGCTACAATTTACACAATGCGTTTATTATACGCTTACTTAACTCTATTACTCAGTGCAACTACTTGCGTACTTTTACTTAAAGAAACATCTATATTACTCAGTTTAAACCATGTTTCCTATATTGTGCGTTGTAGGCTTGAGCCGCAAAGGTGCTCTTAATATGGCGTGAACATACTGGGTACTTTTACACTCACCAAAGATTACTTTAGCGCTTGCCAAAGTGTACTATAGTTCTCCCTGCAGGCACCGAGTGCTTTATTGTGAAAAACACTCGCTGTTAGCAGGTTAAGCTCCGCCAAGTCACGTGTTAACTGCTTCTGGGTTTGATTACTATTTCATGACTGTGCTGTGCCTGCACTATGTGATTTTAAACGTTCGTACAACTAAAAAAAATTCTCAAATTATTAGCAAATAAACAGTCCAACCTGAATCAGACCCTGTATGATTTACTTAAATCTGTGGCAACAATGTAATAAACCCACAAGAGAAAAATAGCATGTAAAACATACTTATTAATCGGATGCAGTCAAGACAAAGATATAGCTTTCTTTAGCATCCTTGAATTCACGCTAGTACCTTATAGATTACACAAAAACGAACGTGGCTTGTCAGCATCAGACGAAAAATGAAAACAAAATTGTCCACCCTTTGCTGGCAAACCAAAGTCCGTGTGGTCTGTGCATCCCCAAGAATGTAGCGACTTGATGAGCCCCCAACTGTGAAATCCTACGACTTTTTACCTTACATGAAATTACCAGTGCTATCATATACTGCGGACGCTAGTTGCATCTTTGTTGCTGTTAAACATGTTACTATATATTAAATTTGTGTTTTGGGTTGATGGTGGATATGTGTATTTTATGTGAACTATAGGAATGTTTGCCATGTGTTACAGTATGATATTTATGAACAAAATGCGTCTTCTACCGTAATGCGCCCAGTGTGTGGTAATTCACCATTATGATAATTCGTGCCCTACCGTATTACCTATACAGGTTGATTATCCCATATCCAAATATTCCGAAATACGGAATATTCCGAAATACAGACTTTTTTGAGTGAGAGTGAAATAGTGAAACCTTTGTTTTTTGATGGCTCAATGTACACAAACTTTGTTTAATACACAAAGTTATTAAAAATATTGTATTAAATGACCTTCAGGCTGTGTGTATAAGGTGTATATGAAACATAAATGAATTGTGTTAATGTACACACACTTTGTTTAATGCACAAAGTTATAAAAAATATTGGCTAAAATGACCTTCAGGCTGTGTGTATAAGGTGTATATGTAACATAAATGCATTCTGTGCTTAGATTTAGGTCCCATCACCATGATATCTCATTATGGTATGCAATTATTCCAAAACACGGAAAAATCCGATATCCAAAATACCTCTGGTCCCAAGCATTTTGGATAAGGGATACTCAACCTGTACAATGCGTATAAGGCGCATCCATTATAAATATCATGGTGTTCTAAATATCAAATATGCAGTTTGACTTATACAACATCTTCCTGGAGGAATTTATAATTCATTTTGATGAACATCATCTTCTCCACATTTTGTGGAAGTAACCTCCTACGCCGATCGCTGACAAGGTGACCGGCTGCAATAAACACTCTTTCAGAGTACACACTGGAGGGGGGGCAACTTAGGTAAAATAAAGCCAGTTTGTGCAAGGGCCTTCAAGTCTGACATGCCTACTTGGATGCTGTTACCGATATAATCCTCCACCATTCTTTTAATGGAGACAGCATCATATGCAGTGACAGTAGACATGTCAGGAACTGTTGACAGCTCTTTAATTATAGACCAGATGTCAACACTTGCTCCTGTCTGCCCTGCATCACCGCCAGTGGGTGGGCTAGGAAATTTGATTCTTTTCCTCTCAGCCCCAGTTGTGGGAGAAAATGAAGGAGGAGCTGTTGACAGGTCACGTTCTGCTTGAGTAAACAATTTTCTCACCAGCAGGTCTTTGCACCTCTGCAGACTTGTGTCCGCCGGAAAGAGAGATACAACGTAGGCTTTAATCCTAGGATCGAGCATGGGTGGCCAAAATGTAGTGCTCTTATTTCCACAGATTGACCACTGGCAAAGCAAATGAAGGGCTCCATCCACAAGTCCCACATACTTAGCGGAATCGCTTCATCTTACCTCCTTCAATTTCTCCAACTGTTTCTACAAAAGCCCGATGAGGGGAATGACCTGACTCAAGCTGGCAGTGTCTGAACTGACTTCACGTGTGGCAAGTTCGA